>NC_091434.1:11270693-11595717 GCF_964237555.1 Oryctolagus cuniculus | reverse complement strand
TAATGAAGGCTTCCACTGTCCCCCTTTGAAGCAGATATCGAGACTCAAAGAGCAAAAGTACTTTGCCTGGCATCTCCCAGGTGGTGACGTGGAGCCAGGCATTTGCAATCCGGAGGGGCAGGCTCTACACATTCCCTGCAGGAAGTCAGCAAGGTGCTGCCTCCCCTCGTGGCATGGTTTGTTCTACTTCTGTTTCTCAGTCCTCCCTCCTGGACCTTGGCCTCTGGGTCCATTTGACCCCAGGACTCAAGGTCCATTTTGGGGTTTGCTTTCCAGATCTCCACCTAAGGGACAGGACCTCTTGTTTCCCTCTCAGTCTCCACTCATCCCCTCCCAACTGCAGATAAGAGATCTGACGCTTATGAACCCACAGCTGACCTACGGGGCAAGTTGGAGATCAAGTTCCATATCCTGCTGCTGTGACATCACTGTGATTATCTTGGGGCTGGAATAGCCCTAGCCTGTCGGTGGGGTGGGGGATGGGAGGTGAGCCATTAATAATGGCTACCCATTTCCCTGTTTCATTTCCTGCCTGTGAGTTCCAGAACCCATGTCCCTGCTACAGAGATGTCACATGGTCAGTAATGACTGGAGACAGTGTACAACCTTCTTTTCATTGTTAACATCATTTATAATGAACTCATGGCAATGTTATTGAAGTAGCACCTTGACAGTAGGGACTCCATTTTGAAGCACTTGAGACTGCATTCTGGGAAAGTAACCCCCACCGTGAGACTCTGGTTTGTAACCATGATCTCAAATAGTCGGACAATAGCAGTGCACTACATCATCCTTGGCAGAGCACAAAAATCCCCTAGCATGCTTGCTCAAGCTTGAAAGTAGAAAGGTTGCACCTGGGTTAATGATAAAGATGTGATTTGTCTATGTCTTACACATAATTTGAATTAATGTCAAGATCATAAATGATAATTGTATGATTATAACTGGTATTGTCAAGATTATGATGGATATTAATTTCACCTAGGTCTTAGGTTATATTGACCCCAGTAACTATGTACCCTCTTTGGATTTTTTTGTACTCTCTTTTGATCTTAGCAACCGTGTATAGCAACCGTGCATTCCCCCTCTTCCTGGTTTTGTGGTTTTTGCCTTTATAAACCCTAACCTTTGGTTATTCGGGGCTGCTCTGCTCATGTATGATCAGACAGCCCCGGCATGCTGGATAATCAATAAATCTTTAACCCTTTGCTGGTTGCATGAGAGAAAAGTCTCTTGGAGTTGTTCTTCGGGTGGTGGGCTTTTTCAGACTCTAACATTTTTTTTTATTTTTTATTTATTTATTTATTTTTGACAGGCAGAGTGGACAGTGAGAGAGAGAGACAGAGAGAAAGGTCTTCCTTTTGCCATTGGTTCACCCTCCAATGGCCGCCGCGGTCGGTGCGCTGCGGCCAGCGCACTGCGCTGATCCGATGGCAGGAGCCAGGTACTTACCCTGGTCTCCCATGGGGTGCAGGGCCCAAGCACCTGGGCTATCCTCCACTGCACTCCCCGGCCGCAGCAGAGAGCTGGCCTGGAAGAGGGGCAACCGGGACAGAATCCGGCGCCCCGACCGGGACTAGAACCCTGTGTGCCGGCGCCGCAAGGCGGAGGATTAGCCTAGTGAGCCGCGGCGCCGGCCTCAGACTCTAACATTATAAGACACAGTTCTTCTGTATTTTACTTCCTTAACTTAAAGACTACATATCATACCTGTCACAGGAATGAGTCTTTTTTAACTGAAAGAAGGTGAAGCAACATACAGTATTAGTATTAAAGTCAAATTTTCATAGAGTGGCTATAGACATGGACTGTATTATTCATCATCACATGTATCCAATGGCAAGTGACACTCAACTCTGTGTTCAAACTAAATTTCATCCTGGTCATAATCATTCCTTGTCTATTTTACCCTTAGAGACTCTCAAGAAAAGGGATTATTCAGCCTCTCTGCTGCAGGGATCTTTTCCATGTAACCAACAAGACCGCTTCTGTACTTGGAGGCTGGCTGGGCCTTGTTCTCAGAGCAGGTGAAAACATTTGGCCAACAGGAGGTTCGGGTGTTGACAAATCGTTACCAAATTATCTTTGGATCATTTTGTTCTTTTCCAGAACACAGTATTCTAAGCGTTAGTATTATTGTTATTATTTATTAATGCTCCCTTGGTTCTCTCGGCTCCTTCTTTTTGGTCTTACCCATTTCTCCATGTCTTGTGCAATTCCCTTCTGCTTTGCACCGCCGGTTACTTCCCAGACTTTCCAGAATGAAGTCCCCACTCTTTGGGCTGGCTCCTAAGAGCCTTCCTGCAGTACAATTCCTCTGGCTTCAATTTCCCCACTCCCTGCTCATTTCCTCCTGCCCCAGCAGGACAAGCCTTTTGCTTTCCATCAAATGTCTTCCCACCTGAAGACTGTACAGCTGCTGTATCAGTGAGAAGTGAATCAGGAACATAAAAGCCACAACTGGAATTCAGATACTTCTGTGCAAAGAATGACAAGGAACTGGGATGCGATGGTTGCTGTTTACTTTGCTGGAGAATCAAGGAGGCGTGGAAAATGCTGGCAAGTGGCTGGCAAGCCACATGGCAGCAGGTGTGATGCAGAACCCCACCTTGGTCAAAGCCCAGCCACCTGGGCTGAGTCTGCCCCTTCTCCAACCTCCACTTCTCAGGAGCACATGTGCATGCCCTCACACGCTGGGGCCAGACACAGCTGCCAGGCTCCCAGCTCTGGGGTGCAGGAGGAAGCCAAGAAAAGGGTGAGAGAGAACAAGTCAACTAACAAAACCCTTCCTTCAGCTTCAGCACTCCTGCCTCAGCTTCCAGAAACTCTTTCCTAATCAATCCACTCATCCCTGAGGTCTGTAACCAGTCCCTTCCACTCCCACCTGAGGCTGTCCTTCAGACAACTTCACTGTATCATCTCAGAGCACTTATTAGTACCTGAAATGACCACATTTCCTTCCTGGTTTATTTTCTGTCTCCCCTTACTATATACAAACCTCTCACAGGTACGTTCTCCGCACTCACAGTTGTGGTCCCCGCATGCCCAGCTGTGGACCATGCGCTCACAGCTTGACACTCTGCACTAACAGCTGTGGCCTTTGCCATGACAGCTCGTGCACTTAGCACTCACAGCTGTAGTCTGTGCCCTCACAAAGGTGCCTGACCCACAGAATAGCAGAAACATGGAAAGTTCATGTCCTTCACCCTCCTAGTCTGCAAGGAGAGTTTTCTCTGGTTTCTAAAATAAAAATAGTTATCAAAAAAGTCAATTATTGAGCCTTCACAATGGACCCACCAGCAGATGAGTGTGACTTTTATGTCCTTGTGTTCAGATAGTCACTCACAGTGAACCGTGTGCATTTACGTACGGTGGTTCTAAGAGATGCATCCAATGACCTTTAAGCCATGCTTCTGCACATTTCTGTAGAGAAAGGAGTATGGTAAACAGAGACTAAGAACCTGGCATACAACAAACACTCAAAAAGTGTGATCTAGTGTCAATGCCACTATTTCTTCCCTTCAACCAATGGTTCTAGGAAAACTGGATTTCCAGATGTAGAAGAATAAAGCTGGACACTTATCTCAGTTGCAAAAACCAACACAAAATGCATAAAATACCTAAACATAAAGGCCTGAAACCATAATCTCCTAGAAGAAAGCTTAGAGAAAATCTTGGCACCGGCCTTGGCAATGACTGTTTGGATACCACACCAAAAGCTCAGGCTACTAAAGCAAAACTAATTAAACCCCAAGCTAAATAACTTCAGCACAGCAAAAGGAAACAATGAACAAGATAGAAAGGCAGCCTACAGTTGGAAAAAAAAATAGTTGTATATCATATATCAGGTAAGAGGTTAATATCTAAGATTTACAAAGGACTACAATCCAACAGCAAGGAAGTATATAACCCAATTAAATAATGGGAACAGAACTTCAATAGACGTTTCTCCAAAGATGACATAAAAATACCCAACAGGTACATGAAAAGGTGCTCAACTTCACCAATCATCAGAGAAATATATATATATATATATACTTATATATATATATATTTCTTCAAAAAGGTCATGGAAATGTGTATTATGGAAAAACTATGTGGGTTTTTGGCAGCAAAATAACTTGGTTTTAATTCCATTTTTACCCTGAGCCCTTTGAAGTGCCCTGTGTGTGACAGGCACAGCCTGTGGGTGGCCGCCAAATCTGACAGGTTGACAGCCTGCCTCTTTACAGCAAACGTCTGTGACCCTGCTCTGCAGACTCCATGTCCTTCCACTGTCCTTCCTGGCTTACTTGGTTGATTAGAATGCACACTTTATTTCTTAATTAATCATGCATTTACTGTTATAGGTCATGGAGGATTTCTGAAAAATCTAACAAAAACAGGGACCCATAAACCAGTGGGGCAGCTGCAGCCTTGAGGACCCACACCCTGATGATGCCGTCACCTTGGCCACTATCCCAGACTTGATTCTCCTGTGGGTGTGTCTGGGAATGCAGCGACCGGCTATAAATGTCCTTTTAATAGCACCTCTTTGGGAACACAGAGTGGCTGCCAGCAAGCGATCGATCTTGGGGAATTTCCAGGGGTATTTGCAGCTTCTACATCAGCCTTGGGTCCGGCTCGTTCTCAGACAGAGGAGGACAGGAAGGAGCCCAGCCTGCCTGCCCGCTCCCTCCCGTGGGCCCCTTCTTCTGCATCTTCACCCTGCTGCTCTTCTCATTTCCTGCTCTGTCCTCCACTTCTGCCCCCCCAAATCTGCAATGATGCACACTTAGCAGGGCAGTTGGAGATGGTGGATATCCCTCACTCCAGATTCTCACTTGTCTTGTCAGCTTCTACATGTATGTCTCTCGCCAGGTATGTCCTTGTTAGTTGGAAGAAAAATCTTTCATGGACTCAAACTGAAGTTGACTTACTCTTGGGAAGGTCTTTCATATGGACACACATTTCTCCTATTGTGTGCTGGGTAAATAAGACTCTTTAAGTGCCAATTCTGTTTTCAAAAGCCCTTCCCAGTCAAACCACAGGAGCCCTCCCCATTCCTTCAATCCCACAACACCCATTCCTCATTCTTCCTTTACTTTTTTTTTTTTTTTTTTTTTGACAGGCAGAGTGGACAGTGAGAGAGAGAGACAGAGAGAAAGGTCTTCCTTTGCTGTTGGTTCACCCTCCAATGGCCGCGGCCAGTGCACTGCGCTGATCCGATGGCAGGAGCCAGGTACTTATCCTGGTCTCCCGTGGGGTGCAGGGCCCAAGCACTTGGGCCATCCTCCACTGCACTCCCTGGCCACAGCAGAGAGCTGGCCTGGAAGAGGGGCAACTGGGACAGAATCCGGCGCCCCGACCGGGACTAGAACCCGGTGTGCCAGCGCCGCAAGGTGGAGGATTAGCCTAGTGAGCCGCGGCGCTGGCCTCTTCCTTTACTCTTACTTCTGGATTGTCCTTTGGAACTCCAGTATTGATGTTGCTAATTTTCTACACCTAGATTTGCTTGAACATTTTCGTTTTCCCATGAAAATTCATGGCAACATGTTCAGCCAAGGGTCCTTCAACTGTGCAGTCCCAGCCTTCAAGGAAAGGAGCTGTGTTACTAGGAACAATGTAGGTAAAACACCGAGTGGTGCTGGGAAGGAGAGCTTGTAGCAGAGGGGCCTGGACCAGGTTTGTGGGCCAGGGAAGGCATCCCTGGAGAATACAGCTGACATCTGAGCTGGCCATGAAAGCAGGGGGAGGAGAGTCACTCAGGTGAGGGCAAGCACAGGTGCAGAGATGCTTATGGAGAAATCAAGAGAAGCCAGGGTGTGTGGTTGTGGAGAATGAAGGGGGAATTTCCTGTAAAGAGCCTCAGGTGTGGGGTTTGGAGGGCTTTGCTTAGCGTTGGAGGACTTATTAGCAATCCTGAACTTTCTCTGGATTGAGTAGGTATACTTGGGCAGGCGAGTGGGCTCCAAAGGGGTGAAAATGGAGACAAGGGAGGCCAGTGAAAAAGCTATCATAGCAGGCAGATTTAAAGGCGACATTGGAAATGGAAAGGAATCCATGGATCAAGCACGTATTTAGAAGGGAAATAATGACTGATTAGATGAGGGCAGGCAGTGGTCAGGGGCTGCCCTGGGTTCTGGCCTCAGTGACCAATTTGTTGTGGGGCTTGTTTTGGGTGAAGGCAAATTCTGACTTATGTTCCATCAGGTTGAGTTGGAAATACCTGTGGGTCACCTACATGGGGGTGACAAGAGGGCTGTTGGGAGGATGTTCCCAGAACTCCAGAAAGGGCCAATAGGGAGCAGTCCCCACAGGAGCCCAGAAGAAGAGCAGAGGAGGGAAACGGGGAACTGCGCCATGGGTGCCAAGGAAAGGAGGTGTTCTAGGGAGAGAAAGAGCAACCTCAGTGCCTACAGCAGAGCTCAAGGAGGTGACCTGGATGAGCGCTGGTGGTGTGACAGGCTCCAGATGACCGTGGGCTAAGCAGTGGACACAAGTGACAGCCACTTACATGGACATTTCTCTCCCTGTGCAAGAAGTGCCTCCTCTCCGTGCCTCAAAGGAAACCCCAAGGCGTCATTTGGAAAATCTAATCATACAGATCCTGAGCTTTGCAGCTGTCTGGAGACAAATGGGGTTGTGCTTTAACCCAATCTCCTTCCAATCAAGAGTCAGAAAAACAAGAGGGCCCTGGCCTTGGCCCCTAGCCTCCATTTATTCTTAAAGGAAATCAGATATAAATTTATCTGAGTAACTTAGCTCAGGGCAAATCACACTCCTTCCACGCACTTTGATAAAAACGGCCCTTGTGGACTGGGAGCCCTTAGAGGCAAAGGTCAGGTTTATTTTCTGCTGCTGGACCAAGTGTTCTTTGGTCTGTGATACTGGGCTAAGAAAAGAAAAAAAGTAACCGAGAAAGAGCGAGAGAAGGGGAGAGCGAGAACGGGCTGCCCAGAGCTGATGGGGACAGACACAGGAAGCATGCTGGAAGGGGGATCAGGAAGGCTGAGCTGCCCTACACGTCCACCCCCCATGCTGCCCAGTGGCCTGGTCCATGTTTGCCAACAGACCTTTGTTCCTTTGGGGTAAGCGGTTAGGCTCCATTCAAAACAGAGTGTGCAGCCTGAAGGGTGGAGAAGCACCAAGGGCCCTGGGGAGAGGCACCCACTGACGGGATGAGATCTGTAAGGGAGGCCAGAAAGCACCAAGTTCACTCACTTCTTGAGCAGTGGCCCAAGCAGAGCGTGAAAGGCACAGTGCGAGTTTTAGTGCTCTTTACTCAGAAGGTGTTCTGTCAGGGTTGCTGGGTAAGGATGTTCAGGCTGTGCACTGCGTACCTGCAGGCGTAGCATTCACAACATTAATATCACATTTGTAGCATCAATATCACAGCCGGGCTTCCTGCAGAGGCCCTGATGGCAGTCTTCTGAAGGTGAGGTTCACCTGTGTGAAAGGTGGAGCCATGGTGTGTACCTAGGTGAGGGGTGTCCATCCCATCTGGGTGAAGTATGTTGTTTCATTCTTAATCAACAGCATGTAACTGAGTGCCAAGATGATTTTTATAATGTCCATGTGAAAATATATTTCATTCTCGTCTCTTTGCTTTAAAAACCTGTAGAATAGCGGCTTGGGCCAACCAGCTTCATCCAGGGTACACTTGGGCCAGCGACTGTGAGAACTGCAGATTCAGGTGCCTTGTCAGGCTGTTCCAGGAACACACCTTGCACCTGCTTTCAGGAAAGGAGGAGAGAGGACTCATCGGGGTTAGAAGCCCAAGGTCCTTCTCACCAACAGGGTGGAGGCACAAACAAGGGGTCCTACACTGTGGTTGAGACTGTGCACCCTGCAGAGAAGTGCATCTGTACACTCTGGCGGGAAACACCGAAGAGGCTGTGAAAGATGTGAAAGGCAATATGCTGAGTATGACAGGACTAGGAGAGCATCTTCACATTTCTACTTTGTAGCTGAATTTATTTAAAAAATGCCTGGCTCCACTCTGGCAAAAAGATCTCTGTGAGTGAGATCCCAGTGGAAAGAACAGGTCTTCAAAGAGGGAGGTGCCTTTTTCTGAAGGGAGGAGAGAACCTCCACTTTGACTATGACCTTGTCTAAACAAGATAAGAGTCGGAGAACTCAAGGGGCTTCCATAGCCTTGGAAACTCATGACTGGTGCATAGGGAGATTATTGATGCCATAAACAGGAGTGTCAATTTGTAAAGTCAACAACAGGAGTCACTGTGCACTTACTCCTCATGTAGGATCTCTGTCCTTAATGTGCTGTACACTGAGGCTTAATGCTATAACGAGTACTCAAACAGTATATTTCACTTTGTGTTTCTATGGGGGTGCAAACGATTGAAATCTTTACTTAATGTACACTAAACCGATCTTCTGTAAAAAAAAAAAAAAAAGAAATTATCAATTCCCAACTTGACTCTCACTGGGATTAAACATGACAATAGGTCTGATCTGATTTCATCATGATTTAAAAAAAAATCATCTATTATTTTTCACTTTATGTTTCTGTGTGGGAACAAACTGTTGAAATCCTTACTTAAGGTATACTAAGCTGATCTTCTGTATATTAAGATAATCGAAAATGAATCTTGATGTGAATGGAAGGGGAGAGGGAGTGGGAAAGGGGAGGGTTGTGGGTGGGAGGGACGGTATGGGGGGGAAAGCCATTGTAACCCATGAGTCGTACTTTGGAAATTTATATTCATTAAATAAAAGATAAAAAAAAATAAAAAAATAAAAAAAATTAAAAAAAAAGAAAAAAAAAAAGAAAAGCTTAAAAAAAAAAAAATGCCTGGCTCTGTCAGAAGGTTGTTACCCAGCTGTGAGCCGGTGTTGTGGTATAGCAGACACAAGAGGGCGCTGTGCGTTCAGACGTCAACCTGGCTGAGAAAAAGAACTTGCCTTCTCCAGGAATGTTTGGCTAAACTCCCAGAAGCTAAAAGGGATTAATACGGTGAGTTGGGGAGGGGTGAGATTAGCCTCCAAACCAATCAAAGAGGCGGAGTGTGAGGTCAGCGTGCAGGCAGCCTGCCAGAGCTCGCAGCAGTCTCCACTCACGATCATTGTCATCAAGACGTGCCGTCTGCCGGGATGTGCACAAAAGACAGACTCGGAGTCTGCAGAGAATCAGTACTTGTCTTGATGCCTGATGATGAGACTTTATTCTGAGAAAGCCCCTCGTTCCTGGGAGCCAGCTGCAGCCCACGCCCTGCCTTCCGCAAGCAATCAGTGACCTCTGACCCAGTCCCAGCCAGCAGTGCCTGCACGGCCCATTTTCTTCTGAACAGGAATCTGAGCCACAGGTTCAGCCATGCGGTCATGGCTGCTGGCCACAGATTTCAGAGATACCATCTGGTTCCAGTTAATCTGGCTGTTCAGTGCGGGGTGGTGAGTCTGATGGCCTGGGGAGATGCCTCTGTGACCCGCCTGCTCACGCTGATGTTGGGGTTTGCTCCACAAATGAACAATGCACAACTCCTCTTCCCTGGAGTTTCCCTTCACCGCTTCAGCCCGAAGTAGACTTTGTGGGCAGCCCCAGCTGCCTCAGACCTCTGGCCACTGCACCATGTTTTATTTTGTGGCCAGTTTCCCAGTCTAGTGGAACTTCCATTTTTTTTTTTTTTTTAAGATTGTAAAATTTATTTTGAAAGTCGGAGTTACAGTGGGAGAAGAAGATACGGAGAGAGTGACCTTCCATCAGCTGGTTTACTCCCCAGATGGCTGCTATGGCCAGCGCTGGGCCAGGCAGACGCCAGGAGCCTGGAGCTTTTCGCAGGTTTCCCATGTGGGTGGCAGGGACCCAAACACTTGGGCCGTCTCCCACTGCCATCTTCCCAGTTAGGAAGGAGCTGGATTGGAAATGGGGCAGCTGGGACATGAATCGGTGCCCACATAGGATGCTGGCGTCACAGGTGGTGGCTTTGCCTGCTAAGCTACAATGCCAATCCCATCATCAGTTATTTCTGAAATTCAGATTCAAGGAAGGAGGAAGAAAAAGGCTCTATCTGCCTAGTAGACCACCCCTACCGCACTCACATCCCACCCACTGCGCTAACACCATGAAGCCTCTTCCTCTTCCCGCAAGTGCTTTCTTCCGGCCCGGGGTGATGGCACAGGCTCAACAGGGCCCTGTGGCAGGCAGCAGCTGATGAGCCCCTCGGAATCCGGGCAGCAGCTCAAGCCTCGGGGTATCAGTGGCAGTTTGTGGCTCCCCTTCCAAAAGACATCGTAGGGCGGTTACCTAACACGGAAACCTCAGCCCAGTCCTGCCACAGAGCCAGCTGCAGGCGCACCTCCCTCTTGGGACTGGAGCCTTCTATGTGTCCAACAGTGCTGTGAATGCCTCCTCTGTCGTTCCTGCCGCGTCCTGGGATCCTGCGATTCTCTGGCACTCACAGTGGGGCATTCACAGGGGGTCATAACTGGACACAGGGAGCCAACGTGCGGTACGAAAATGAACGCTGACAGCACCGCGTTCCTCATTGAAAGTGGCACTCTTGAATTTTGTGTCAGACAACTCAGAAGAAGAAAAGGAAAGAAAGACAAGAGAAGACAGACCCTGCAGGGAGTCGGATGCGAATGAGAACTGGATGCTGAGCTGCCAAGAAGAAGCAGGGCTTGGTGCCAAGTGTGCTGGGTGTTTTGCTGTCTCCAGGCGGGAGAACCATCCAGGCTCAGGCAGACGTGCTTCTCCTTGTCTGTCAGCTCCACAGCCCCTGCCAGGAGCCTTCGTTCCCTCCATCAGCCATGATCTTCAGGCTTTGTCGTCCTGTCAGGAGAGTTTAATTCATCACTGTCCTCGGGTCTTGAGAGAATGTATTACCTTAGAGGAAAAGTCGTGGTGGAAGGCAGATTTTCAGAGAAAAATGTTAGACTTTCCTTCATGCATAATTTAAAATTATTCATTTTTGAGGCCAGCAGTGTGCCGGAGCAGGTTAAGCCACCGCCTGTGATGCCGGCATCACATATGAGTGCCGGTTCGAGTCCCAGCTGCTCCATTTCCAATCCAGCTCCCCGCTAATAGACCTGGGAAAGCAGTGGACAATGGCCCAAGTGCTTGGGCCCCTGCCACCCACATGGGATACCTGGATGGGGTTCTAGGCTCCTGGTTGTGACCTGGCCCACCTCCAGCTGCTGTAGCCATTTTGGGAATGAAACAGCAGATGGAAGAGATCTGTTTCTCCCTTTCTCTGTCCCTCTGCCTTCAAGTAAATATTTAAAAAAAAAATGCTCCTTTTTGAGTAGGTAACACATGGCACACAGTGCATATCTACAGGGAAAAACCTTTTACTTCCCCGCCACCTCCTTTTCTCAGGTGCTTGGTTCCTCACTTGTCCTAGGGTTTTACATCATTCTAGAGATTATCTCCATAAATTACCAGAGTTATTCCCCATGTATCTTTGAGAGTATATATTTTTTCCTAATTTGTACATCCAGATGGATTCTGAAAAAAAAAAAAAACAAGTGAATAAATATACATGAAAATGTATTAAATTGTTAGGATGTTTATCCAATTAAAGCCCTGATTCTAGACCAGGTAATCCTGTTGTTTCTAGGTCCCTTGGACAGAAGCGTGGCTGTCCTTGCCATCGGTCTGTAAAGTTGCTGGTGCACTGTTGTCTGATGTAAGGTGTTCTTGTCCCTTCACATGCTGTGCATCAGATTTCCCAAGTCATGTCTATTGGTCATTTCTCTTTGAATAGAGGCAGGGACATCAAGTATTGAAAATTGAGGAGATGAGTTTTTCCTACTAGGAAAAAAAGCTTGGTTGAGGATCCAGCTGGCCATAATCCAAGAGGGGACCCCCCTGGTCACGGGGGCCCAGTGGGCAGCCTAGGAAATGGACCAGGGCTGGGAGGATCCACGTGTCCCACAACCCAATCTTAGAATCAAAAAGAATCAGTAGCGTAGTGACTCGCAGTGCTTTTGGATTACTTTGGATGCGTTTCAGTGCCTGGGAGGAGTATGATCTCCTTGCTAAGGGAGATGCCGAGGTGCATGTTAGTGTTCAGAGTCTCCTGGGGAGGGTGATTCTTGGGCCTGTACCTCCTGGGGGTTGCTGATGTAAGAACTTCTGGCTTGGTGACGAGTCAAATGCTTGGAATAAACCCGAGCTTCCCAAATCTTAATGCTGCAACACCTTCACTAATTCTGCAGATGCTGTTCACAGCTCAGTCATTTATTTGGCTGAATTCTCTGTTTATGGGTTGATAATTCTCGGCCCCTCCAGGCAGCCAAATGTGCCTTTCACAGAATAGGGATCCACTTCCTGGTGCTGCAAGCTGTGTGTTTGCAGAGGGGACTCTGGGGAAAGGAGGGGAGTCCCTTTGTTTGGGTTTATTAATGGTACAGAATGCATCTGGGTTCTTCTTGGGAAGTGTGTCTCTTTCCTCCTTATCCCCTCCCATTGACTCCGCAGGAGAAAGTGAATTTGAAAGGATGTTAAATCTCCCGAATTGACTTAGAGTCTGACCTTCTCAGGGAGCAGCTCAACCCAGTCTTTCCTTCTCTTAAGCAGAAACCACCTGTGTACAAACACAAGAAGTCTCAAGGGCACAGACGAATCAGCCATCCAGTCTTCCCAGATCCCTGGCACCTGGGTAATCCCTGAGATTTCCTGGTGTAGCCTTAAGGTTCCAGTTATTCCATCCTGGTTGTCTTTCCATACATTCATTTTCCAGGCAGAGGTTAAATCAAACTGCTACCCTCTCTCTCAACTCCACTGAGCAAGACGTAGGGGAATCCTGGGGTGCTATTTTTTTTCACCTGTTTTTCCCAGTGGCAGCAATTTTATTCCATAGCAGTGTATCTCTGTGGCTAATCAGGCTGGCATATCACCTATTACAGAATAAAGATGCCAAGCCCAAGGTCTTGACAGTGACATTTCAGCTGGCTGCAAGCATAGCTGCTTATGAGACGGCAGAGCCCCCTGAATCCCACCTAGGCAGGGCAGAGTTGGCATGAGGTTCTTCTCCCTGTAAGCATGGAGAGCCGGAATTCTCCCTGAAGGAGCATGACCAACAGCAATGGGTCCTAGTTTTCTATTTATATTTGTGCTGCCTCCCCTTATCCTCACAACTGAAACGCTACAACTTCTACCTCTCAACCATTCATCTCCATACTCTCATCTTGCTTTTCTTTTACTATCTCTCTCTCTCTCCCTGTCCTTTCCCCCCACCAAAATGTGAGCCTCTCAGCACAAAGTGTATCTGACTCACTTACTGCCGTATGCTTAGTGCCTAAAACAGTACCTATCCCATTTGTGGGCACGCAAAACAATGTTTGTTAAATGAAGAGAGAACTGCTAATGCCAGGCTCTGGGTCAGGCCTTGCCCATACCCTCTGTCTTTAATGCAGGTGAGGACTAGTGTCATCATGTGGGTGAAGAACCTATGTAAACAATGTGGCTTCATAAATTAGTAACTTGGGTCAGATGTTTCATAAATAACTGAGCTGAGCTGGGATCTGAACCAGGATAATCTCCTGCTAGAACTCCACTCTTTTCTCTTATACACAGAAAACCAAAGAAATATTTACAGTGAAGTGCTTTCCTCTTAAGATGGTCTCAATTTCCTATATGGGTAGAATTTAGGTAAATAGAGGAGATGGCAAGAAATGGACAGTCCCTGAGTTACCATGGTTCAAATTTTCAACTTTATGATGACAATAAAAACATTATTCATTCAATAGAAATCTTACTTTGTATTTTTGATTTTCTTCCTGGGTTAACAGCATGTTGCACAAATCTCTCTCACAATGCCCAGTGACGGCCAGTCTAAGTGTTCTGAGCACAGTGAAGGTAGGCTAGACCAAGCTATGGTGTTTGGTGGGCTAGGGGTTGAGAACAAACTGCCCCTAAAAAGCCTTCAAAACGTTCAAAAGAAGCACCAGAAGCCATCTGAGGAGTGGTAGGAAAGAGCTATGAACCTCATCCACCAAGGCTGTGTGACTTGGGTGATGGCGCATAAGGGTCTGTTTGCTGTTAGCCATCTGGGGCAAAACCTTGAGCAATCCTTTGTTTTTTCTTCATACAGCCCTTATCCAGTCCCTAAAATGTCTGTCTTAAAATTATTTAGTAGCCTTCTTTTCCACAGCCTCTTTTTAAATTTATTTATTTGAAAGACAGAGTTACAGAGAGAGGTCGAGACAAAGAGAGAGATCTTCCATCCGCTGGTTCACTCCCCAGAAGTCTGCAACAGCCAGATCCGAAGCCAGGAGCCAGGAGCTTCCTCTGCATCTCCCGCGTGGGTGCAGGGGCCCAAGGACTTGGGTCATCTTCTACTGCTTTCCCACGCCACAGCAGAGAGCTGGATTGGAAGAGGAGCAGCCGGGACTAGAACCGGCGCCCATATGGGATGCCGGCGCTTTAGGCCAGGGCTTTAACCTACTGCGCCACAGCGCCGGCCCCTCCATAGACTCTTAGAGACGGCAGCCTTCCCTTATTTCTGAAGGTGTTTGCAGCAAATCATATTCTAAAAGAAACTAATCTGCAACCAGAGAAAAATTCACTCCCCCTCCACCCCACCTTATCTGAAGCTTGCTTCTCAGGGCAAGCCAGCGTATGCTCACTGTGTGACACATAAATTCTGAGCAGGATTGACCGCTTTGGAACACTTCCCAACATTCATTGAAAGTCACCAGGCTGAGGTCATTCATACCCTGCCCTGAATGGATGTTCTATTACCTTTTTACAGGCCCATTTATTTCCGCCAGCAGTATATTTGGCGCATTTGTGACTTAACGATATTTTCAACTGACAATGAGTTGATTGGGACGTACCCTGGTGTAATGTGAGGAGCCTCTGCACATGTAAACTGAGGGTTGGAACAAACAAAACCAGTGTAGCTCAACACAAAATCCTCTGAGCCCAAATCAAACAACTACCAGCATCTCAGACGGTCTATTAACTTACTTGAAGTTCTCCAATTTACCAAGGTCCTCATACATGCCAGGCTCGGTGCCAAGTGCTCAGATATGGAGGAAGACAATAGGCAGGAAACCCAGTCCTGCCCGACTCACTGTCCGTGGAAGGAGAGTGAGCCCGAGTGGGGTAAGTTACTAGGATCCATGAGAAAAGGAGAGGAAACATACAGTGTGCTCGGGAGGGCAGGTAAGAGAGGGCTCTCCCCACACTTGGGGCAGGGGAGGCAGCTCAGGGACAATCACCTGAGGAAATGGTTGCAGATAAGAACTAAATCTACCCTGGAGGGGCCTGTGCTGTGGCATAGTAGGCTAAGCCTTCACCTGCAGCGCCGGCATCCCACATGGATGCCAGTTCATGTCCCGGCTGCTCCTCTTCAGATCCGGCTCTCTGCTTAAGGCCTGGGAAGGCAGCGGAGGATGGCCCAAGCTCTTGGACCCCTGCACCCATGTGGGAGACTCTGAAGGGGGCCGGCACCATGGCTCACTTGGTTAATCCTCTGCCTGCGGTGCCTACCTCCCATATGGGTGCCAGTTCTAGTCCCAGCTGCTCCTCTTCCAGTCCAGCTCTCTGCTGTGGCCTGGGAAAGCAGTAGAAGATGGCCCAAGTCCTTGGGCCCCTGCACCCACGTGGGAGATGTGGAGGAAGCTCCTTGATCCTGGCTTCGGATCAGGGCAGCTCCAGCCGTTGGGGCCATTTGGGGAGTGAACCAATGGAAGGGAAACCTTACTCTCTGTCTCTTCCTCTCACTGTCTGTGACTCTACTTCTCAAATAAAGAAATAAAAAATCTTAAAGAAAAAAAAAAAAAGAAGAAGAAGCTCCTGGCTTCAGATTGGCTCAGCTCCAGCTGTTGCAGCCATTTGGGGAGCGAACCAGTGATAGAGGACCTCTCTCTCTGTCTCTCCTTCTATCTATAAGTCTACCACTCAATTAAATAAATAAAATCTTTTAAAAATTTACCCTAGAGATTACAATAGTCAATGAAAAACAAATAGTAAATAGCTAGGACTCGTACCACCAATGTTACAGAAACACTGACAAGAGGAACTGGGAAGGAGGTAGTTAGATTTAAGGGCGGGAACTCAGAGGAGGGGTATGTGCTGGGACTTTGTATTTGGAAGTTGTTGGCAGCTTATTGAGGGTCACTGACATCGGAGGTGTATATGAGGTCACCTCGGGAGAAATTATATAGCAAGAATGGAAGGTAGCCCAGCACTGAGCTTTAAAGTCTACCCTTAGTGGCCAGGAAAAGGAGGCGGTGCCAGCAAAGAAGAGAGGGAAGGAGTAGGCAGAGAAATGGGTGGAAACACAAGGCGTGGGGCCAGGCTGGAGTCCCCGGGGAGAATGAGCACAGCGGAGTCAGTTACCTGTGTGCAGTCGGGACAACACAGAGAGAGGACACAGCATGAACTGGCCGAGAGGAGGCCACAGAAAGCTCTCCTTGGGGAAGGGTCTGCAGGGGGAACGGTGTGACTGACTGAATGACAGTGGGGTGAGGAGTAGGTTGGAAGGGAGATGCGGGGATATTACTGGCCTCTGCAGCCCTGCGCCCACCCACCAAATCTGCCTGGGGGTCTTGTGTTTTGTTTGTGCTGTGGTTTTTGTGTGTGTGTGTGTGTGCCTTCACATAGTTATATTTTTCACTGGAACAGTTGTACCTATTCATTTATGTAGCATTTTGTGAGTTGGACTGCTTCCTCCCCTACCGCACAATTTTTTTGGTGTTGCATATATTTAAGGTGTGCAACATGGTATTTTGACATACATTTATGTAGCTAAATGATTCCTTTAGTTAAGCAAAAACTAACACACCCATCACCTCACATGGTTACTTTCTTTGTGTGTGGGACAAGTACCTAACACCTACTCCAGCGAATTTTCAGTATACAATATGGTAGTTAACTATAGTGTCCCCCACACCCTCCCCCTGAATTCATATAATGGAATCCTAACCCTGGTACCTCAGAACATGAGTGTGTTTGGAGACAGAAGGGGTCTTCAAAGAAGCAATGTTAAGTTCAAATGGAGACATAGAGTAGGCTCAAATCTATTAGGATTGTGTCTTTGTGTGAAGAGGAGGTGAGGACACAGACACTCACCGAGAAAGGACCCTATGAAGACATGGGGACAAGGTAGCACTTGCAAACCTGTCCTCTTCTGAGGAGAGAGGCCTCAGAAGAGAACCACCCTCGAGTTTGGACTTCCACCCTCTAGACCTGCGAGAAACTAAATTTCAGTTGTGTCAGGCACCCAGTCTGTGGCGCTTCACTACGGTGGCCCTTGTAGACCAATGGCTGTTTTTGCATTGTACCATTTGCAGAATTGAGTAGTGGCCACAGAGCCTACATGGTGGACAAAGCCAAGGACACCACCAGCAGACACCAGCTGGCCCCTCCCAGAAATCGCCACTGCCGCCCTGGTGCACATGGCTGTGGCAGGGTCAAATCGCTGGATTGTTCCCGAGCTCAGACTGGAACCCAAGTCAGCCGCAGCACATCCTGTGCCCTGACATTCCTCCCAGGAGTCTCTGCACAGTCAGGAGTGCTGAGAGCAAAAGGGTCGAGTCAGCACGGAGCTCTGCTTTCCTTCTGCTCCTGCTCTGTCCTGTGGGCAGCTGCTGTGGGGAAATGCCGAGTCATAAATAATTATTCCATTAATGCTGAGGTGGCCGGAAAAGAAATGTCAGTAGGAAATGGTCTTTCAAATAAGTGCAAATTTCATAATTCAGGCAATTTTTTGGATCATATCTCATAGCAGTATTTCCTTAATTTGAGTTACGGTAAACTAGTAATCATTCATAAATGTGGAAGAAACTTACCTTTCTTTGGACGTTTAACCCAGATATATATGAGAGGTAAGGATGAAGGCATCCTCCTGCCACTTAGAATGGCCAAGTGCACCAGAGCAAAGAGAGGAACAATTGGTCTTATTTATAAAAACTGTTCCTTGTGTCTTTCAACCAACCTATACAATTTCAGTATCGTGCCATTCTCTATTTGCACTTAAGAATGGAGAGACACCAAGAAGCTTTGGTTTCTACTAAACAGAATAACTTATTAGTGTCATTTTATTCTTCCAGAAGTATATCATGCAAACCAGCCCTCATGGTCAGCTTCATTCCCAAGAAGGCCTCTTCTGGGTGTGCCCAAAGAAGCAAGGTTGCAAATGCCAACCTTGGGGCCAGGCTGGTTGGTTGGAGTGAAGCCAGTCAAGTGGAGAAAGCAGCTGTCCCGACCTCCGCGCCCCTAGGCCATTGTGGTCACAAAGGAACGCAGGCCAGCTGTCCCCACATCTTCCGCTTTTTTATAAGAAGCCAGAAACTCAGACTTGATCTGATGTTTCCCAATTTCTAGATCTTAGGAACCAATTCAAATGAAAAGAAAAACACTTAGGCCAGGCATTTCTGGTCTGTGGGCTGCATCAGCCATGGGTCCCCAGCTGCTGACGCCTGTTCTGGTCAAACTATATGGCAAGGTTGATGGTTGAAGCAAACAGGTCTGAACTCACAAGTATGTATCAACACGCATTTCAGAATCTCACTTCCGTGTGTGGTCTTCATACGTGCATTCCTGTGGCTGTGTCTGACCCACCTGTCTCATGCCCAACTTCCCTCCCCTCTTTATTTCTGGACACTGACATTCTGGGGGTCATTGAAGCCACTGCTGCTGGAAACACCAACTTCTGAATCTCGTGTTCCCAAGCAAGGAACTGCTAGCTGGGCTGGGGCAGCTGGGCAGATGGGACCAGCTCCCCTTCACTGTGACAACTTTCCTAAAGCTGGAGCAAGGTTTCCTGATTCAATTTTTGCCACTCTTCAGGTAGATGTTGCCAAGGAACAGATGATGGGGTACTAAAAATATAAGCTTTGCCATCTCTCTCTTTTTTTTCTTCAGACCTTTTCCCCAGCAAATGTCTTTTCTGGCTCTTGAATCGCCACTTGTTTTTCTCACCTGTTCATTCATTTATTCTCACAGTAAGCATTTAACTAACATGTGCCAGGTATCATGTTACATGCTCGGAGGGTTAGGACAAATCAGATCTGCACCCTGACACTGGAGGGCCTGTGGTGACTTGGTGTTGGGGCCTGAATGACTGTTTATGCCCCTTACCCAATTCGCACATTGAGCTCCTAATGCCCAAAGTGATGGCATCAAGAGGGAGCTTTCGGGAAGGTGATTAGGTCATGAGCACCCAGTCCTCCTGAATGGGATTAGTGTTCTTAGAAAAGAGATGCCAGAGAGCTCTCTTACTCGCTTTCTGCTACGTGAAAATTCCGGAAAGAGACCCCCTAGAAACAAGGAAGCGGGCCCTCACCAGACTCCGAATCTGCCAGCACCTTGATCTGGGACTCCATAGCCTGCACAATGGTAAGAACCAGTCTGTGTTGTTTAACCCCCATCCTGGCTGGAGGTGTCTTGTTACTGCAGCCCAAAGGGACGGAGACCTGAGGGTTTCTGGATAATGTGGAGCTGAGGCCCAAGGGTGTCTGGTGACTGCCGCTCCCACATTGGTACCTGTTACCCTGGCATCTCTCCACCAGGTATGTTGGATTCGGCTTAGAAAGGTGGAAGTGAACAATAGATAAGAAATTGAAAGGGCTACCATGAGGTTCCCAAGGGAAGAAAAATTCATTGGCCTTTAAAGGCATTCACCAAGCAATGATTCCAATGAAGGTATTTATTTCAACTTTTATTTAATAAATACAAATTTCCAAAGTATAACTTTTGAATTAGAGCAGCTTTTCCCCCCATAACCTCCCTCCCATCCGCAACCTTCCCATCTCCCACTCCCTCTCCCATCCCATTCTTCATCATGATTCATTTTCTTTTCTTTTTCTTTTTCTTTCTTTTTTTTTTTTTTGACAGGCAGAGTGGACAGTGAGTCAGAGAGAAAGGTCTTCCTTTTGCTGTTGGTTCACCCTCCAGTGGCCGCCGCGGCTGGCATGCTACAGCCGGTGCATCGCGCTGATCCGAAGCCAGGAACCAGGTGCTTTTCCTGGTCTCCCGTGCGGGTACAGGGCCCAACGACTTGGGCCATCCTCCACTGCACTTCCAGGCCATAGCAGAGAGCTGGCCTGGAAGAGGGGCAACCGGGACAGAATCCGTCGCCCCGACTGGTACTAGAACCTGGTGTGCCGGCGCCGCAAGGCGGAGAATTAGCCTGTTGAGCCACGGTGCCGGCCATGATTCATTTTCAATTATCTTTATATACAGAAGATCAACTTAGTATATACTAAATAAAGATTTCAACAGATTTCACCACAAAGACACACAAAGTATAGAGCACTGTTTGAGTAGTAGTTTCACCATTAATTCAATGAAAATATTTTTAAAATTCACACCTTCCTTAATAGATTTTATATTTTAGAGCATTTTTAGGTTTACAGCAAAAGTGTGAGGAAGGAACAGAATTCTTCCCATATGCCTCTTGCCTGACTCAATATCAAAATCCCACACCAGAGGGTATATTTGACATAGTCAATGTACCTATGTTAACTATCATAGTCCACAGTCTATAATGGGCTCACTCTTGGTGTTGTTACACTTGATGAGTTTGAACAGAAATGTGCAATCATGTGGGTATCCACCATAGTAGTGTCATATGCAAGAACAGGCTCTGTAGCATGTTTATAAACTAGATGAAGGATGATGTGACCACTTTAGGAAGTGTGCTGGGTGGCATCACATTAGTTGGGGTGAAGCTATAGATTCTGACATAAGAATATAGAAGATATGGAAGACTCTAAAGTTAGTCAAGATTATCGAACAAATTGAAAGCAGTTAACTTTGATAAACTAGCTAGCTAGGGACTAGTGTGGTCACCCTGAAACCACTATTCCCCTCCTGTCTTGTCTCTCAACATCTGCATTTGAAAACATTTGCATGTGCTAGAAATATCTGTCTTTTTTCCAAGAAAGATGGTCTTTTTTTTTTTTTTTTTTTTTTTTGGACAGGCAGAGTGGATAGTGAGAGAGAGAGAGAGACAGAGAGAGAGAGAGAAAGGTCTTCCTTTGCCGTTGGTTCACCCTCCAATGCGGCTGGCGCGCCGCGCTGATCCGAAGGTAGGAGCCAGGTGCTTCTCCTGGTCTCCCATGGGGTGCAGGGCCCAAGCACTTGGGCCATCCTCCACTGCACTCCCTGGCCACAGCAGAGAGCTGGTCTGGAAGAGGGACAACCGGGACAGAATCCGGCGCCCCGACCGGGACTAGAACCCGGTGTGCCGGCGCCGCAGGCGGAGGATTAGCCTAGTGAGCTGCGGCACTGGCCAGAAAGATGGTCTTTATCTTAGGTTCATTTTGAAAGTCCTTGTTGCGATGTAGAACATCAGTATTTGTGGAACAGCCTTACCAGGAGAGGAAGGTATCTACAGTCCAAACTCTACAGGACTTAGATTTTAAGAAGCCTTAGTCCAGCCCATGAAGAAAACCTCATAGAAACATTTGCAACAATATTATATTTCTTGTGTTTTATACATATTTACGAAGTATATGCTAAGTCAAACATTTAGTATATAGTTTCATATTAAATGTTTGCTTTCACATCAATTGATTATAAATGCATCAACTTGTATTTTATCTTATTATCAAAATTGATGTCTATAGATTTGTAGTTTCAATGAACTGCCAGGATTGAACTACACAGGAGAAGTTCAACTAAAGCCTGTTCCATTTGAGACTATTGTTCAGAAACCAACTATTAAAACTGGAATCACTTACCCTTGAATCTACCCTGATCCAGGAAGAAAAGCGAGGTGTGTCAGTGACCTGAGAAGGAAAGAGCCTTAGCTTGGTTAACCACGTTCTGTCTTCAGTTTAAATAACTCTGGGTATTGGCACCTTTGAGGAGAGAATCCAGGGAAGGGGGAACTTCTTCCTAACAGGTGGAATGAGTGGAGTCCCACGGGCAGGTTCATCAAGAGCCCTTGTCACTGATCTGGAGACAAGGGCAGCACAGAAAACTGTACCCCAAAGACATCCTACTATGGCGAGACACGTCTGGAGACTCCCCGAGGTACCTAAAGGACTGAGGTCCTACAGTAGTATGGGTACGGAGGGGATATTGTGTGAAATGCTGCAATAACAATGACTTGGACTTGTTTTGAGCCTGGGCTGCCCACGAAGCTCTTGTCTCTCACTGCCTGACCTGTTCTTCTGTATTCTGCTTTGTGATTCTTAGGCTGCATTTCCACCAGCCACATTGCTGTTTTGGCCTTGGCTCTTGGCAAGGCTTTGCCTATGTGGCGATGCTTGAGGGAGACTGCAGAGCTGGAGGAGGTGGAAGTACATGCCCCTTCCTGCCTGCTTGCTGCGCCTGAGTGGCATGCAGGCGATGCCAAATCTGGTGTGCAGAACATTCAACATGTACAGAACCAGCCTCCTTATACCCCCAGAGCCATGACTATGAAGTATGGAGCCCCTGCTTGTCTGAAGGTTTCAGCTCTGTGAGAGTCTTCCTAGCACCCTGGATTGGATCCTGGGACAGAAAGAAGACAGTAGGGAAAATAGCAAAACTCAAATAAAATCTGGGGCAATATTGGTTTTCTTACTTTTGACAAATGTGCCACGGTAGTATAGATATTAATAATTGGGAGCACTGGAGTGAGGGCGGTAGGGTCTCTGTAAATCTAAAAGTACTCCAAAACAAAATGCTTGCTTTTGCAAAGCAGTAACTAAATTGCATGCTTTGGAAGATTTGATAATGGTGGGTTGCTCTTAAACAATGCTGTTAAATTAGGTGTAGGCAGGGCCTAATTTTAAGGGAGAAGGAAAAAAATGTTTAAACCTTTGGCTAGTGCTCCACTCACTTTATAAAAACTGAAACTAGAAATTGTAGAAGAAGCTTAATGGATATGGTTGATGCATGAAAAGGGACAGTGGGGGGCCAGTCTTGTGGCACAGTGGGTTAAAGCCCCAGCCTGCAGCGCCAGTTTGAATCCTGGCTGCTCCACCTGATCCAGCTCTCTGCTATGGCCTGGGAAAGCAGTGGAAGACGGCCCAAGTCCTTGGGCCCCTGCATCCATGTGGGAGACCTGGAAGAAGCTCCTGGCTCCTGGCTTCAGATCAGCTCAGCTCTGGCCCTTGCGGTCATCTGGGGAGTGAACCAGCAGATGGAAGACCTCTCTCTCTCTCTCTCTCTCTCTCTCTGGCTGTACCTCTCTTTCTGCATCTTTCCAATAAAAAAAAAAAAAAAACAAATCTTTTTAAAGAAAAGGGATGGTGGATTCCAATGAGTAAAACTCATATTCAGGTTGATAGCCTATGTTAAAACACAGACAAAGGAATATGTGTTTATATTTTAAACATTTAACATATTTAACATATATGTACATTACTTCTTATTGTTTACCTGATTTTAGTGTCTAATTTTTCAATCAAATGGTCTTGGTAGCACTAAAATAGCTTCTACTAAAAACTAAAACCAGGTAATCAGGGACAGGCTTTTGACCTAGTAGTTAACAGACTGGCTAGGATGCTTGCATCCCATATTGGAGTGCTTGGGTTCTACACATACATCTGACTCCTGATGCCAGCTTTCTGCTATTGCAGACCCTGGGAGGCTGCAGGTCCTGACTTCCTGGCTTTGGCCAAGCCCAGCCCTGGCTATTGTAGGCATTTGGGCAGTGAACTGGCAGATAGAACCTCATCTCTCTCTCTCTCAAATAAATAAATATTAAAAATATAAACTAAAATAGCATCATCACAGGTTGCGAACTGTGTTCAAAAGATCTAGGCAGGGTGGTGTGAGACAGAGGGACCTGTGGGGATGACAGGGCTCTGGGAACATTGGAGAAACCCTCTCAGGAAATGACATTTGTGCTGAGGTCAGAATATGGCTTAGGGAACTTTGCTGGGCAAAGTTTAATGAAGCAGAAAGTCACATGAACAAGTACATGCAGCCAAGTGTCATGAAGTGGATGTGCTGACTGGGGCAGTGGGAACCCTGGGATGGGGAGTTGCTCACTGCTCACCAGGGATGGCGGAAGAGGGTCCTGGGAAGTGGCCACGCCCAGTCATGCCTTGAAGGAGAAGGCGGCATTTCCTGGGCAGAAGCAGAGTGACTTGGGTGGTGGCAGAGATACTTTGTTTTTTTATTTTAATTTATTAATTTTAAGATTTCATTTATTCATTTGAAAGGCAGAGATACAAAGAGAGGGAGGAAGAGAGAGAGTGAGAGAGAGAGATAAAGAGAGAGAGAGAAAGAGAGAGAGAGAGACTGGTCTTCAATCTGGCTCCAACAGCTGGGTGTGGGCGAGGTCAAAGCCACAAGCCAGGAGTTTCTTCTGGGTCCCCCGTGTGAGTGAAGGACTTAGGCCATCTTCTGCTGCTTTTCCGGTTGCATTAGCAGGGAATTGGATTGGAAGTGGAGCAGCCAGAACTCTAACCAGAGCCCATATGGATGCTGTCACTGCAGATAGCATCTTAACCTGCTGTGTGACAGTGCCAGCCCAGGCGCAGGTACTTTATATACACACACACACACACACACACACAATTTTAAATCAAATTTGACAGAGCAGATTCATACATGAGATATGGATCTTGAATGTCAATTACTGTTTTGTGGGGAGCAATCCGGACTAGACTAAGTTACTCGAATTAAGACTTATTCTATGCATCTGCTCTCCCACAATATGGCGCTGGGAGAGAAGAAAACAGCTTATACACAGCTGCCTCCAGTTCAACCAATAAACAGCAGGACCTGCTCCTGATTGGAGGAGAGCAGCGTACTCGGCGTGTGGGCAGCCGAGTTAGGATTGGCGGAGGAGGACTATAAAGGAGGAGAGAGACGGCATGCACCTGGAACATCTATGGGGAACATCTAAGGGAACCCGTGCAGCCCCCCAGAGAGCCGGCCGGCGGTGTGCCGCTCCCCCGCGGAAGTGGGGAATGTGGCCAGGGGGAACTGCCCTTCCACGGAGGTGGAAGGGATAGTAGCCAACCCGGGAAGAACCAGCAGCAAACCCGGGGAGGGCCGAGCAGACGAAAGAACAGCGCAGGGTCCTGTGTCGTTCCTCCACGAAGAGGGGGAGCGACAGATATGGAATCAGCACTATTAATAGATAAGTGGAAAGAAAATGGGGTCTACATACACAGCCTTTAAAAAGATTGAAATTCTGGGGCTGGTGCTTTGCACAGCAGGTTAAAGCCCTGGCCTGAAGTGCCAGCATCCCATATGGGTGCTGCTTCTAGTTCCTGCTGCTCCATTTCTGATCCAGCTCTCTGTTGTAGCCTGGGAAAGCAGTGGAAGATGGCCTAGGTCCTTGGGCCCCTGTACCCACGTGGGAGACCCGGAAGAAGCTCCTGGCTCCTGGCTTTGAATCAGCTGGGGAGTGAACCAGCAGATGGAAGACCTCTCTGTCTCTACCTCTCTCTGTAACTGTTTTTCAAGTAAATAAAATAAATCTTTAAAAAAAGATATAAAAAATTATATTACTTGTGATAACATGGTGAACTTAGGGGACATTATGTAAATGAAATATGCCAGGTACTGAAACAACCATACCCCATGATCTCACTCAATCCTGGATTCTAAAATGGTGGATCTCATGAAGTTGAAAGTAGCACAGCACTTACTTGAGGGAACAGGAGAGGGTGAGCCAACAATGTTACAGCTGGATAGGAGGAACCAGTTCTGGCTTTCTGACGCACAGCAGGGGGAACAGAGCGAATGCCGTATTGAATATTTCAAAGCAGCTTGGGGGAGAACTTCTAATGTTCTCAGCACAAACAAATGATACATGTTTGAAGTAACAGATACTCTATAATTTTTCCAATTTGATAACTTCACAATACACACACACACACACACACACACATACACACATACATATTGAACATCACATTGGGGGCCCAATCACATTTGGGATGGCCCAAATCCTTGGGCCTCTACACCTGTGTGGGAGATCCAGAAGAAGCTCCTGGCTCCTGGCTTTGGATCAGTGCAGCTCCGGCCATTGAGGACAATTGAGGAGTGAACGAGTGGATGGAAGACCGCTCTCTCTCTCTCTGTCTCTCTGTCTCTCTCTCTCTCTCTCTGCCTCTCTTTCTCTCTGTGTGTAAATCTAACTTTCCAATAAATAAATAAATCTTCAAAAAAATCACATTGTATATTATAATTACATATGTATAATTATGTTTCAATCAAAGATAAGTTAACAAATAGCTAAAATAAGGCCGGCACCGTGGCTCAATAGGCTAATCCTCTGCCTTGCGGTGCCGGCTCACCGGGTTCTAGTCCCGGTCGGGGCGCTGGATTCTGTCCTGGTTGCCCTTCTTCCAGGCCAGCTCTCTGCTGTGGCCTGGGAGTGCAGTGGAGGATGGCCCAGGTACTTGGGCCCTGTACCCCATGGGAGACCAGGAAAAGCACCTGGATCCTGGCTCCTGCCATCGGATCAGCGCGGTGCGCCGGCTGCAGCGGCGGCCATTGGAGGGTGAACCAACGGCAAAAGGAAGACCTTTCTCTCTCTGTCTCTCTCACTGTCCACTCTGCCTATCAAAAATAAAAAAAAAAAAATGATACATGTTTGAAGTAACAGATACTCTATAATTTTTCCAATTTGATAACTTCACAATACACACACACACACACACACACATACACACATACATATTGAACATCACATTGGGGGCCCAATCACATTTGGGATGGCCCAAATCCTTGGGCCTCTACACCTGTGTGGGAGATCCAGAAGAAGCTCCTGGCTCCTGGCTTTGGATCAGTGCAGCTCCGGCCATTGAGGACAATTGAGGAGTGAACGAGTGGATGGAAGACCGCTCTCTCTCTCTCTGTCTCTCTGTCTCTCTCTCTCTCTCTCTGCCTCTCTTTCTCTCTGTGTGTAAATCTAACTTTCCAATAAATAAATAAATCTTCAAAAAAATCACATTGTATATTATAATTACATATGTATAATTATGTTTCAATCAAAGATAAGTTAACAAATAGCTAAAATAAGGCCGGCACCGTGGCTCAATAGGCTAATCCTCTGCCTTGCGGTGCCGGCTCACCGGGTTCTAGTCCCGGTCGGGGCGCTGGATTCTGTCCTGGTTGCCCTTCTTCCAGGCCAGCTCTCTGCTGTGGCCTGGGAGTGCAGTGGAGGATGACCCAAGTACTTGGGCCCTGTACCCCATGGGAGACCAGGAGAAGCACCTGGCTCCTGCCATCGGATCAGCGCGGTGCGCTGGCTGCAGCGCGCCGGCCGTGGCGGCCATTGGAGGGTGAACCAACGGCAAAAGGAAGACCTTTCTCTCTGTCTCTCTCTCTCACTGTCCACTCTGCCTGTTAAAAGAAAAAAAAAAAGAAACCAAATAGCTAAAATAAGACATAGGCAAATTAGTAAAGTTGTGTTCCAATAAAATTTTATTGATAAAAACAAGCAGAAAACTGTTTTTGTCTTTATTATTACTGTTATTTTGTTTAACAGTAATGATTTGTCAGTTTCTGGTCTAGACTTAAGAAAGTGATGGAGAAAGTAGAAATGGAGGTGGGTGTTCTAACACAGTGGCTTGAGTCTCCACTTGGGATGCCCACATTCCATATCATAGTGCCTAATTTGAGTCCCAACTACTCCATGCTTCGGATCCAGCTCCCTACTAAGGAGCCAGGGAGAGAGCAGAAATAATCCAAATACTTGGGTTCCTGCCAACCTTGTAGGGAGGAGACTCAGATGGAGTTCCTAGGCCTGGCTCAGACCTAGTTGTTGCATTGGGAAGTGAAACAGCAGATGGAAGATCTGACTTTCTCTCCCCTTTTTGTTTTGTCACTCTGCCTTCCTAATAAATAAAAATACAATTTAAAAAGCTAACATTTAAAAAAAGAAAGAATAAACTCTAAGGTATTTCTTGTCTACAGCCACTACATTGTGAATAGCATTACAAAATAAGGAATGTTCTGCCAGTATCCAAAAATCTATTAGCTGATTCAGCTAAATCATTTGCATCAGTGATGCAGGAGTGAAGTCCCAACAACATATGTCTTCTTCGCCTCACACTCATTATTGTAAACAAAAATAGTAACCAGTGTTCATGGGGAATTTGCACTCAATTATCAGCTGCCCTATTTAATGGATATAGTTAGAAGACTTCAGCAAAAAAGAGTTAGGCCTCCACTTGGCTAAGAGTTAAGCCTCTTCAAACCATCCTGTGATAATCAATTGGCTATATGGAATTTATAAGAAAGACTACTGTTTTATCATTTATACTCATTTATAAATTTTCTGCCATACATATTTGTAGCAATCAAAATTTTAATCAACTTACATGCGTTATCATCATGCTTTTTGTTTTTGCTAGTTGCTATACTTTGATCCACACGATTGCTCAGGTTTCTAGTCTAGATGAGAAGGTGAACAGGGATTTTGGGAAACATGAGGAGCAGTTTTGCAAAAAAATAAACAGCAGAACTTCAGTCCAGGTTTGGACATGTTCCTCATTTATAATTCTCTTTTGAAAGAGCCCACTCAGGATCCAACCCCACATTCCATGAGTGCCTCTAGTTTCCCACCAAATCTGTAGTGGAACCAAATGAATCTTCTCAAGTCATTAAATGTCTACCCATATCCTCTTCCCAACTCAAACAAATGAGCAACTGTGTAATGCTGTTCACTGTCAACCTTGAGGGTGTCACTGACACTGCAGTGTATGCGAAAGTGAAATACAAACTGAATCCTCTATTATTTTATTAGTTTATTTAATTCAAAAGGCAGAGAGATATAGAGACAAAGATATTTCCCATCTGCTGCTTCACTTCCCAAATGCTGGCAACAGCTGGGCTGAGCTAGACGGAAGCTAGGAGCTGTGAACACAATCTAGGTTCCCTGAGTGAGTGGCAGGGACCCAACTGTCACCCACCAGTTCCAAAATTAGCATTAGCAGGAAGTAGAGCCAGGACACAAACCCAACCCCTCTAATATGGGATTCATGTGTCCCAAGCAACATTGTAACCACTACACCAAATGCTTGGCCCTCTGTTTTCTAACTTTGATTTTTTAAAAAATTTATTTATTTATTTGAAAGTCAGAATCACACAGAGAGAGGAGAGGCAGAGAGAGAGAGAGAGAAGGAGGGAGAGAGGTCTTCCATCTGCCGGTTCACTCCCCAGTTGGCCGCAATGACTGGAGCTGCGCCCATCCAAAGCCAGGGGCCAGGAGCTTCTTCTGGGTCTCCCACACAGGTGCAGGGGCCCAAGCACTTGGGCCATCTTCTGTTGTATAGCAGAGAGCTGGATCGGAAGTGGAGCAGCCAGGTCCTGAACCAGTGCCCATATGAGATGCCGGCTCTTCAGGCCAGGGCGTTAACCTGCTGCGCCATAGCGCCAGCCCTAATTTTGATTTTTTTTTAAAAGATTCATTTATTTATTTGAAAGGCAGAGCAACAAGAGACAGTGGAAGAAACTCAGAGGAGAAAGATCTTTCATCTGTTGGTTCACTCCCCAAATGGTTTTAACAGCCAGGACTGGGTCAGGCCAATGCCAGGATCCCAGAACTCCACTGTGGTCTTCTAAACGGGTTGTAGAGGCCCAAGCACTTGGGCCATCTTCCACTGCCTCACCAGTCCATTAGCAGAAAGCTGGATTGTAGGTTAAGCAGCAGTGACTCAACCTGGTTGGGTTTAAACCAGCCATTCTGACCACCAGGTAAAGCCTATACAATTTGAAGCTGGAGCTTGAACTGGCCTCATGCTTTGTCTGGAATGGTTATGTTATGTTATGTTCTAAGTTATGTTCCAGTTATGTTCTAAGAAAAGAATGTTCTTGCATTAAGTAAGTTATTATTTGGACACTCCTGGGGCTATAAGTTAAGCAAGCGCAGAACAGTGAACAGTTTTTATTTATTATGTCTGCACATGCTGTGGAGTTCATGGAGACTCCCAGAAATCTAGAGAAAAGAAAGAAAACTCTTCTATCTTCTGGTAAGTAAAAAACACAAAGGAAATCATTTACACATTTCCTCTTCTACAAGGGATGTTCCATGCAGTCCTATAGACAATGCACATGCAATGTGGTCAGATCTAAGAAGCCAGGAGAAAAAGGGCAGGCATTCCGGGGTAGAAAAAACCTCTGTCTTCTATACCAAAGATCCTAGCATTCAGAATTACAGGATGTCACACAGGTATAAAAACCATCTAGTGCAACTTCTTAGCTCACAGACTAGGAAGCTGAGCCATAGAGAAGGGACACGTCTAAGAATACCTGGCTAATCTGGCAAAGCCAGAACAAATGCAAACTACTGCACTTTCAGTTTAATTCTCTGTTAAGGCATCCTTCTACATTGCTAAAGTGGGTTGCTCCGAATTCGCATTGGCCAGAATTGCTTCTATCTGTGCTCACAGCCTGAGATTCTGAGATCCACTTTCTACGGCATGAGCCGTCGCTTGCCGCTCACTCTTCTTCAAGGCTTTGGCAATGCAATGGAAAGATCTCAGAATCTCTTCACCTTGGGAAACGGGCCATGTCACAACCCTTTTCCTAAAGTGAGTGAATATCTCAGCTCCAGAGAGACATGGAGTAACTGCAATCCTGTTATTTAAAATTAGAAATGGCCATAGTCCTAGTGTTTCATCTTTAAAGCAGCCAACATGCTTCTCTTCTTGTTTCTTCTTTCCTTTTTATATAATACAAAATGTAGGATTTTTTTTTTTTACTGTTGGAAAGATCTTTTACTGACAAAGAGAGTTTTTTAGACAGAAAATATTTGCAGCTCTTTTAAAAAGTTACCAAGATTTTCAGGAGAGCCTACCAGTGTCTCATTGCAGACAACATAGAACAAAGGAGATAAAATGACATATAAGGGAAAGAGTAAGCTTGTAGTAGTCTAGTGACGATCTGTTAAATTTCATTCATCAATTGAGGCAATCAATCAATCAATCAATCAATATGTAACCATCAAGTTAGTTTATATGGCTCATTACTTGAGTAGCTACTCCTCAAGGCAATAGTAGAGATGGCAAAATGAATATCATTTAAAGAAAATTTTATTCATTTATTTTTATTTATTTGAAAGGGGAAGGGAGGGAGTATGGGAGAGAGAGATACAGATACAGAGACAGAGAGAGACAGAGAAAGAATCTTTCATTTGCTGGCTGGTTCACTCCCAAAATGCCTGCAAGATTCTGAGCTGGGTCAGGCCAAAGCCAGGAGCCTGGAACTTAAGCTGAATCTCCCACATGAGTGCCAGCATCCCATATGGCTGCCAGTTCGAGTTCTGGCTGCTCCTCTTCCAATCCAGCTCTCTGTTGTGGCCTGGAAAAGCAGTAGAAGATGACACAAGCCTTGGGCCCTTGCACCCATGTGGGAGACCCGGAAGAAGATCCTGCCTGGGTCCTGGCTTTGGATCTGCTCAGCTTCAGCCATTGTGGCTATTTGGGAGTGAACCAGTGGATGGAAGCTCTCTCTCTCTCCATTTCTCCCTCTCACTGTCTGTAACTCTACCTCTCAAATAAATAAATAAAATCTTAAAAATAAGATATAAAACATTTTCACCAACCAAAATGTTGTCTCATGTCTGTTTAAGAATAACCTGTAGATATGATGACAGCTTAGTCCCTAAATATTTCAGTCTGTATTTCCTAAAACCAGGAATCCCCTTTTGTGACCACAGGACCACTACTGAAATCAGAAAGTCAACACTGAGACAATGCTGTTATATGATCTGCAGCCCTTATTCAGATTTTGCCAGTTTCCCCACAATATCTCTTACAGCAGTAGAAGTCCTCATTGTGAATTCAGTCATCTCGTCTCCAGTCTCCTGGGGTCGTGGTAACTTAGTGTCTCTTTCTTTCTCATGATGCGGGCACTTTTTTTGAAGAGTACAGGCTAGTTATTCTGTAGACCGTCCCTCGATTAACTCAGGTTTGTGAGATGTTTCCTCATGTCTAGGTGCCGGTTGGGCACTTTGGGCAGGAACATCACAGGAGTGATGCCAAATTCTTCTCACCACCTGGTATCGAGACGCACCTGCTGCTGCTTCTTCCCATTGCTGCAAGGTTACCTTTGATTATTTGGTTCAGGTGTCTGGCAGACTGCCTAAACTGAGAGCCACGATATTAGTCAGAATTCACTTGTAAGCAATCTTCTCTTGAGAGTGAAATCTCAATGGCACAGGATCGACTCATTTGCTAAACTCTTCCTGTTCATGGCAACCTAGTGAAAGGAGAGAACTTTAAAAAAAAATGCTTTAGAGCAGGCATCAAGAGTTTCTCTCTCCAAAAGGATTGTGTAGGGTCCACCTGAGGTTCTGAACACTGGCCTGCAACTGTGGCACCTACTGTAGCTGGCAGCGTTTGCAAACATTTACATACCTCAGTCTTTGAAAGTTAAGTCAACTGTGATGATTTTTGTGTACACAGAATGTCAGAAGGGCTTATGTATATAAGTAACGGTTTCAACAATTGATGCTAAAAAATATTCTCCACTTTCCCCTGAAACAAAGTTTTCTGATTGAGGTTTTCTAAAATAATGAAACCCCACTCCGTGTTTGACAAATACACTGCTAATAAATATATCACTCTTTATCTTTTTTTTAAAAGATTTATTTATTTATTTGAAAGTTAGAGTTACACAGAGAGGAGAGGCAGAGAGAGAGAGAGAGAGAGAGAGAGAGATCTTCCATCCACTAGTTCACTCCCCAATTGGCCACGATGGCTGGAGCCACGCCCATCCGAAGCCAGGAGCCAGGAGCTTCTTCCTGATCTCCCACATGGGTGCAGGGGCCCAATCACTTGGGCCATCTTCTACTGCTTTCCCAGGCCATAGTAGAGAGCTGGATTGAAAGTGGAGCAGCCAGGACTCGAACTGCCACTGATATGGGATGCTGGCGGTAGCTTTACCCACTACGCCCCAGTGCTTGCCCCTCACTCTTTATCTTAATATTGACTGAGTGCATTTTATTCCATGTTTACCATTTCCACACATGTGATATTATATTAATGGCCTCTTAGGTTTTTACCACGATAACTTATTTTGCCATTTAACCTTCTGGTTTAACTGTTTTTAAATGAACATTCCTAAAAAAAATTTTAAAAAATGAACATTCCTGGCATCAAATTATGTGATAACTAATGGGTGGGGATTATGTTCATTCTCTAAAATCATCTTCTAGTATATTTATTTCTTCTTTAGAAGAAGTGTGGGAAAACGTGCTACACATATACACATATTTCCTAAAGCTAGGATGTTATCCCTTCAAAAAAAAAAAAAAAACAAAAACAGGAAAAAAATAAAAGGCCAGATTCTAAATGCTTACTCATCACTGGGAAAGCTTTTACGTCTTTACATTTACTGAAACAGGAGGCCCTCCAGTTTCAGATGCCTTCACTTTATGTTTTGCTAAATAAGAAATGAAGGCTTGAGAGGATACACATCCCAGCATTAAGCACAAATCAGAGCCTGTAGCTTCCTGCTCATTTACGTGCACCGACAGGCTGGGGGAAGCAGAGGAAAGGATTCTTGTTTTTTTTTTTTTGTTTGTTTGTTTGTTTTAAGATTATTTATTTATTTTGGAAGATAGAGAAACAGGGACAGACTGTTACAGAGAGATCTCTTCCATTCTCTGGGTCACTCCCTAAATACCTGTCAGAGTGCGGACTGGACCAGGCTGAAGTCAAGAGTCAATGCAGGGCCGGCGCCGCGGCTCACTTGGCTAATCCTCCGCCTGCGGCACCGACACCCCGGGTTCTAGTCCCGGTCGGGGCACCGGATTCTGTCCCGGTTGCCCCTCTTCCAGGCCAGCTCTCTGCTGTGGCCTGGGAAGGCAGTGGAAGATGGTCCAGGTGCTTGGGCCCTGCACCCACGACCTGGCTCCTGGCTTCGGATTGGCGCAGCGCGCTGGCCATAGTGGCCATTTGGGGGGTGAACCAACGGAAGGAAGACTTTTCTCTCTGTCTCTCTCTCTCACTATCTAACTCTTCCTGTCAAAAATAATAATAATAATAAAAGAGTCAATCCAGGTCTCTCATGTGGGTGGCAGGGACAAAGTGCTCGAGCCACCACCTGCTGCCTCTCAGGGTATGCATTAGCAGGAAGCTGGAACCAGGAGCAGAGCTGTGACTTGAACCTAGGCACCATCATATGGGATGAGGGAGTAATAATTGGTGTCTTAACAGCTATGCCAAGTACTCACTCCAGGCCTCCTGTTTTCTATTGCAAATAAGATCTGATGTAGAGAACAGACACACAATAGTTGGTTTAAAGGGTGGGGACACCAAGTAAGCATCCAAGATGCTTGGATCCCACACTGGCCATAAACCATTCTCTGTTGGTCCCCCCCCACCCCCCACTGACCATACTATTTTATACATCTGATGTAGAGAACAGACACACAATAGTTGGTTTAAAGGGTGGGGACACCAAGTAAGCATCCAAGATGCCTGGATCCCACACTGGCCATAAACCATTCTCTGTTGGTCCCCCCCCACCCCCACTGACCATACTATTTTATACATCTCTGCTGTTGTTCCCACTAACCTGAGTGCTCTTTCTTATTATTTGTATCTAGGGCACCTAGATAAGTTCCTGAGATATGTCAGGCAGTTAAATGGATAATTTATTGCTTTAGAGGTTGGAGTAATATCATATCTTTTATAGATGGAGAGACTTAAAATAATGCAAGACAATACAACTTCTCACAAAAAGTTGAAAGCAACTGAGTAGGTTAACGAACTTTGAATGCCATCTACTATTTATTTGAAAGAACAGAACTAGAACTTATCTGGTTCTTTTTCCAATGCAGTATTTATAAATAAACTTGATTCTTACAGGACTGGCAAAAAAAAAAAATTTAGAATGTGAAGTCTGGTCTTCCCCACGTTCTTTACTAAATGTTGACATAGCTGAGGTCCCTGGAAGAACTCATTTTGGGGAGTAACAGCCTTAAAGAGCAGAGTCAATGGCTGGTGACAGATGACCTCTGTCAACCTTCATCTCAAAGTGATATTACTCAGAGAACCAAGTGGCACCCGTTCCTTTTAATGACTATTTTCATTTTAGAACTGAGTGTATAGATGACCCAGAGTTATCTTAATTCCAGATCCTTGTTCCTAATAGTTGCTCCACTTGGAATATGTCTTCTGTTAATTTTTTTCAAGACATATAGACTTAGGAACAAAAATGTTGAATGAATAAGATATGTTTGAAAGAATATGACACATATTATTCTCTAATGTTTAGTTACATACAGTGAAATTCACTGTTTTTGATGCACAATTCTGACTTTTTAGAAGTATAATCATGTAATTACCAACATAATCAAAACACAGATGAGTTTTATCACAGTCACAAATTCCTTTGTGCTACCTCTTTATGATCAAACTTCTCTTCATCCCTCCCTGTTCTCTGAGAACTACTGATCTGTAATTTACTACTCTTTATTTAGAATACCATTTAATAGAATCAAATAGAGTGAAACCTTGTCAAACTGGCTATTTCCATTCAACATAATGCCCTCAAGATACATCCAAGTTGTTACACGTACCAATGACTCTTTATAATTTATAAGTAATATTAAATTGTGCCAATGGACCATGGTTCTTTGAGAGACTTTAGGTTGTGTTCCATTTTTGCTAATTATCAATAATGCTGCTGTAAACATTTGCATGTGTTTTTAGGTGAATACAGGTTTTCATTCCACTTGGCTATAAGTGTAGTAATGGGATTACTAGGTTATCTGGTAAGCGTTATATAACTTTTTAAGAGCCCATGAGGCAATTCTCCATAGTGACTGTATAAGAATTCCAGTTGCTCTACATTCTTACCTGTACATGGCACTGCCAAGGTTTTGTTCTATTGTTAGCCATTTTAACCGGTACATAGTTGGATTTCATTGTGGTTTAATTAGAATAACCTTATAAAACTACGGAAATGACTGAAAAATCTATACACAGATACACATAAAAGAATATAAATGAATCAAAATGGAACTCTAAAAAATGTCCAAGGAGCCCACAGGAAGACAGAAAAAAAAGAAAACAGAAACAAAAAAGGAAGTACAACATAATGCCAGACATAAGCTCTAACCCGCTAACAGATGGTCTAAACGCACCACTTAAAAGACAGAGATTAGCAGATTATATTAAGAAACACGATCCAGGAGCAGGCATTATGGCGCAGCAGGTTCAGCTGCCACTTGGGATGTCTGCATCACATGTTCACAGTGCCTGGGATTCAGGCTTATCTTTGTTTCCAATCATTTTCTGCAGTGGCACCCAAAAGGTAGCAGATGATGGCCCAAATACTTGAGTTCCCCCCACCCAGGTGGGAGGCCCAGATGGAGTCCCTGGTACAGACTGGTCCAGTCCTGGCTGTTGTGGGCATTTAGGTAGAAGAATGATTATCTCTCTCTCTCTCTCTCTCTTTCTCTCTCTCCCTGCCGTCCTCCTTCCCTCTCTTTCTCTCTTTCAAATAAATAAATAAACTTCATTTAAAAGACAAAAGGAAAATGACCCAACTACATGCTCTTATAAGGAATCTTACTTCAAGCATAATGATTGAAGGAAAGGATGGAAGTAGGCAATTGGCACAGCAGGTTAAGCCGTTACTTGAGACATCTGCATCCCATGTTGGAGTCCTTGGTTTGGGGCCTAGCTCTGCTCTCCTTTCCAGCTAGCAAACTCCTGCTAATCTGCACCCTGGGAGACAGCGGGTAATATCTCAACTAGTTCAGACCCTGCCACCCATGTGGGAGATCTGGAATGAGTTCTAGGCTCCTAGCTTTGGCCTGGTCCAGCACCAACTGTAGCAGGTATTTAGAGATGAACCAGTAGATGGAAAATATCTGCCTCTCTCACTCTCTGTCTAGCTCTGCCTTTCAAATAAATACAATAAAAACTTTAAAAATAAAAAAAATTACCTCAAGTGGATCATGGGCATACATGTAAAACATGAAGTTAGAAAACTCTCTGAATAAAACATAGGACAAAGTCTTCAGGATCTAAGGTCAGGCAAAAAATTCTTAAACACCAAAAGCACAATCCCTCAAAGGAAAGGCTGGTAACTTAGATTTTCTAACACTCAAAATTTTCTCTCTGCAAAGGACCCTGAGAAGAGGATGGAAAGACAGGCTACAGAAGGGGAGAAAATGTCTGCAAATCACATTCTTCACAAAGGACTGATATATAGAATATTCAGAGGCCTTCAAAAATCTGCCATAAAACAAAACAAAACAAAAATCCAGCAAGAGAACAGACAAAAGATATATGCAGACATTTTACAAAAGAAGATATATTGATGGGAAATAAGCTCATGAAAAGACGTTCATCAGCATTAGCTACGGTGAAATGCCAGCACAATGAGATATCACTAAACCCCTATCAGAATGGTAACCTAAAAATATTGATAACCCGAGATGCCGGTACACAAGCAGTGAAACTTGATCACTCCTCCAGCACTGGCAGAAATGTAATATGATACAGGCCTCTGGAAAACTGTTTGACAATTTGTTTAAAAAATTAAACATGGGGCCAGCATTGTAATATAACCAGTTAAGCCACTGCTTGCAAAGCCTGCATCCATATCAGAGTGCTGGCTTGTGTGTTGGCTGCTCCACTTCCAATTCAGCTTCCTGCTAATGCACCTGGGAAGGCAGAAAGATGGCCCAAGTCCTTGGACCCCTGCCATCCATGTAGGAGACCAGGAGGTAGTTCCTGGCTCCTAGTATCAGCCTGGTCGGGTCCTAGCTATGGTGCTCATTTGGGGAATGAACCAGTGGATGGAAGCTAGCCTCTCCCTGTCTCTCCCTGTCTCTTTTGCTCTGCCTCTCAAATAAATAAATAAATCCCTAAAAATTAAAGATGTAACTAACACAATCTTGCAAGTGCATTCTTGGGTATTTATTCCAAAGAAATGAATGTTTATGTTTACCCAAAAACTTATACATGAATATTTATAGGAACAAATTTATAGCCCCAAACTGGAAATCACTCAGCTACCCTTCAGTGGGTGAATGGTTAAAGACACTGTTGTGCATCCGTGCTGTGGTATACCACTCAGCAATAAAAAGGAATGAAATGGTAACACACACAAAGCTTGGATGAATCTCCAAAGGGTTATACTGAGGGAAAGACAAATCCCAAAGGCTACATATCATATGATTCCATTTATAATAACATTTAGGAAATGACAAAGGAATAGAATGGCAGAAGAGATTAGTGGTCTCCAGAGTGTCTAAAGAAAGGGTCATGGTGGCAGAGACGATGGTGTGGCTATTACAGGACAACACGAGGATCCTTGTGGTGGTCTAGGGGCTGTTCTTGACTGTGTCAACATATGTTCCATGTAACACCGTACTCCAGTTCTGCAAGACGTTACCATCAGGGAGACTGGAGAAAAGTTACAGGGGAGCTCTCACGTTATTTCTTATGCTAAGTTGGGAGGCCAATAGACAGAGACAGTCACAGGGCCTTGTGTTCCTATAAGTAAACCCCAATCAAATTCAGAGTAGATGGGTGTATCCTAAGAAGTGAACTCAAGCCTAACCATCAGAAACTGCCAGCTAACCCCTAACTAGGGACTTTTAAAGCTACTGTTACACTTTAACCAATCAAATATTCTGTGGTCTTGCTTCCTTAAATTTCTTATACAGGTTTTCCCTTTGCACCCTTGAGGGAGCCCAAATGACTTGCGGTTTGGCACTGCCTGGTTCATGAATCACAGGATGCTCAAATAAACTCGGATTTTAATGTGTCTCGGTTAACTTTTAACATTTAATAACTACCTGTGATTCTACAACTGTCACAAAAAAAAAGTTTTATTATAAAATTAATCAATAAAAATGGCAAAATACTAATAAGTATATGAGATCTTCTAAAAGTTCGTGGAAAATACATGGCTTTAAATTTTTTGCATCAAAATAAACTTATTCTTTAATTATATTTTTTCTTAAAAAGGGCTGGTGTTGTGATGCAGCCAGTTAAGGCACCTCTGGTGATGCAATCATCCCACATCAAAGTGCCAGTTTGAGTCCTGGCTATTCCACTTCTGACCCAGCTCCCTGCTAACCAGAATATGGCCCAAGTGCTTGGGCCCTTGTATCCACATGGGATATCTTGATGGAATTCTAGGCTTCTGGCTTCAGTCTAACCCAGCTCAGCTGTTGTGAATGTTTGGGGAGTGAACAGGAGGATGGAAGATCAATCTATCTTTCTCTCTGTGCACCCCACCCCCATCACTCTGCCTTTAAAATAAATAAAATAAATCTTAAAAATAATTTCCTAAAAAGCCTCAAGACTCAGGTCAAATGTTTCCTCCACTCTAGGCTACTGTCAAGTAAAAACATTAATTGCTCTTTCTTTGAGATTCTAGGGAGGTACAATCAGAATGAGAGTGTTTTATGTACAGCTATACCTTGCTCATTTTTCTTTACATTTCTTTCCCTCACTCTCCTGTGTAGTCCAGGGTTTTGCATGCAATTGTTATTCTTATGATGCTGTTATTATTATATACTTAGCTATGTCTGAGGGCTCTAAATTAGAAAGAAAAGAAAAAAACGCACAATTTGAATCTTCACTCCATACAGAAAAAAAATGCAAGCCAAACAATTACATGGTATGTTATAGAAATGCAAGGAGCCATAAGGATATTGAAAAGCACCCACAGCGTGCCTTTTCAGAAGGCAGTTTCTTTGCCCAAGGGGACAAAATGTGGTTTGTGGAGAGGAGATTGGTTTTGTCCCTTTGAAGCTTGCTTATCTTTCAATCATTTAGAATGCTTGTGGTGTTGAGTAACAGATATTGAACTTAACTGGTTTCTAAATGAGAGACTGGCCTGGTTCACAGACCAGGGAGCTGATAGGTTACAGTCAGGGTTGACCGAGCCCAGAGGCCACTGCACTGGCTTGGCATTCCCCTGGAGGCTGGCTTCACCTGCTGGTGAACATCATCAAGTTCTGGGCCTCATAACCTTGCTGGACCCTCTCTCTCTTTTTAGAATTTTTATTTATTTATATGTGTTTATTTGAAAGAGAGAGAGAGAGAGAGCGAGCGAGCACTCTTCCATCAGCCGATTCACTTTCTAAATCCCCAAAACAGCTGGGGCAGGGTAAGGCTGAAGTTATTTGGGTCTTCCATGTTGGTGGCAGGGCCCCACTACTGGAGTCGTCATCACCTGTTGCCTCCCTCTAGGGTCTGCATTAACAGGAAGCTGGAACCAGAAGCAGAGCCTGGACTTGAACCTAGGCACTCTGATATGAGATACAGGCATACCAAGTGGCTTCCTAACCACTGTACCAAAAGCCCACCCCACAAAAGACCCTCTGTTTATTCTGTTTTCTCCTTAGCATGAGGAGACTCCCCCAGGATTCCCTGGGCTCACAGGCCCATTGCTGTCCCAGGTGCTGGCAGCAGGGATGGACTCCCCCATAGATCAAGCAAGCCTCATTCTCATCCGAGGGATGCACCTGCTCCTGAGGGGCTGAGCGTTGTCTGGAAAAGGGGTGGTTGCCCGAACAAGCTGGGGCTGGGGAGGTGGAGACGTGGTGAATCACGAAGCTCTTCCTGACCTCCCTCCCAAATTCACTCAGTTTTGCTTCTATTAATGAGGTGGTTACCTGGGGTTTCCTATTCTGGGTTGACCTGAAGTCAAGGAAAGGAAAGAGACACTCTTCTGCATGTCCAGGGAGAGTAGGAAGCTGGGCGGGAAGACAGGCCAGGGGAGTGAGTGACACAGTCCCATTTCAGGATTTAAGAAGAGCAGTGAGGGTACAGTACCTTGAAGCAACACAATACTTGAGAATGTAAGAGCAGCACATTCAGTTCTATGGCAGGCCAATGGGCACCCACATCATGCAGTCCCCAGGAATTTGCAGGATCAATGGGGTTTTAAGCCCCTACTTAATTTTAATAAAAGCAGTCCACTTTTTGACTACAGAAACACCAGTACAAAATTCAAAATGAACTTGAGAACTTGGATGAAAAGCCTACAGACATAAAGAGAAATATTTGCAGGCTGGGGGAGGCATTATTTAGTCTGTTGCTAACAGTAATCACCATCTCTTACTTTTTCAAATTGTCTAGCTTATGTGGAATAGCTTGAGATATTTATGGGACTGGCCTGGTAAAGATTCAATGGTGATATGTAGTACTGTGAGCTCTGGGGAAAAAAAAAAGGAAATTGGGGCACAGAAAAAAAATAATTTTTCCTCTATTCTCTGAAAATTTCTAAGAGAACACATGAGGGACTATTAATAGTGCTTGCTTCTGAGCAGTGGGACTTGTTGCTGGGCAGGTGGAGAAGAAAATTTTACTTCTACCGTTCTATGTGGTAGGCACTTTTGCATGTATCAGGTGTTTATCACGAGTCAAGGAGTTTATCAATTGTTTCCTCAGTTGGAAGGGAAAGTCTGGGCCTGACTTACCAGATCTTTGTTCTGCTGCGTGCAGTGCTGATGTCTTTTCTGTGAAGAATTCAGGTCTCAGTTATCCTCAGCAGCCTCACTCGGTCACAGAGCAACGTGGGTGAAGAAGGGACCGAGAGACATTCTCAAAAGTAAGCTTTCTACAGATGCTCACCGTCCTAAATGACACCACCAAGTCGCGTTGGCAGTTCCGTTCTCATAAACAGCCCCAAGAAATGCCCGGAGATCAGATGCAGCGCATTAGGAAATGCAAGCACTGTGACTGAACACAAGTGACAGATTTTAATTCAGATTAGCTCAGTAGAGCGGAAGGTCCAACCTTGACTCTGCTGGTGTGTGCGGTGGGGGGCGGGGAGTAGGCAGGGGGTGGTGCAGTGAAGAAATGAATGTTGTAATCAAGGTTATATTGGAGTGCCTGGTTCACGTTTAGATTCTGCTTCTGACCCATGCTTCCTGCTAGTGGCACCCTGGGAGGCAGCCGATTATGGCTTAAGTACTAGGGTTCCCGTCACCCACCTGGGAGACCCAGATGGAGTTCCAGGCTCCTGGTGTTGGCCCAGCCCCGTCCCATCTCTTGCAGGCATTTGGGGAGGGAACCAGTAGATGGAAGATCTCTCTCTGTCTCTTTGTGTGTTTCTTTACCTTTCAAATAAAATGAAAAATTAAAAAACAAAACATTGTTTTAAGAGATTTCAATGAAGAGATAATTCTTCAATGGGTTAGAGCAAATGTATGTAATATTTCAAATGTACAAGCAGTATTCTGATACTATCAAAGAGTTTTTTTTTTTTTTTTAAAGACTCCACCTACTTGTATTTAACAAGGATTCTCTGTGGATTCGGGCTGCTGCTCACACTTCCAAAAAGTCTGTGCTAACCTATCATTTCTAACAACACTTAGGTCTTTGAAAATATTAATTCACATTAGAGTAAGAAACAACTAGACACAAGCAAAAATACTATGATGTGATAACCTCAAGCTCATGCATTTGCAATTACTGCTTACTTTTTTTTTTTTAATTTATTTTGTGTATTTGAAAGACAGAGTTACAAAGTGAGGTAGAGATAGAGAGAGAGAGGTCTTCCACCTGCTGGTTCACTCCCCACGTGGCTGCAAAGGCCAGAGCTGCGCCGATCTAACGCCAGGAGCCAGGAGCTTTCTCTGGGTCTTCCACAGGGGTGCAGGGGCCCAAGGACTTGGGCCATCTTCTGCTGGTTTCCCAGGCCATAGCAGAGAGCTGGATTGGAAGAGCAGCAGCTGGGACTAGAACTGGTGCCCATAAGGGATGCTGGTGCTTCCGGCCAGGGCTTTAGCCTGCTGTGCCACAGCACTGGCCCCATACTGCTTACTTTTGATGCTAGTATTTTGACAGAAGTTCATAAAACAAATTGCCTTACCCACTTTCTCCTGACTGTTGGCACTGAAATCTGTATTATAGATGGGACTAAGGCCAGTACAGAATTTCACAGAAAACTGGGTATATATTTGCCAACCAGGAAGCTTTTGTCACCCAAGGGCCTTTTAAAGGTGCAGAGATAAAAGTCTGGGTTTACTTCTCTCCCTCTCCTATTGTCCTTGCCTCCCTTTTCCTCTCCTCTCTCCTCCTTTCTTCTATTCCTCCATCCTACCATATATTCTCTTTTCCTTTCTTTACTTCCTAAAAAGAATGAATGGTAGGTGTGTTTGGGGGGTGTATACTGAATTCTCTTCAGATATTTGTTACCAAAGGTTTTTCACTTAGAGTTTGAACTTAAACATCTGTTCTGCACTTACAAACTTCTACTTGAAGCATATGTAGAGAGTCCGGCATAGTGGTGTAATAGGTTAAGCTGCTGCCTGCAGTGCCAGCATCCCACATGGGCTCTGGTTTGAGTCCCAGCTGCTCCACTTCGGATCCAGCTCCTTACTAATGCACCTGGGAAAACAGTGGAAGATGGCCTAAGTACTTGGGCCCCTACATCCACATGGCAGACCAGGATAAAGTTCCTGGCTTCTGGCTTCAGCCTGGCCCAGGCCTGGCCATTGGCCATTGCAGCCATTTGGAGAGTAAACCAGTGGATACAGGTTCTCTCTCTCTCCTCTCTCCTCCTCTGTCTCTCTCTCTCTCTGTAACTCTGACTTCCAAATAAATAAGTGCATCTTTTTTTTTTTTTTTTTTTTTTTTTTTTTTTTTTTTTACAGGCAGAGTGGACAGTGAGAGAGAGAGAGACAGAGAGAAAGGTCTTCCTTTACCGTTGGTTCACCCTCCAATGGCCGCTGTGGTCGGCGTGCTGTGGCCAGCACACCGTGCTGATCCGAAGCCAGGAGCCAGGTGCTTCTCCTGATCTCCCATGAGGGTGCAGGGCCCAAGCACTTGGGCCATCCTCCACTGCACTCCCTGGCCACAGCAGACAGCTGGCCTGGAAGAGGGGCAACCGGAACAGAATCTGGCACCCCGACTGGGACTTGAACCTGGGGTGCCTACTGAGCCGCGGCGCCAGCCTAAATACATCTTTTTTTTAAAAGGATATATAGAAACAAAAATATAATCTTCTGATTAACAGTAGGGCTCTAACGATTAGGGAAAATATGATGGTTCCTCTTTTCTTACGCATTTAATGGTTCCTTTCCCTTAATTCCCTAGAACATCATTTGATGGGAAGCCTTATTAAAGTCAACACAGCCTAAATCTTGAAATCAGCAGAAAAGCTGATTTCTCTCCTTATTTTATTGTTAATACTTATTTTGGGACTAAGTAGAATTAGGAGGAGTTTCATTTGAAATAGTTAATTTCCAAACAGGGTGTGCTCTTCGGAGCCATGAAGTTCTCAAGAGGCCTTTTTTGTTTGGAGCTGAATGAACAGTTCTGCAGTGAGACCAAAAAAAAAAAAAAAGAGAGAGAGAGAGAGAGAGAAAAGAAAAGATTTAAATGAGGGTTCTTGACCTCTGTACCACTGACATTTCAGACTGGATAAGTCTTTGCTGGGGGTCAAGAGGTCATCCTGCAATGTAGGCTCTACAGCAGCAACCCTGGCCGTGACTCCCTAGCGGCTCCTTTCTCCAAGCTGTGACACACAGAAATGTCCCAGACATTGCCAAGCATCCCCGGAGTGGCCAAAACTGCCCCCGCCTGCTTGAGAACCCCTACCCTAGATGCAGCAGCGTCTCTCTCAGAGTAAGTTCAGAAACTTGCAGAAGTTGACAACTCTAGCAGAGTAAAATCTTGCAGGGCTCGAATTTCTCCCTTGCTCGTGTGCCTAAGATGGCCTTGTCACGCTCTCTCCTGGGAGGCATGAGGCTGCTCCAGTTCTGGACACAGGTGATCCAATAGATCTCTTCCCGTCTCAGGGTTCTGGCTAGTGACAGCATAATCAATGCGCTGACGCTGAAAACATGCTGAGAAAACAATGGGAACAGGGTCAAATTCCCCTAAGAAAGATGATTTTTTTTTTCCCGTTAGTAGCCTGAAGCAGATATAATGCTGCACTGTACATTTGTCATAAGGTAGAAGACGCCAGTGATTCAAGGCAGAGTAAAAAATCAGTCTTTTTATTGTGTCCAAGTCCAGTATGCTATCAGATGTAGCTGCAGCTAAGTCATCGCCACAAAGGAGTCTTGAAATATGCTACCAGGTGGCTTAAAAATCACAGCCATTTAAATCTACATATTCAACTTGGCAGTAAACTCCTTGCATATCTCCTATTTGGGAAAGATAGCACCCTATGATTCCTAGATTTAACTGAATTATGCAATGTAGACACTGAGACTCGGGTACAAAAAGGTTCCTCCCCCCTCCCCGCCCCTTTCCTCTCTCTTTCCTTCTTTTTTCCTTTTCTTTTCTCTGACAGTGTTCACACACATAAGAAAAGGTGAATCAACACATCTGGATTGTGAAATAAAGCGTTAGCTGTGGTTGGATCAGCAGAAGTAGCGCATCCTGGGAATGTTCAGTTAAACATCTGAAATGAAGCAGGTGCCTTAGAAGAATGGCTTTTGCTAGCTTCTCTGTAGCTTGAAGGACTTTCCAGGTTGCCAATCAAGGACAGAGCTCGAGCTGTCAAAGTTAAAGAGTAGTTCACGGACTGCTTCATGGTGGTGATGCTGGCCCACCGGCTGCAGGGCCACATGGCTTTCTGTGTATGAAAACATCTGTGCCAGGAGAGCTGAGTGGGGTCAGATCCATGACTGGGCAATTTATCAGAAGTTCTCTTTATTGAAAGAAACTCTTTGTAACGTTTTTTAAACTTCATTACCAGAAGCTGGTGTGCAAAGTTGAAGACCAAGAATAACCTGACTTTCAAGCATCCTATGCTACAAAGAGACTCAATTCTCCATTTTGTGTCCAGCCCTTCTATTTCTGCACTACCAGCCTTAGCTCAGGCGATTTCCTCTGCAGTGATGTTCTTTCCTCCCAGGACCACGTGCCCCCCAAATGCTGCCCTTTGTAACTGCCATCAAGTCTCCTGTTCCCTATCCTTCTAGACAGGGAACCGTGCCTTCCCACAAACTGCCTTAGAACATAATCTCACCGCTCGTGTGACACTCCACTTTCTGTCTTGTTTCAGGATCGTTCATGTTTCCCTTCCTGCTGTACAGAAAACCCTTTGCAGGAAAAGATCCTCATCTGGTTCCTTGCTCCATGCCCCACATTGCATGACTTAGGACTTTGAACACTGAGTTCAGCTGATAACATGTTAAATAAATGACCCATTAGGTATCATGTCTGTTCTGATATTTGTTCTCCCCTGAGTGTGTCATCTGGAGCAGGAGATAATGCAGCTAAGCTGCTCTTCAACCCCAGCAATAGTTCTAGGTGAAGAAAGGCAGGGGCCAGTTACAGATCAACTCCCTGGACTGATGTCGCAATCTTTCCCTTTGCAAACGCGTGTCAGCATGTCTGCTCACGTATCTTTCTACATATCTTCAGTGATCAAACTCCCAGGAAAACACTGGCTGCTTACAGAATGGGGGCAAGGTACCAAGGGCGCAGCCATTCTTTTGTTTTTTCCCCTCTACTGTATTAACCTACTCTTTTACATTTAGAAACATAAAAAGGATTTCATCAGCTGGTCCAACCCCTTTGTAGGGATCACTGCCAAAGAGATGTTGAAACGACGCTACACCTGACCTTTCTGAAAAAGACAAGAAAGAATGCACCAGAAATGAACTCTTGCAAATGAGGATGGTTAACATTTAGAGCTCCTTAAACCCTATTGGCTCATTACTTTATAGGAGTATGAAGCCACATTTTGATGAAAGGAACCATTTGAGCTGAATATTTTCTCTCACACACAGAGAATTAGAATTTGTGAACCTGGCCTGGCTCTGGATCTCTTTGCCTTCCTCCTTTGGAAGAACTGAATGCTGGCAAAACAGCTTCATGTTTCCTGCTAGCTTGTGGTCACTGCATCTTTTGCAGTATTTGATATTCACACAGATTTGCTGTCAAGACATTATGTCTTTCACTGGATCTCAGAGGGTATTGGGCAAAAGGCAATGGTGATTTATTGGACAGCACATAGAAATAACCTGGATTTGCATCCTTGCTGTCACTACTGGCAGTTTGGTTTAGGAAAAGCTAATTAACCTATCTGCTTCTCAGTCTCCTATTTGGAAAATGGAGACAATAATAATTCATATCTCCTCAAACTGATGTTAGATTTTTAAATGATTTATTTAATTTATTTGAAAGGCAGAGTTACAGAGAGAGGTAGGGACAGAGAGAGGTCTTCTATCTGCTGGTTCACTCCTCAGCTGGCCACAATGGTCGGAGCTGAGCAGATCTGAAGCCAGGAGACAGGAGCTTCTTCCAAGTCTCTCACATGAGTGCAGGAGCTCAAGGACTTGGGCCATCTTCTGCTGCTTTCCCAGGTGCATTAGCAGGGAGCTGCACTGGAAGTGGAGCAGCTGAGACTCAAAATATGGGATGCTGGCCCTGCAGGCCAGGGCTTTAACCTGCTGTGTCACAGCATTGGCCCATGTTGTTAGGTTTTAATGAGATAATGCATGTGAAAATGTGCTGAAAAGTATACAGCATCATATCAATACCCACTCTTCTTATTGTATCACCATGCTCAGATACCACAATAGCAATTTGTTCCAAATCAATATGTAGGGGCTGGCATTGTGACACAGCCATCACTTGCAATGCTAGCATCCCGTATCAGAGAGCTGGCTGGATTCCTGGCTGCTCTGCTTCTGATCTAGCTTCCTGCTAATGCACCCGGGAAGGCGGTGGATGATGACCTAGACACTTAGGCCCCTGCTGCCCATGTAGGAGAAATGGATGGGGTCCCAGGCTTCTGGCTTCATCCTGGCCCATCTCTGGCCACTGAAGCTGTTTGGGGAGTGAACCAGTGAATGAAAGAACTGTTTTTCCCCACTCCCATCTGCCTTTCAAATAAATAAATAAAAATAAAAAAAAGGGGGCAGGGGCAGGGTGGGCATTGTGGCAATTGTGGCACAGCAGCTTGAAGATGCTGCCTTGGATGCCTGCATCCCATATTAGAGTGTCTGGGGTCCAGTCCTGCCTCTGCCTGTGACCCAGCTTCTTGGTAATGAGCTCCCTGGGAAGCAGCAGGTGGTGGCTCAAGTATTGCAGCTCAAACCGGAGAAACAGACGGAGTTCCTGGCTCCTGGCTTTGGCCTGGTCTAGTCCCAGCTGTTGTGGGCATTTGGGGAGTGAACCCATGGACAAGTCTTTTCTCTCTCTGTTGGTCTGCCTTTCAAATAAAAGAAAATAAATTTAAAAAATTTGAAAAAAATAAGTGTGGGTTTAGTGGGAGGTACTTGGTTCTTGTGAAACCACTTGGTAGTTCCTGCAAGAGGTTGTATAAAAGAAAAAAAAAACTCTTTTCCCCCACCACCCTCTCCCTTTCCTTCCTAGCTTGGCAGATGACTGCATTGTCCAATGGGGTTCCGGCCCATGCCATCTGCCATTTGCCATGAGGTGATGCAGCCAAGGGGCCCTCATGAGTCTGTGCCTTACTCTTTGGACCTCCAGGCCCCCAAACTGTGAGCTAAATCTCTTTCTCTCTCTCTCTCTTTTTTTTTTTTTTTTTGACAGGCAGAGTGGACAGTGAGAGAGAGACAGAGAGAAAGGTCTTCCTTTACCGTTGGTTCACCCTCCAATGGTTGCTGTGGTCAGCGCACCGTGCTGATCCGATGGCAGGAGCCAGGTGCTTCTCCTGGTCTCCCATGCGGGTGCAGGGCCCAAAGACTTGGGCCATCCTCCACTGCACTCCCTGGCCACAGCAGAGAGCTGGCCTGGAAGAAGGGCAACCAGGACAGAATCCGGCGCCCTGATCGGGACTAGAACCCGGTGTGCCAGTGCCGCAGGCAGAGGATTAGCCTATTGAGCCGCGGCGCCGGCCTCTCTCCCTCTCTTTATAAAATAGCTTGCCTCCAGCATTTTGCTATAGTAAAAATAACTGAATACACCTATTTTTCAAGACAAAATGAGATAACCTGGGCAAACCATTGAGCCCACTGTCTATTTCCAGTTGCTCAGAAAATGCTACTTTTCCAAGGAATAAGACAAGTGCTAATGCAGAGTTACCAGAATTCAAGTTAATGAGAAAAAACCATTATATCTGACTGGAAAGGCTACACAGAAGATTTAGAATCTGACTGGAGGCTTGATGGATAAATTTATTTCTGCACCTGAAGAAATAACCTGTAAGTACTACACACTGTTCAAGGCACTTTGTCTATGTTATCTCATTTAATACCAAACACGGTTAGTGCAACATACCCATTTTGCAAATGTGAAGATTGAGGCACAGAGAGCTGAACTGACTAATGCAAAGTCCTGCACATGGTTCAGAACACAGCCAGGGCCAGGCCCTAGGAGTCTGTTTCCTGAGCGTCAGCTCATAACCATCACTTAGAACAAGGCAGGTGGCTGGGGGCTAAGAAGAATGGGGCAGAGGGCAAACAGAGGCATTATAGAAGCAGATTAGAGCAATGACAAACCTGGGAGCTTCCCCTTAGTATCTTCCTCTCCCAAGATGAAGCAGTATCAAAAGCAGAAAAAAAGAGACACAGTCAGAAAGAAGCCCTTTGTGATGGGAAACCGTGAAGGATGAAAAGGCCAGAGAGACCGAGTTGCAGGCTATAGGGAGATCAGAGTATGTGGCCTGCCACTGAGCCCCGGTTAATGCCTGTTGACTGCACAGGCAGGAAGAAGGAGGGTGCTTGACTTTGCAAATCCAGGTCAGATTTTGACACGTGGCCCGGTTTTTCTTGGGAGGATATCTTGTCCAAGACACCAAGGTCATCCCTTTCTCTGTCCACAAAGTGCTGCCGACCTTTGGCCCTTTCTAGAACAGCTCTCATTTGGTGTCACCTCTCATCAGGTCTCAGCAATTACTGTGCACTTCTTCTAAAAGGTTAGACTTGCAATCTTTTTCAGGCCTGCACAGTAGAATGTCATTGTGTGCATGTTTAATGAATCACTTCAGCACCCAGATTCTGAAAAGCCATTCTGCAAAGCACGTTGGAGGAAACAACAAACACCCTTCAGTTTTTAGAATACAAACAGCAATGAAAAAGCACATTTCCCCCAGGAAGTGTAAAGACTACATGTAGTTTGTAGTGTTATTTTGTAAGAGATTTCCTCTCTTCTCTCAAATTCTGAGTTTTACTGACACAGTGTTGTCAGGCCTCAATGTCACGCTTTCCCTTTGATGGAATCATTAGGTCTTTACACAGCCCCATGTTGTCAGCATTTCAATTCAAGGTTGCCTCCTCTGCGAAAGTTAATTGGATGGGATGATGGTTATTCAATGATAATGCATTACATTGCCTTAGTGTGACCCCCTGGGTGTGTCATTTCATTAGCAGTCCAAAGAACATGTCTCACTAAGGCTTTTAGGCTTCTAATCACATGAGCACACCTCTGCATGCAAAATTAGTCCCTAAAAGGTAGTTAGCATAAATTATTCCATCACTCAAGCACAAAAGACTCTTTTGACAAAATATCTATCATTTTTAATTAACTTCCTTGTATATATATTTCTCTTTCCTACGCTGGTCATCCAATCAAGTGGAACCTAATGTGCTCTTAGAGTAGTCCAGGCAACTGTTCATTTTGCCAGGAAGACCAAAAGAACTGCTATAACCTCTTTTCTCTTCCTTCCTTTTTTTTTTTTTAATACTGTTTTATAAAAAAATTACCTGCTTCAAGTTTTGTTCCATTAAAATAGTGAAAAACATCAATGAGTATACATTACAAGTAAATGCTACCTAACTCTTGTGTTTAGCATTTTCTACTTTGTTTTTTCCTCATTTCCTTTCTTCAGAAACTCTTTTTAAATTTTTTTTTATTTATTTGAAAGGCAGAGTTACAGAGAGAGAGAGAGAGAGAGAGAGAGAGAGAGAAAGAGATCTCTTCCGTCTACTGGCTCACTCCCCAAATGGCTGCAACAGCCAAGACTGGGTCATGCCAAAGCTAGGAGCTTCATCTGGGTCTCCCACATGGGGACAGGGCCCCAAGAACTTGGGTCATCTTCTGCTGATTTCTCAGGCACATTAGCAGGAAGGTGGATGAGAAGAGAAGCAGCTGGAACTTGAACCGGTGCCCGTATGGGATGCCAGCATTGCAGGTAGCGCCTTAACCTGCTGTGCCACAATGCCAGCACCCCCCACACCAGCCCCCAGAAACCCTTTAAAGGTAATATTCTTGCTACTGATCAACAGTGAACCCAGAACAAAGGCTTTGTTCCTTCCTTCCTTCCTTCCTTCCTTCCTTCCTTCCTTCCTTCCTTCCTTCCTTCCACCACTCATCCAGCCATTTATTTATCAAATATTAACTGAGCAGCTTTATGAAGTACCTGGAAATACTCAGGACACTTGGAATACATTAGTGAGAAAGCAGACAAAGATTCCTGTCCTCCTGGAGCTTACAGTCTCATAGGGAGGTTAGGTAATCCACAATAAACAGTGTAAGTAAGGGAATTCTACAGTATGTAGGAAGTACATCACTGCTCTGGAGAAAACAAAAAGTAGCACAAGAGAAAGAGTATGAAGAGCTGCTATGTGTGTGTGTGCGGCTGGGGAGGGGAAGGGGGAGACTGCCATTTTAAATAGGGTCAATTGAGAAATTGAGATGGAGAGACACGAAGGAGGCAGCCAAGCCAGTATCTGGCTTAAAGCGAGGCAGCAGCTGGAGCTCCTGGCATGTTCCTGATGTGGTAATAAGGTCAATCAGAGTGGCTGGAGACAGGGAGAGAGGGAGAGCCTTGTAGGAGAGGAGGACAGACGTGCTGGGTGGGTTAAGACATTGCAGGAACTGGAGTAGTGTCATGGCATCATCAATGTTTAAAGGGACGCCTCTAGTACTGGGCTAAGAATGGACAGTGTTGGGGGTGGGGATCATTGTGGAGGAAGGGAGAATTAAATTACTACTCTCAAAGTCACATCAGCAAATGTTAAGAAGAAAAAAAAATCTTCTTTGGCTCCCATTGTTTTAAGCCAGACAGAATAGAAAACAAAACAGAGAACAACCTCCTGTGCAGTCACTCCCGTGGACTGTGTCTCTTGCACAGAACCTCAGCTCCGCCCCGACACTGACTGCAGGGGTCCCAGCTCACTGTTCCTTATGAGCTCCCTTGGTAGTTCCCTTGGGGGCAGTGCAGTGTGTCACAGAAGATAAATCACCGCATCAGGGGACAGTGAGACAAACCCAAGTTGGAAAGTTCCAGAAGTGATTTTGAAATGCTGGCTGACGCAAGCAAAGAATGGACTCAGCAAACGGGGTGGGCAGAAGCCCTGTAACTCATTGTCTCTGTTGATGTAATAGATAGGGCACGTATTCATTGATATTTAGAGGGACATGACGCAATATACCACACCTTCCTTTACTGTTGTTGTTTTTGAACTGTCACAATGCAGCTTAGACTTGTGTGAGTCTTTTTTTTTTCTTTTCCAGAGGGATTAATATTAGGGATATAGTCTGGGGGTGGCAGGGAGGTTGGAGGGAGAGAGAGATTCATTGATTCATTCATTGATGCATAAGAGGGGATCAAAAGCTGAAGACGCAAGACCTAAGGGCAGCAGTAGACTCAGCGAAGAACTGTCTTCACAGACTATGTAAACCTAAGGTAGAAGCAAGAAGACTTAGTGCTCCTTAATTATTTCACATGACTGGCTGAGAATGTAGGAGTAGAGCTATTCAAAGAAATCCTAGGAGAGATTACTGCCCTAGAAAGAGAGGTCTCTAGGCCTCTGCTGAAGCAAGTAAAGCCATCTGAAAATGTAAATGGGACTAGAGGGAAATAGCCAATCACAAGAGACCAGAAGCAATGTCAGAAGGTCACTTAGCTACAGGATGGTGAGCAGAGTGCAAGTCTCAGTGCCAAGTGCGATCCTGCGGAGTAACTTCTGGAGCCAGCAGTTAGTCGTACAGGATTCCGAGGCCACACCTGGTGTGGGGTAGAATGGCACAATAGGGGCGGGTGCTACTCCCGTCCCAGGCAGCAGCAGTGGTGCACACAGCCAGGAACATAACATTCCCCTCACGAGTCAATCCTCTCGCCTTCACATCTGTCCTCGCTCAGGCTGCCTTAGCAAGAGGAGATGCCACTCTGTCTTCAAGAGGGTTGAAGAGGACATGATGGAAAATCCTTCCAGAAAGGCAGATTGTTACTTAAAGGAATTCTGCTTGTATTACCCAAGGCCTGGTTGCTTTATCGAATCTTTTTTTTTTTTTTTTTTTTTTTTTTGACAGGTAGCGTTTTAGACAGTGAGAGAGAGACAGAAAGAAAGGTCTTTCTTCCATTGGTTCACTCCCCAAATGGCCGCATGGCTGGCACTGCACCGATGCAAAGCCAGGAGCCAGGTGCTTCCTCCTGGTCTCCCATGTGGTGCAGGGGCCCAAGCACTTGGGCCATCCTCCACTTCCCTGCCGGGCCACAGCAGAGAGCTGGACTGGAAGAGGAACAACCGGGACTAGAAGCCAGTGCCCATATGGGATGCTGGCGCCGCAGACGGAGGATTAACCAAGTGAGCCACAGTGCTGGCCCTGGTTGCTTTATCAAAACACTGTTTTCTCTTCTCTGGCCTTGGTGGAGAATGGGAGAGCACCAGGCCCCAGGAACCTCCCCGTCATCTGTGAGTGAGGTCGAGGTGCTGGACTCTCCCCTTTCTCTGGCTGCCTCCATCTTAATTCAGGGCTTCCCTCCCCTGATGCCCCTCTCCCCACTTCTGGCTCCCTTGCAGACAACATGGGGACTTCAAACTGAGACAGATGGAATCTCGGGCAGATGATGGGTCATGAAGAATCTGGTTTCCTCCTCTAGTCCTGTCACCAGATGTCTCATTTTCCTCAGTAAAATGAGGAGGATGTTAACCTGGGAAAAGAAGCCTGAAATAATTCATGTATTTGCTGTAGAATTAGGCTGGTTGATATCTTTTGTTAGATTCTCCGAGTTGTAACCTCAAAGTTGTTCAGAGTCACTGGCTTTGGGGGAGGGGAGAGGGTGCATCACGGCACAGTGGGTTAAGCCACCACTTGTGACACAGGAGTCACACACCCAAGTGCTGGTTCCAAGTCCTGGCTGCTCCACTTCCAACCTGGCTTCCTGCTAATGCACCTGGGAAGGCAGTACATGATGGCCCCAGTACTTGAGCCCCTGCCACTCATGTGGGAGACAAGGATGGAGTTCCAGGAGTTAATGACTGAGCTCTGGCTACTGTGGCCATCTGGGGGAGTGAATCAGTGGATGGAAGCTTGATGTCTGTCTGTCTGTCATTGTCTTAGATGATTTCTAATATTCTTTCAGTTTGAAACTTTTTATGTTAAGATCCCTTTTCATGTAAGCAATAACCATGCATCACCCTCACAGCTGGAGGATGTGGCAAAACACTCTTCAAAAGGTAACTTCCAGGCCTTCCAGAGAATGGATTCATATTAATTAGATCTGCAGAAGATGCCTAGCATCAACCAAAAATGCAATCCCCGTAAGGAAAGAAGTAGAATTTGGCAGAGTTACCCTGGAAGCCTGTGAGTTACGAAACAGGAGACTTGGTTCTAGAGGACTTCTTGTCTTTTAATGACCATGAATCAAAAGGCAACCCTCATGGGAGACAGATACTCCCTGGGTCTCGTGGGGACAGCAGCAGCAGCAGCAGCAGCCAGCCTTGTTTTGGCTGGCTGTGGCCCTTGGCCTCCCAGCTGCCATTAAAGCCGCAGTGAAAACAGATTAGCCACATGCATCAACTGTCTTGGGTGTTCACACAGAATACAGAGAAAAGGCCTGGAAAGACAACAAAGTGACACAGGCGCTAGGAGAGGGGACATGGATGAGGAGTGCCGTGCAGAAGCACTCTGGCTTCACTGGCTGCGTCTGTCTTCCAGAACCGACATGCAGACATGGCAAACTAGGCTGTTTTTGAAAACAACTGGGATTTACTCTCACAGTTCTAGAGGCAGGTCCTTGTTCCCCCCTTCTTTGTCTCCTGGAAGGCTCTAGAAAGTAATCTTCCCAGGACTGGTGCTGTGGCGTAGCGGGTAAAGCCTCCACTTGCAGTGCCGGCATCCCATATGCGCACTGGCTCGAGTCTCGGCTGCTCCACTTCTGATCCAGCTCCCTGCTGATGGCCTGGGAAAGCAGTAGAAAATGGCCCAAGTCCTTGGGCCCCTGCACCCACATTGGAGACCTGAAGAAGCTCCTGGCTCCTGGCTTTGGATCAGCACAGCACAGGCTGTTGTGGCCAATTGTGGAGTGAACAAGTGGATGGAAGACCTCTTTCTCTCTGCCTCTCCTTCTCTCTCTATGTAACTGTGACTTTCAAATAAATAAATCTTAAAAAAAAAAAGAGGAAAAGAATAGACAAAAAAAAAAAAAAGAATCTTCCCTTGCCTTGTCCAGTTTCTGATGACTTCCAGCCTTTGTCGACTTTCGGTAGCTTAACTTCAATGTCTGCCTTTGTCATCATATGGTCTTTCTCCCTGGGAGTCATGTGTCCCCTCCTCTTCATACCAAGACTCCACCAGTCATCGGATCGAGGACCCACTGGAAGACAGGATGATTTCATCTTGAGATCCCCAAATAAATACATCTTCAAAGATCTTATATCCAAACAGTCACATCCTGAGGTCCCTGGTGAGTGTGAAGTTTGGGGGATACAGCAACCCACCACATTTGCATCATTTCAATTGCTTTTCTATAGCAAAGGTGTATTCATGTATTAGGATATGAAGAAACAAAATGAATCAAATAACAGGGTATGTAGCTATAAGCAGCTATGATGTATATCCATAAAGATACTTCAGACAATTTGTGGAAAAATGGAATGAAAACCTAAGTGTGCTTTGGTATAAAAATGTTTTGAACCCATGCCCAGTTTTTTCTTAATAGGCATGTCCCAGGGACTTTATGAAGACCCCTCATATATGCGGTCATACATGTGATTTTTTTGGTACCAAAATACACTTGTCTTTTAATTCCATTTGTCTACAAAGTACCCTTGTATATTATTATATCTACTGTATATGACATGTATCAATATATGAACAATAATATTAATTATCACTATTATTATTTTTTCTAGCTTACTCAGACAGGATTGGTTGTAGGGAAGAATGATTGCTAATACTTGCAGACTGCTTGCTATCTGCTGAACACTGTTTTAAGTGCTTTTTGTATATTAGACCACTTGATTATCATAGCAACCTTATGAGGGAGGCGATATTATCATGCCTATTTTACAGGTGGGGAAACTGAGGCACAGAACAATTAAGTCCCCTGCTCGAGCTCTGGTGGAGGTAAAGCATTAGAAACTAGACTGTGTAGCTTAGCAGCTGTGCTCATAAATACTGTGCTCTGCTCTCATCACGTGCGGGCAAGTGGAGAAGTCAGCCTGAGGAAAGAAAATCTGACACTGTCTCTTGAACACACGCAGGCATGGCACTCACACGTCCTCCTGCTCCCAAAGAAGACACGATGGTTTCATGTGCAGAGCCGACTGGACTGGACACAGCCAGATAGCTACTTGAATAAAAATTCGTACGGGCCGAGTTAAAGACAGCTGCTCATGCACATCACCGCCTGCCTCTCTGACCACAAGTGACCTTAACCAATCAAACTGCAGCAATGCTCTGGTCAAAGGGTAGCTGCATATCAGGCATTGACTTACGGCAGCTTCTGGCAAATGGCAGCTTGGCTGCGCTTGTGGTTGACGTGGTGTCTTTACAGGAACACGCACCACACAGAGCAGTGACAGCAGCGCTACCCTGGATTCTATTTTTCCATGCAATGCTACCCGTAGGCTTCTGAATCATTAGTAGCCCAGTGACTAATGGTGAGGCTGTCAGGATGTCCCGATGGTGAAAATGGCCCGATTGTGTTCCTGTAAACGTGCTCCAGGGGCTTTCCCCTCCTGCAGCCCCCTTGTTGCTCTAGGGCTGGACACACGTGTCTAGAGAGTTACTAAATGAATACCTCAGGGGTTTTCACTGGGGGGGCGGGGCTGGAGTGGGTAACTTCTCAGGTAATTTCCCTCCTCTGAGTAGCTTCTTGAGTGGAACCAAACCTTCCAAGGGCACAGCCTGAAGGCGTGGGAGTGGGGTAGCACCAGATAAGGTACAAACCTTCCGTTACACAAACCTCTTTTGTTGGGGGCAGGGGGGAGGGCGGAGAATGTTGGCCTCCCTGGGGTCAGCTCAACACCTGTACGGCAGCACCTGCCTAGAGCCGGGATGGAGTCATAAGCAGAGAGAGGAGGATCCAGGCGAGAAGGCAGTGCTGAATGCACAGGTTGAATTGTGGCCTCTGAAGGTGAACCCCTGGCACTCAAACGCCAGCACCATCACTCCCCAGGCCCCCACTCAGGAGCCTTTGCTGTTTCATCTACAAAGTGGGTGTAACAATCAATTCTACCTCCATAGGCTGCTGTGAGGATGAACCGGGTTACTTTGCTGCAAGTGCTTTGTAGGATGCCTGGTGCTTAGGACGAGGCAAGAGCAGTCATCATTCCTGGGGTACCACCAGTGAAGTCCTGTGCACCGGCCTTCCTCCCCGGGGGAACTGAGACAACTGGACTCCCGGGAGTTCCTCTGTGCTCGGTTCACCCCATGTTGTCCAACAAGCCATTCAGTATCTGCTGGCATCTCATGAGAAACACAGAAGGAAAGACATGGGTTTTTTCAAAGAGGCTCGCTCTTAAAATACTTCCGTCTGACCTCCCACTCCTCCACCCCAAATGGATTGCTGGTGCGTGGGGTTCATTTTCCTTTCCTGTGGCTCAGCCAGCCCCCGTGAGTGTTCCTTTTCCACCAAAGAGAGCAGGTTCCTGCCCCCACAGGGGCCCCTTTCTTTCCCCTGAACCAGAAGGGAAGATCTCCTTTCTCTTTTCAGCAATGGGCAAAGAACAAGGTTCCATTGACAATGTGAATGGAGCATTTCTTACGCTGCACTCTCTTACTGCGGCAGACGCAGGGGCCTTTTCTCTCTCCCCCGGCTTGCTGAACATTGATTCAGGCTCTCCAGAAGGCGCCTGGGGGCGGACCAGAATTCCTCATTCTGCCATGAGCCCGCCAAGGGAGGGAGGTTGTGTGGCTGTAGGGTCTCCATGCCAGATCATTTTACCTGTGATTTCTGATAGGTGCAACTCCTAGAGTTTCCCCTGCTTTACCCATTAGTACCCTCTCCTTCCACACCACAGTCCCTAACCCTGCTTCATTTTTCCATTTGAGCACCCAGCATCACATGGTCCATAATATGAACATGCCTGTTCTCCCTCTCATGGGAACACAAACTCCAGGAAAAGCCAAGGCTTGTCCTGTTGATTGCTGAATCACAGTGCCTGGCAGCTAGCAGGTGCTCTGCAAATACTCACTGAGTGAATGAATGCATGCAGGGAGGGAAGGCTGACAGCACCTTTGGGTTTTCCTATAAAATCCAGAAAGTGCTTTCTGACACATGAGTAACCCAAGTCAGGTTGCAATTACTTAGGGTGTCCAGAATGGCCAGAGATTGGATCTCTTGATTAGCAGGCACAATTGATGGGGCATCTCTTATGGCCAGGAAAGGTCAGGATGTAGAAGGTTATGACCTGGTCCCCATTCTCTGAGCAGACGGAGTTCAGCTGATGGCAATAAAGCTCTCCAATGGCAGTGGAAAATGAATGCAGGTAGAAGATAAGCAGATCATTAAGGGCAAGGGCAGCTGCATAGGCATGCCTGGGGCCACTGCTGTTCCTGGCATCTCAAGGGAGGACAAAGGGGACCACCTGGCAGTGCCGCTGACACTGATGTTGAGGGACTCAGACAGTGCTGGTGTCTGGTTTCTATAGTCTGGGCTCCCTCTGCACCTTGTACCCAGAAACGACACCATTTCCAGGAAGTAAGCACTAACCGCTTGTTCGCTGTGGGTTTCCCCTACTCTTCCTTTTTGGCCTTGCTACTTCTTGCAAATTAAAAAATAAGTCAGGAAGCAATGTTAAAAATAATCAGACCACAGTTAAAGGAAGGCGCTATCAAAAGAAGAGAAAGGGGAAAATAATCGAGTTGCACATGATTCCGCATTGCCTGATACCTGAGGTCCTGCGTGATTATTCACTCGGGGAAACCGCTGAGGCCTTCAGGGAGTTAATGGGGCCAACATGACTTTGTTTTTGCATTGCCTACATGGGCCATAAAACTTAGCATTGGCTCCTTGGCCCAAAGCCTGGACAAGTCATGCCATGGGGAGGGAAGAAGGTTAATCAAAATGGAAAACCCAGGGCTCCAGTTTTCCTGCAATGCTGTTAGGTAGCACCTCTCTGGAATCAAAACCAGCTTCAGGCATCAGGGGGGGCAGAGGAAAAAGAGGAGCCAATGATCCAGCTGAAACTGGGCACTCGAGGGAGGACTGGGGACCTTTGAGAGGCTCTGTGCTCCGAGGTCTGGGGCCATGGAAATCGACAGGTGGGTGTTCAGGGCCTTGAGGAAGAAGGCAGCTGGCGTCAGAGCGTGTTTGTGGCTACTTCCTTTTTTTTTTTTTTTTTCCTGGATCCCAGAACATGAAAACACGGAAAGAAGTTCAAAGCTGAACCCCTCCCCAAACTTTGGCAATTTTTAAAACATAAACTTAACAAATGAGTGCTTGTAAAGCACACGTACACAAATAAAACATGGCAAATTGTGGTATTCAGTAGGGAAGTCCAAGATTTACTAAAACTCTGAACTCGGGGGCAGGCATTGCTGGGACCAAGTGGTTAAGGCGCTCGCATTCTGTGTGGAATGGAATGTCTGGGTTTCAGGCCCTGCTCTGCTCCAGCTCGTGTGCACCCTGGGCGGCACAAGGGATGACGCACACTCTCAAGTCTCCATCGCCCACGTGGAAGATCTAGATTGAGTTCCAGACTCCTGGCTACCCTCTGGTCCAGCCCTGCTTGTTACAGGCATTTGAGGGTATGAGCTAGTGCATAAAAAAATCTGTCTTTCCATCACTGTGCCTTTCAAAGAAAAACAAACTAAACTTAAAAAAAAAAAAAAGGACTCAGAGCACACTGCAGATGGCGAGGACCACCAGGGCACAAGCGGGTGTGTCAGGCAGCGGCTGTCTGTGGCTCTCAGTGGGTCTCTGACGGCTGCAGCTAGCTCAGAGACAGCGCCTCAAGTCTCGGTTTTGGAGAAGCCCTCTGCAGTGACTCAGCTACTCCGAGGGAGGAAGCCATCCTATGCTATTTGTTATTGGACATCCTGCTTTGCTCTCGGGCTGACACGGAAAGGCCTCCTCTCTGGCACTCGCCGACAGGCGTGGAGGGTGGGGCGGCCTGGGATGATCTGGGCTCTCGCTTGCTCCCTCGATCCACGGGGCCTCTCCAAACAGCAGGGTTTGTTCAGGACGTTTTCTCTGACTCACCCTGGTGATAAGACAGGCAAAGGCCTTCTCAGCAAGGCAGCTGGCATTCAGGGAGGTTTTAGATCCTTACCACTGGCAGTTGGATTTCCAAATTTGCAAGTTCCTTTAGCACAACTATTATAGCTTTGATAGAACTGTAGCCATTCTGAGAACCAAAACAGCAGTGACAACAAACAGAATGCTAAACTCACTGCCTAAGAATGAAGGAAGCTTAATTCTTTGGCTCCCTGTTGCTATGTTCATATATTCATTCAACTAATATTTATTAAGCCGCCTTCTAAATGCTAAGCACTAAAGCAATAACAGTGAGCACATGATGTCCGCTTCCTCTCTGGATGAGGCCTATAGCACACAGGCGGACGAGGGACCCTAACCCTAAATCACAAGGCAATGTGCATGGCCACAGCTGCAAGCGCTACGCAGGAGAGGTTTGTGGTGCCAGGAGCACACATCACTGGGTGAGGCAGGGGAGGGAAGGGACGGCTCACTGAAAAACAGATATTAAACTGAATCTGAGGGAGGAAGAGATAAAAGTGGAAGACTCTTTATGGAAATTTAAAATACCATGTGCCAAGGCCCTGTGGCGGGAGAGAGGAGACTATTTAAAAAAAAAAAAAAAACTGAGAGGAAACAGGGCTGGGGCAGAGTGATGGAGACTCAGGTTAGGGCCTGAGGCGCCTGGGGCACAGCCAGGCGGGAGAGAACCGGCGCGCTGGGCAGGAAGGAGGATGTATCTGGGCCTTCCAGGCCGCTGTCTTCTAACAGCAATGGGACATCTCTGAAAGGCACAAGCAAGGGATGTCCGAATCACATTTGCATTTTGAGACGATCACTCTGGCTACAGTGCTGGTATCTTCTAAGCTGATTTCTGCTTTGCCAATCCAGCCATCAGGGTTAGGGTCCAGCCACTGCAGGCACACACGGACGCCTGGCAGCCTCACCTGGGTTTGAATCCTGGCTTCATGCCTCACTTCCAGCATGGCCACAGGCAAGCCAGCTTCTCAGAGCCCTCACTTGCTCATATATAAAATGGGGAATAATAACACCGCCTTCCACATTGCTGTGAGGGTTAAGAAAATCACAGTACATAAACAGTCTTGCTTGATACACAGCTAACTCTCTTTGAGACTTTCAAAAATATAAATCTACTTTGATATTGTATATACTGCTAAAAGAAAAAAAAAGCCAACACCTCAGCAGGTCGAAAGCACCCGGAGAAAACGTCTCAGGCTTCACTTGAACGTCTTCCCACAGGCGTGCAGTTTGGAAATACCTACTCCCCACTCTCTGCAACAACAAAAACACAGTAAAGACACAACCACTCATTCACCTGCTTGTCCAAGGTGCAGCCGTCATGCTTCCCGACTCTTGAACTATTTAGATGATACACTGTGGGGACATGAACAACCCGAGGACAAACAAGTGTGTAGTGAGCGTTGCAAACACAGAAGCAAAATAAGTCACTGGCTGAGCAGAAAGTGCGTTGGTCAGTAATCAATAAGAAACGGCTGCATGTCTTCAAAGAAATGGTAAATGTTTAAGGGAGAGGAAATGGAAATCACACTGCTTGTCATTACACACTGTGACCATGGATCTGATTATCACACTGCACCCTATAAATACGTACAATTATTTTATGTTAATGATTTGTGGCAAAAAAAAAAGGAGACTGCTGGAAAGTATACCTTGTGTTGACATTTCAGGGCTCTCATTTGTTTTTATACTTATTTATTTGAAAGTCAGAGTTCCAGAGTGGGAGGAGAGACACACAGAGAGATCTTCCATCTGCTGGTTCATTCCCCAGATGATTACAATAGGAAGGGCTGTGTCAGGCTGAAGCCAGGAGCCAGGAGCTTCACCTGGGTCTCCCACATGGGCTCAGAGGCCCAAGTACTTGGGCCATGTTCTGTGCTTTCCCAGGCCATTCACAGGGAGCTGGATTGGAAGTGGAGCAGCCGGGACATGAACTGGCACCCATATGGGATGCCAGCATTGGCCCACTACTTTGCTGGCAGAACTTGCATCGACTTAAATCAAGAGTCTTATCAAAGTACTTGCAATCAGTCAACCTTAACATGCTCTTACCAGCTGGTGATGAGACAATGTGAACACAGAGCATGTGAGACATATCAAATGTACTTAAATCCTTGAGTTTTTAATGGTATTTTAAAGATATTGCTCACCACTAAAGGGTGACATGAAATGACATACTGCTTTGTTCATTTGTGAACAAAGGATATGAAACAAACAGGTATTCTCTCTTTCTGACATGAACTGTACCAAATAGCGGATGAAGGCAGGTTTTTCTTTATAGAAATATTTCAGGGGCTGTGTAGTGGCACAGTGCATTAAGCCTCTACTTGGGATGCTGGCATCCCATAGTGGAGTGCTGGTTCAAATCCTGGCTGCTTTGCTTCCGACCTTCCTGCTAATGTGTCTGGGGAAGCAGCAGATGATGACGGCCCAAGTCATTTGGGTTCCTGCCACCCATGTGGGAGACCAGGATGGAGTTCTGGGCTCCTGCTTTCAGGCTGGCCTAACCCTTGCTGTTGAAAGCATTTGGGGAGTGAACCAGTGGATGGAAGATCTCTGTCTCTCTCCCCTCACAACCTCCATACCCTTTGCTCTGCTTTCAAATAAATGAGTCTTTAAAGACAGAGCTACTTCAGCTGACAAATGTTGAAGCCGTGATGGACTGGAGTATCACGATTCTCTAGCCCTTCATGAATGAGTGAATCTAGACTGCAGTCATTACTGCCACGGATGTCGTAGAAAGTTACCCACCCACCCCATTCTGGGCCTGCTGGTGGGAAAACATAAAGCAAACAAAATTTTGCTCCCTTCAAAAAAAAAAAAAAAAACCAAAAACTGACTTTGAATCAAGTGAATTAAATTCAACTACCAATTTTTGAAAAGTAGGGAGGACAGAGAGATATGTTAAGTAAGAGACTGCGAGAAACTCTGCAGGAAGAAAGGCTAGATTTCCAAGATGAATGTGCTGCAAGGGAGGAAAAAAGAGACGGAGGGGAAACCTGCAGAATAAAGGAGACTTTATGAGCTCTCTTAGCCAACTGCAAGGTGGGGATCCAAGCAAACTGAAGAAATCTTGAACGTTGATGGGGTATTTGATGACTCTTAACATTTTTTGAAAGATTTATCTATTTATTTATTTATATCTGAAAGGCAGTTTTACAGAGAGGCGGAGTAAGAGATAGATCTTCCATCTGCTGGTTTACTCCCCACATGGCTTCAATGGCTAGAGCTGTGCCGTTCGGAAGCCAGGAACCAGGAGCTTCTTCCAGGTCTCCCACGCAAATGCAGGGACCCAAGGACTTGGTACATCTTCCACTGCTTTCCCAGGCCACAGCAGAGAGCTTGATCGGAAGTGGAGCAGCTGGGACTTGAACCGGTGCCCATATGGGATGCCAGCACTGCAGGTGGCGGCTGTACACACTATGCCACAGCGCTGGCCTCGACTATTAACTTTTTAAAAGTGTGCTAATGGTATTGTCAAAGTTCTTATTTCTCAGTGATTCAAATTGAAATCATCGTAACTACAGATGAATGGTAAGCTACATAATAGGCGGGAGAATGGGGTACTGATAATGCAAGATGGGGCTGGAACTGTGCCGCAGCAGGTTAAAGCCCTGGCCTGCAATGCCAGCATCCCATACGGGTGCCAGTTCGAGTCTTGGCTGCTCCACTTCTAATCCAGCTCTCTGATAATGTACCTGGGAAAGCAGCAGAGGATGGCCCAAACCCTTGAGCCCCTGCATCCATGTGGGAGATCTGGAAGAAGCTCTTGGCTCCTAGCTTTAGCCTGGCCCAGCCTGGCTGTTGTAGCCATTTGGGGAGTGAACCACTAGATGGAAGAGCTCTCTCTCTTTCTTTGTAACTCTGCCTTTCAAATAAATAACTAAATATCTTTAAAAAAAATGACTAGACATGAGCCAAAAATGGTTGAAAGTGGACCAGGGGTTTTAGGTAGTTTGATATTTCCCTCAATAAAGAAGTGTTTAAAAAAGGCATTGGCCAGTGTGGGCACTTAGCACAGTGGTTAAGATACCACTTGGGATGCCACATTCCATACCTATGTGTCTGGTTCGAATCCTGACTCCCCCACTTCCCATCCAGCTTCCTGTTGATGGCACCATGGCAAGCAGCAGGTGACGGCTCAAGCACTCGGGTCCTTGGTACACCCATGTGGGAGACCTGGATTGAGTTCCAGGTTCGTGGCTTTGGCTTGGCCCAGCCCTGACTGTTTTGAACTTTTGAGCAATGAACTAGCAGATGGAAAATCTCCCTCTCTCTGTGTGTCTCTCTCTGCCTTTCAAATAAAATGAAAATAAATAAAAAATGTAGAGAAGTCTATTGGCCAACCTATTTCCCTTGTTATTTCAATTTTAAAAACTAATCATTATTAACAGTGCTAATGTCCACATTCATCCAGTCACTTTCACAGGAGATCTGGGGGCTGGCGCTGGCAATTAGGAAATCTGGATTTGATTCATTTGATTCATTAGCAGAATCATTTTGGAATTTCAGCTCTCAGGGTCTCCCTGAATCCATTTGGGAACTGGGGAATCAAGGATGGTTTCTAACATCCTGCTGGCAGCAGATTCTTGGAATGACAAAGAGATCTGAGGCCTGCAGACTGCCTGCCTGGATTGGAATCCCCGCTTTCCTCTCTGGAGCCTTGGGTAAATTTACCTAATCCCCGAGCACTCAGTCCTTTGGGTTGATAAAATGGACATAACAACAACGCCTACCTCCCAGGGCTGTTGTGAAGGTTAGTCACTTCACGCATTTATTCCACACATATGGAGCACCCAAGTCTCCAGATCTGGGAGGGGCACGGGGTGAAGTAGCACAGAGAATACAGGCGCTTGGCTGTTTGCAACCTAGAGGGAGCGCCCAGGAAAACAAGTAGTAAACGCAAATTGAGATGCAGTATTCCGATAAACAAGAGCTGGGAAGAAGATCTAAGTCAGCCGTGTGACCCGAGCTGCAGAATGACTAGGGGCAGGAGCGCTCTACCTTAAGCAGGACTGAGTGGAGGTTCCCCATCAGGGTGGATCTGGGCTTCCCTGCGCAGCTCCTTTCTCAAGCGCGGTTGACTTCTACCTCCTCGCTCCTCCCTCCACTTCTGGCAACGTCTGGGGAATTTTGGTTGCCACCATGGAGAAGATGCTGTTGGCATCTGGTGGGCAGAGGCCAGAAACACTGCCCATAATCCGACGCACAGGGCACTGCCCATAATCCACTCCAAAATGTTAACAGCTGCAAGCTTGAGTTACCCTGTTATAGGCAGAACCAGGTTTGGGGGGGGGGGAAGAGTCAGAAAGGGGCTTGCTGTGTTGGGCAGAGCAAAGGAAGATGGAGAGAAGGAAGGAGAACCGGCTGCACTATGGGTGATCCTGAAGGCACCGTGAGGAATTCGGAATTATTCCAAAGACAGTGGGAGCCCTTGCAGAATTTTGTGCAGGGGGGTGAGGGTGGAGAGGTTTAGCAGGTGCGTCAACAAGTTCCTCTCCAGTGAAATGTTAATTTTGGTGCAAGAAACTGAAACTACGCATACGCGCACGAGTGTTCAACGACGTCCACGACCACCACCGCCAGGGTCTTCCCTACACTTTGCAATAGCCCCGACCACCCAGGCCTCGGCGCGGCCGCAGTGACTCCTCCCGGCCAGCAGAGGGCGCAGGTCGACACTTGGCCACCCGCCGCCCGGGGCGGGCCTCCTCTTGCCTGCCCCCGCCCCCCCCAGCTCGCCTTCCCGTCTCAGGAGAAGTCGGGAAGGTGGCGGTGGCGGCTGCGGTCCCGGGCCGGCCGGTTGGTGTGGCGCGCGCCGCCAGCGTCCGCGCCGCGTCGAGCCCAGCCCAGCCAGAGCCGCGGCGGCCGGGCTTCGGACGGGCGGCGCGCGCTGACGGAGGGCGGCGGCCGCGGCCAGGGCGGCCCGTGGGACCGCGGGCCCCCGGCGCAGCGCCGCCCGGTTCCCGGCCCTGCCGGCCTCCTCCCTCGGCGCCGCGGCCATGGCGGCCAGCGCGAAGCGGAAGCAGGAGGAGAAGCACCTGAAGATGCTGCGGGACATGACCGGCCTCCCGCACAACCGAAAGTGCTTCGACTGCGACCAGCGCGGCCCCACCTACGTGAACATGACGGTCGGCTCCTTCGTCTGCACCTCCTGCTCCGGCAGCCTGTGAGTGCGGGGCGGCGGGGCGGCGGGGCGGGGGAGGGGGCGCCGGGCGCGCCGCCGGCCGTTGGGGGCGGCCGGCGGGGCCGGGGGCGGCCGTTGGGCGCGGGCGCGTGGGGGCGGAGCGGGGCTGGCCGGCGGGATGCGCTTTCGGTTTGAGCGGGCCCGGGGTCCACGCTGAGCGCGGCCTGGGTGGAGCCGGCATCTGCGGTCCTCGCCGAGCCGGCGGCCGCCGGCGCCTGGCCCTCCGCTCTCCGGGACGCCGGCCGGGCCGTGGGGAGCGGCCGGAGGGGTGCCGAGGGCCGTGCGGGGCCTATTGTGCGCCGGGTCTCTGAGCGGCCTGGGCGCGGCGGCCCTCGCGAGGCAGGCACCTGCTGGGCGCGGCGGCGGAGAGCAGGGTCGCGTGTGCTGGGCTTTCCTTTACTTATTCGAACCCTCCTCCCTCCGAGAGTATCTTGGTAGCCGGGAGAAAGCGGGCATTTAGGGGCTTAAAAGGTCGTGATGGCAGAGATGGGAGTCCCCACGGGAGAGTTTGGGGGGATGAATTCCCGGGTTCGGGGGAGGGGGCGAAGGCACCGAGGAGGTGGGTTGTGGGATTTGGGCCTCACAGTCGCTAGGGAGCCCTGAGTTGGGGGAAAGTTTTGCTGGGAGTCGGTCCCCAGGAGCGGCCTTGCCGCGTGGATGCGGTGCGGCGTCCGGCCGTGCGTGTCGGCGGTGCGCAGCCAGCGGGGACCGGGAAAGACCGCAGAGCGGAGCGGCTCGGGTTACTCGGATGGTTTGTGTTTGTCCTTTGTTTCGTTCAGCTTTGTTGAGGGAAAGGTCGTACTTGCTGTGCGGTTTCATCTGGCAGGTGAGTTTGCAGATGATGTTGGAACCGGGAAGGTGCTTTTCCAGGCCAGCTGTCTTGGATTTTAAGTAAATGCAGCTAGTCAGTATTCTCAACCGGTGATTGTGAGATTCACACTCAGATAACATACGCAGCGTGTGGGAAACTGGCTTCTTGCAGGTTGGAAAATGCAGGACTTGTCCGGGAGTGTGCTATGAGTATTTGCCTTTTTTAATTTTAAGTTGGACAGAGAGGCATTGCTAGTTTTCCCCGGGTTATCGCTTCTTCAGGAAGCAGGTATTAGGTACCTATTGGGTTTCGTAGGATGTGTATCGTGCTGAGCTTTAAAAGACTGGGTTAGGAGAGTCCCTAAGGTTCGTTTTAGGTTGTGTAGTAAGAGAAACTGAAGTTGCCAGTTGGTAGTATTACTGAGTCGCAATAGAGTCATAAACTAGGTGGAACCTGGGAGATAGTCTGGTTCGTGCTTTTCACAAATAAAGCAGAAAATTAAGTGAAATCAAGCCAATAGTACAATTTTTAAGTGTATTTTACTTTTAAGAAGTGCTTAAGGTGTTCTGCTTTTGCTAAACATATCGTATTTTAATGCACTTAAAGTATTTATGTATGTATAAATACACACACACATACATGTATTCACTGTTCCGAATAGTTGGCATTTCTTTGTAGGCTTTCAGCACACTGTTCCCTTGCAGCAAATGTGCAATGTTAAGAAATTATTTTCAGATTTTCTGCTGGATTCAGACACATGCTGTATAAAAGAATAGCTCACTGTAGTGACAACTGTTCTGAATGGATTTAATGTGACAGACAGGACTTGGTGTATCTATTCAGTTGTTACTCCACAGGCATTTCTTGCTTGCTTGGCCTGTCTTATACTGTGGGGAGAGCTGCAGTTACCTGGTCCTGCTGCTGTTCGGAGGCTTGCTTTCTAAGTACATGAGTATATAGCTGTAATATTGTTACATTTTCTTTCTGTGACCCATTATCCACAAAATATGTAAATGGATACGGAAAGCTTTACAGAGGAGTTAATGCTTGAGCAAAGACCTTCAAAGACCAAGTGTTGACAGCAGGTTAAGCTGCTTTCTGGGTCTGCCCAGCACCCCGGATCTGAGTGCTGTTTGGAGTCCTTGTTGGTCCACTTCCCATCCAGCTTCCTGCTAACAGCTTGGGAAAGCCGTGGAAGATGGCCCAAGTCCTTGGGTCCCTGCACTCTGTGGGAGACATGGATGTAGTTCCTGGCTCTTTGCTTCTGCCTGGCTTAGAACTGACTGTTGTGGCCATTCATTTGTGGAGTGAATTAATGGATGGGAAGATATCCTCTCTCCTCCCCCATGTCTCTACACCTTTCAAATAAAGAAATCTTTAAAAAATAATAATAAAGACCAAATCCGTAGATAAACCTGGTTTTGAATCCTGGCTCTAAGTGTTGTAGTTAGAGAATGCCAGTCAGTCTTTGTAGCTTGATACATGAAATGGTGAGGGTAAAGTTCCCCTTGTAAATTTTGGATGTAGATTTGTTCTCAGTATTAAGAGAATATAAAACACCACATAGTGCTTGGCACATAATAGGTGCCTGATGAAATATGTTATTAACAGAGAGGGAGAGGATGTTCTATGTTTAAGGAAACAGTATTTGAAAGACATGGAAATGACTAACACCCTAGTGAAGAATCTTATCAGTTTGGATTTTTTAAATGTAACTCAAAACCATACTCAAATTGGTTTAAAAATACAAAGGGAATTTACTGATTTGTCTAAGGGAAGACTTTATCCAATGGCTTAATGATGTTGCCTGTGTTTCTGTCATTCAAAGATAATTGCCCCCAGAGCATACTGTCTTTGTATCTGTTGTCTAATATTTTATTTATTTTTATTTATTTGAAAGAGAGCAGGAGGGACAGAGCTTCCATCCACTGGTTTTCTCCCTAGTTCACTGCAATGGCAAAAGCTGAACCAGGCAGAAGCCGAGAACCAGGAGCTTTATCTGGGTCTCCCACTTGGGGAGCAGGGGACCAAACACTTGTGCCATTTCTGCTGCTTTCCCCAAGCCAGTAGCAGGGAGCTGGATCAGAAGTAGAGCAGCTGGGACCTCAGCTGGTGCCCACATGGCATGCATCTCGGGTAGTGGCTTTACTCACTAAGCCACAACACCACTTCCAGTCCAACATTTTTAGAAGTTCTGCCATTGACTCTGATTAGTTTAGATCTTGTGGCCACCTTAGACCAATGTTCTGATTGGACAGATGTTCTATGTGACGACTTTGGATCCTTAAAGAAAGTTCCTAAATCAGAAATCTGGGACTCCTGGGAAAAAAGTGATGTAAGCATGGCGACCATCAAACGTCTACTGCAGAATATTGAAGGAACAGTAGCTCTTGAGGTTTCTTTTTTTCCTAATCTTTGGAAAAAATCTTTGATTTTTTTTTAATCTTTCCTAAGGTAGGAAAAAAGGGAGAATAATGTAACAAATCAGTTTAATTATCTATTTGCTATGTAGATGGTAAAATTGAAAAAAGGTATTTTGAAGACAAATTTTGATACTGCCACTAGGTTGGTTGATCAGAGCAAGGTATTAAGCTAGGCCATGTCAATTTAAAAAAAAAAAAGGTGGGGCCGGCGCCGTGGCTCACTTGGTTAATCCTCCACCTGCAGCGCCGGCATACCATATGGGCGCCGGGTTCTAGTCCTGGTTGCTCCTCTTCCAGTCCAGCTCTCTGCTGTGGCTGGGAGGGCAGTGGAGGATGGCCCAAGTGCTTGGGCCCCTGCACCTGCATGGGAGACCAGGAAGAGGCTCCTGGCTTCAGATTGGCACAGCGCTGGCCGTGGCTGCTGTTTTAGGGGTGAACCAATGGAAGGAAGACCTTTCTCTCTGTCTCTCTCTCTCACTGTCTAGCTCTATCTGTCAAATAAATAAAAAATAAAATATATGTTGGACTGGATCTGTTTTTAGCTTCATTTTTTGTTTGCTATTGCTTGCTTGATTTACCTAGAAAATACTGATACTTGTTAAATAATACGTATTCTCATGGATTCTAAATTTTACGATAGTCACATAATTATTCATTTGGCAATATTTTTGTTAAAAGTATTTTTATTATTATTAAAATTACTAGATTCAGAGCTAATCTTTCCTTTGTTTTTCTCCCCAGTTGACTGTTCTGTAGGCTTGAATGATGTTCATTCAGAATATACAACTGACGTCAGATTGTGAAACTTTAAAATAGATTTTAGATTTAGGTACAGTTAAGCTAATTATTAGTGAGGCAGAAAGAGGCATCCTAACTTGCTGGGTTGTCACTATTTTGTGTTTTTAGAAGTACTTAAAATTATGAACACATACTCTAAACAGTTAGAGCTCAACAACAAAATAGTATCTTCATGTTAAAGAACTTCAGTTGATTTTGAGATGTGTTTTACACCAAATTATTTGTTTTGTGGAGACTGTTAGCATTAGTGTAGTACTAAAATAATGAACAGTTGCTTCAGTTTTAAAAATGATTGATAAATTTTTCAGTGAGAGTTTAGGTACAATAAAATAACACTTGCGGCCGGCACCACGGCTCTCTAGGCTAATCCTCCGCCTTGCAGTGCCGGCACACCGGGTTCTAGTCCCGGTCGGGGCGCTGGATTCTTTCCCGGTTGCCCCTCTTCCAGGCCAGCTCTCTGCTGTGGCCAGGGAGTACAGTGGAGGATGGCCCAAGTCCTTGGGCCCTGCACCCCATGGAAAACCAGGATAAGTACCTGGCTCCTGCAATCGGATCAGCGCGGTTTGCTGACCTCAGCGCACCGGCCACGGTGGCCATTGGAGGGTGAACTAACGGCAAAGGAAGACCTTTCTCTCTGTTTCTCTCTCTCTCCCTCTCTGTCCACTCTGCCTGTTTAAAAAAAAAAAAAATTCACAAAACATGTTGTCGCTCTAATACCCATTATTTTATGTAGACAATGCATTTAAACTTTAAATATTTGGTGGGTAAATGGAGTCAGCTAATAGCTTCTTTTTTTTTTTTTTTTTTTTTTTTTGACAAGCAGAGTGGCAGAGTGGATAGTGAGAGAGAGACAGAGAGAAAGGTCTTCCTTTGCCGTTGGTTCACCCTCCAGTGGCTGCCACGGCTGTTGCGCTGCGGCCGGCGCACCGTGCTGATCCGATGGCAGGAGCCAGGTGCTTCTCCTGGTCTCCCATGGGGTGCAGGGCCCAAGGACTTGGGCCATCCTCCACTGCCTTCCCGGGCCACAGCAGAGAGCTGGCCTGGAAGAGGGGCAACCGGGACAGAATCCGGCGCCCCGACCGGGACTAGAACCCGGTGTGCTGGCACTGCTAGGTGGAGGATTAGCCTAGTGAGCTGAGGCGCCGGCCATAACTTATGCTTTGTTTATTGTTTTGACTCTCATGGTGAGTTTTTATTGCAAGAATTTTAATTCTTTAAGTTAAGGCTGACTAGGTGAAGTTTGTTATACAATTATTAACAGATGTATTGCAACCAAATACCCTTCTGGGTGCATTGTTTTTAATGGGATTTCATGAGGTTGCACACACTGGGCAGTGATTTCTATTCCTTTATTCCTTTTTTGCCTTTTTTTTTTTTTTAAAGATTATTTGAGGGGCCAGCACTGTGGCGTAGTGGGTAAACCTGCCGTCTGTGGTGCCAGCATCGCATATGGGTGCCTTTTGAGACCTGGCTGCTCCACTTCCAATCCAGCTCTCTGCTGTGGCCTGGGAAAGCAGTGGAAGATGGCCCAAGTCCTTGGGCCCCTGCATCCATGTGGGAGATCTAGAAGAAGCTCCTGGCTTCAGATTGGCACAGCTCCGCCCATTGTGGCCATCTAGGGGGTGAACTAGCTGATGGAAGACTTCTCTCTTCCTCTCTGCCTGTGCCTCTCTGTAACTCTGCCTTTCAAATAAGTAAAATTTTTTTTTTTTTTTTTTGGACAGGCAGAGTGGACAGTGAGAGAGAGAGAGACAGAGAGAAAGGTCTTCCTTTTGCCGTTGGTTCACCCTCCAATGGCCGCCGCGGCCAGTGCACCGCGCTGGTCCGATGGCAGGAGCCAGGAGCCAGGAGCCAGGTACTTCCTCCTGGTCTCCCATGGGGTGCAGGGGCCCAAGCACTTGGGCCATCCTCCACTGCACTCCCTGGCCACAGCAGAGAGCTGGCCTGGAAGAGGGGCAACCGGGACAGAATCTGGCGCCCCAACCGGGACTAGAACCTGGTGTGCCGGCGCCGCAAGGCGGAGGATTAGCCTAGTGAGCTGAGGCGCCGGCCAAGTAAATAAATCTTAAAAAAAAAAAAAAAAATTATTTGAAACATTGATGGATTGGGGCTGTGGGAGGGGTGGATAAGTGAGATATCTCCAGTCTGCTGGTTCCCTCCTCAAATGGCTGCAGCTGCTGGGGTTTGACCAGGCTGAAGCCAGGAGCCTGTATCTCCATCCAGGTCTCCCATGTGGGCGGCACGGCCCAAGCACTTTGGCCATTTTCTGCTGCTTTTCCAGGTGCATTAGCAGTCCACTGGATTAGCGGTGAGAAGCTGGGACTAGAACTAGTGCTTCAGTAAGGTGTGCTAGCTATGGGATGCCAGCATTGAAGGGTGGCAGTGTAGTCCACTGTACTACAATGCAGGTCTCCCCCCCCCTTTTAATATTCTAATGTGGCTTGCATTCAGTGAGATATTTTGATGATGCAGATGCAGGAAAACTTTGATGTAGAACAGGTGATAAAATTCTTAAAACTTTTATTGTGAAGAAAAAAAACTTTTTTAAAGTATTAAGTGCTCATGTACTGGGGATGTAAGAATTAAAGTATTTATTGAAATAAAAAAATGTAGCTACTATTGAGTACTAGCTATGTAGCAGGCATTAGTGTAGTGACAAGCATATGAGGAAGGTACTGTTGCTGCACACAACTTAGTTTTTCTTCATAAAAGTTTTAAGAATTGGGGCCAGTGCAGTGGTGTAGCAGGTAAAGGCGCCGCCTGCAGTGCGGCATCCCATATGGGCACTGGTTCGCGTCCTGGCTGCTCCACTTCCAATCCAGCTCTCTGCTATGTCCTGGGAAAGCAGTAGAAGATGGCCCAAGTCCTTGGGCTCCTGCACCCACATGGGAGACCTGAAAGAAGCTCCTGGTTCCTGGCTTTGGATCGGCATAGCTCCTGCCATTGCAGTCAATTGGGGAGTGAACCAGAAGATGGAAGATTCTCTCTCTCTCTCTCTCTCTCTGCCTCTCTGCCTCTCTTTCTCTCTGCTTCTCCTTCTCTCTCTGTGTAACTCTGACTTTCAAATGAATAAATCTTAAAAAAAAAAAGTTTAAGAATCAGAGAAGGCTGGCGCCATGGCTCACTAGGCTAATCCTCTGCCTGTGGCGCCGGCACCCCGGGTTCTAGTCCTGGTTGGGGTGCTGGCTTCTGTCCTGGTTGCCCCTCTTCCAGGCCAGCTCTTCTGCTGTGGCCTGGGAGTGCAGTGGAGGATGGCCCAAGTGCTTGGGCCCTGCACCCACATGGGAGACCAGGAGAAGCACCTGGCTCTTGGCTTCAGGCCGGCGCAGCACCAGCCATAGTGGCCATTTGGGGAGTGAACCAACGGAAGGAAGACCTTCTGTCTCTCTCTCTCTTACTGTCTATAACTACCTGTCAAAAATAAATAAAAAAAAAGAGTTGTCTCTCTGATTCTTTTTATTTTTTATTTTTTGACTGGCAGAGTTAGAGAGGCAGAGAGAAAGGTCTTCTTCCGTTGGTTCACCCCCCAAATAGCCGCTATGGCCGGCTCGCTGTGCTGATCTGAAGCCAGGAGCCAGATGCTTCCTCCTGGTCTCCCATGCAGTTGCAGGGCCCAAGTACCTGGACCATCCTCCACTGCCTTCCCAGCCACAGCAGAGAGCTGGACTGGAAGAGGAGCAACCAGGACTAGAATCCGGCTCCCATATGGGATGCCAGTGCCGCAGGCAGAGGGTTAGCCAAGTGAGCCACAGCACCAGCCCCAGAGAGACAACTCTTACCTATCGGTTCATTCCCCAAATGCCTAGGAGTCAGAAACTCAATCAGGATCTCCCATGTAGATGACAGCAATCTCTGAGTATTTGAACCATCATTTATTGCAGTCCCAGAGTATTTGTTAGTAGGAAATTGAAATTGGGAACAGAACTTTGACTCTAATGAATGACTGGGCATTCCAGTATGGACTTACAGGTGTCTTAAGTATCAGTTTTTTTTTTTTTTTTTTTTTTGACAGGCAGAGTGGACAGTGAGAGAGAGAGACAGAGAGAAAGGTCTTCCTTTGCCGTTGGTTCGCCCTCCAATGGCCGCCGCGGCTGGCGCGCTGCGGCCGGCGCACCGTGCTGATCCGATGGCAGGAGCCAGGAGCCAGGTGCTTTTCCTGGTCTCCCATGGGGTGCAGGGCCCAAGCACCTGGGCCATCCTCCACTGCACTCCCTGGCCACAGCAGAGAGCTGGCCTGGAAGAGGGGCAACCGGGACAGAATCCGGCGCCCCAACCGGGACTAGAACCCGGTGTGCCGGCGCCGCTAGGCGGAGGATTAGCCTAGTGAGCCGCGGCGCCGGCCTTTAAGTATCAGTTTTTAATGAGTGCACCAAACGTCTGCCCCTGCATACAAATTCTAATTGTAAAATTGGCATATATGTTTAGTGGTGTGTTGTGGTACCCTACTTGAAGTTGGGATCCAGAACTAATACTGTTTTCAGTCTTAAAGGATGTGTAGTTCCCATGGGTTGCTGTAAATTGTTGTAAATACTATAGTTTTGGGGTTTTAAATGGTTGATTGTACTTCATTGGGCTATAAATGGCAGAACAGATAGTTTATGGGTGTATTATACTTTATGACTGTGTCATGCTTTTTTTGGTAGGTAAGGCTTTAGTTCCAAAATATATTCCTTTTTTTTTTTTTTAAAGTTTATTTATTTATTTATTTATTTTTTGACAGGCAGAGTGGACAGTGAGAGAGGTAGAGACACAGAGAGAGGTCTTCCTTTACCGTTGGTTCACCCTCCAATGGCCGCCACGGCCGGTGCGCTGCAGCCGGCGCACCGCGCTGATCCGAAGGCAGGAGCCAGGTGCTTCTCCTGGTCTCCCATGGGGTGCAGGGCCCAAGGACCTGGGTCATTCTCCACTGCACTCCCGGGCCACAGCAGAGAGCTGGCCTGGAAGAGGGGCAACCGGGACAGAATCTGGCGCCCCGACCGGGACTAGAACCCCATGTGCCGGCGCCAGCCAATTTATTTATTTATTTGAAAGAGTTACACAGAGAGAGAAGGAGGCAGAGAAAGAGAGAGATCTTCCATCCGCTGGTTCACTCCACAGTTGGCTGCAACTGCCAGAACTGCGCCGATCCGGAGCCGGGAACCTCTTCTGGGTCTCCCACGAGAGTGCAGGGACCCAGGGACCCAAGGACTTGGGCTATCTTTACTGCTTTCCCAGGCCACAGCAGAGAGCTGGATCGGAAGAGGAGCAGCTGAGACTCTAACTGGCGCCCATATAGAATGCTGGCACTGCAGGCAGCAGCTCTACCCACCATGCCACAGTGCCAGCCCCCAAAGTATATTCTTAGCTTTGAATTTTATTCAGAAACTGTTGTATATTCTGTATGTAGAGGTAATATGGTACTGAATGTTCCATTAGCAATTCTTCTGAATTTCACATCCCCATAATACCATGTATAGTGAGTCAGTTCTTTTACTGTTTTCTTTAATTGTAATTAAGTCCCCTCACTTTATGCAGGATTGGTAGTGGTCAGGTATCAGGAAATAAGTGAAAATAGTTATTGAAAACAGATATTACAGGGCTGGTGCTTTGGTGCTGTGAGTTAAAGCCTTCTCCTGCAGCGCCGGCATCCCAATATGGGTGCTGGTTTGAGTTCTGGCTGCTCCATTTAAGATTCAGCTCCTTGCTAATATGCCTGGGAAAGCAATAGAGGATGGCCCAAGTCCATGGGCCCCTGCCCCAATGTGGGAGACCTGGAAGAAGCTCCTGGTTCCTGTCTCGGATGATCTTAGCTCCAGCTGTTGCAGCCATTTGAGAAGTGAACCAGCGGATGGAAGACTTCTCTGTGTCTCTACCTCTCTTTCAAATAAATGAAATCTTCAAAAAAAAAAAGATATTACACATATATAATTTTATGTGTTTATAGCAAGCTTAATTTTTTAAAAAGATTTATTTACTTATTTGAAGGGTTATAGAGGAGAGACAGAGAGATCTGCCATCTACTGGTTCACTCCCTAAATGGCTGCAATGGCTGAGCCTGATCCAGGCTGAAACCAGGAGCCCAGAACTCCATCTGGGTCTCCCACATGGGTATTTGGGGCCTATGCACTCAGCTCCTCCTCTGCTGTTTTCCCAGGCATATTAGTAGGAAGCTGCATTGGAAGTGGAGCAGCGGGGACTCAGAACTGGCATTCATATGGGAAGCCAGTGTTACAGGTGGTGACTTAATGTACTGTACCACAACACTGCCCTGCAAGCTTAAGTTTTTAATTATAACAAATATCAATTTTTCATAGTTTGTATTTAACACTACATGGATTTTTTTAATATGGATTCACCAATTATATTCTCTGTCCTCTGATACAATCCAGACTCACACTGTGCTGTTTATTATTTTCAGCATTTCAACTTTTTAAAAAAGAAATCTATGTTTTATCTTTTTAGAAGGCAGTGAAAAGGGTAGAAGAGACTTTTTTTTTTTTTTTTTTTTTTTTTAAGGATTTAGATATTTGAAAGGCAGAGAGAGAGAGAGAGAGAAGAGATCTTCCATCCGCTGGTTCATTCCCCAAATGAAGGACTATATAATAGCCAGGGCTCTGCCAGGCTGAAGCCAGGAGCCAGGAGCTTCATCCAGGTCTCCCACATGGATGCAGGGGTCCAAGCACTTTGGCTGCTTTCCCAGGTATATTAGGAGGGAGCTAGATTGGAAGAGGAGCAGTTGGGACTTGAACCTGTGCACATATGGGATGCCAACAATGCAGGTTGAGGCTTAACCTTCTGTACCACAGTGCCAGATCTTTCATTTGGTGGTTTACTCTTCTGAATACCTGGGACTGGGTCAGGCAGAAGCCAGGAGCCTGGAATTCCATCAGACGTGTTTAGCAGGACCCTAAGTACTTGGGCCATCATTTTGCTGCTTTCCCAGGAGCATTAGCAGGGAGCTGGATGGAAGTGGAACAGTTAGGACCCAAACCAGCACTTTGATATGGGCTGCTGCATTGCAGGTGGTGGTTTAATCTGCTGAGCCAGAACACCTACCTCTTAACTTTAAAAAGATATGTGTGTGTGTGTGTGTGTGTGTGTGTGTGTGTGTGTGTGTGTATATAAAATTTGAAAGAGAAAGAGAACTAGAGAGGGCTCTCCAATCTACTGATTTACTCAAAATACCTGCAGCTGCTAGGGTGGGTCAGGCCTAAGCCGCTAGCCTGGAATGCAATCTGGATCTCACATCTGATTGATGGGACCAAATACTTGAGCCAAGTTGGCGGCTGAGCTGGGGACTGGAACCTAACCACTTTGATATGGGATGCAGATGTCTCTCATGCAGTGCCTCAACTGCTGTGACCTGTTCCTTAATTTTAAAGTGGTTTGAATGCTGGATTGTTCTAGATTTTTATAATTTTTTTAGGCTTGTAATTCTCCACTATTACATGACAGCTTTTTCTAGCAACTCAATTTCATCTCTAAAATACTTCGTTTATATGGGAACAATTCTTCTCACTCATGTGTCATTGTTTTATGTAATATTTAATTAAACTATATACTTACCAAATACTCTACCAAGTGTCTTACCAAGTACTATTTCAAACTCTTGATAAACATAAAACTCAGTTGGAAGGAATAGGAGAGATTGGCCTTCTAAGCTGTGAATGTTCATTGTGTGATAGACATTAGCTGTAGGCTTTTCAGAGTGAAAGGGAAACATGGATTCTTCCACAGAATTGATTAGAAGGGACTCCTGTACAGTACAGTGCTATGAACATCTTCTATACTGGAGAAACTTCTGCATTGAGGGTGTAGTGGTGTTATTTGACATTAACTTGGTGATATCATTTCCATATAAAATTTGGCTCTTATTCTGTTTTTTGGCACAACTGTGACTGAACACTTTGGTGCTTAGTTTCAAAGTAGATAAAGTATAATTTGTGTGGATTTATATTAAAATTAAATGTTGCTGAGTTAGATTATCAATGAAAGAAATTAAAAACATTGTTTTAAGGAACTTGCTGACCTCTAGATCTGAATTTAAAAACTGTTACTCCTTTAGAAAGCCCTGCATTTGCTACAGTAATATTCTTTCAAAAGCAGGTAGATTTCATAGACTGATTTTTTTCATTCGTTTTTATACAAATATGCATAATTTTCATTAGTGAGAAGTTCTTAAGGAGATGCCCAGGACAAGGCATCATTATCCTATCCATTTTCTCCACACACAGAAATGCATTTCCCAATTCAAACTACTGATTACCTAGGGAAACATGACTTGATTCCTCTAACATATATATTTTAACCAGCTTGTTCCCCAGCAGGGAAAAACAATTAATAAAACTAAGCTTTTGGAGCCAGTGTTATGGTATAGCGGGTTAAGCTGCCTCCTGCAATACCAGCATCCCATATGGGTGCCAGTTTTGAGTCCTGGCTATTTAACTTCTTAGCCATCTCCCTGATGATGGTCTGGGAAAAGCAGTGAAAGATGGCCCAAGTGTTTTGGTCCCTGTCACATATGTGGGAGACTTGGGTGAACCTCCTGGCTTTGACCTGTCTTAGCCTTAGATGTTGCAGCCGTTTGGAGATTGAACTAGCAGATGGAAGATCTCACTCTTCCTCTCTCTTTTAATAAATAATAATTTTTTAAAAATCCCAGGCTTTCTTAATTGTTCACCCTGCACAGATTGTTACTTTAATCAAACAAATGGTTATTTGCAAGATTGCTTGAGGCATAGTTAAGAGCAGCATACTGGTGAACATATGGAATGAGTCACACCATCTGGTTCAGTCACACCTGGCTGGTGGTCATTAAAACTAAAATTTGTAGGGATCTATCTATGGCTTAATTATTCTGCTAAAACATTCTGGGCTGCACCAGTACATTACTTCATAACTTGGAACCAGTTAACTGACAAACATGCTTTCAAAATATTAATACTACAGGTTTTAAATAAGTCAAATGATCCTTTTTGACAAAACTGGGGACTTAAAATGTGAATTTTAGGATTTGGAATGGGTGGCACATCAGTTCTGGCCCTGTTAAACTGTAGTTTACTATTGGCCCTGTAAATTGATGTAGCTTACTTCCTCAACATTTCCATCCAATAGTTACTATTACTATTATTAAAGTATTCTATAAAATGCTGAATTTACATGGTAGATAGCCTAAGCTTATCTCAAAAAAAGAGAAGTGGCACGAGCTTCTAGGAGTACACTTTAAAAATGAGTTTCAATTTTGACCAAGTAAGAGTTACATTCAAGTTATCAAATTGGTAAGTGCAAAAAATGGTATGCAAATGAGAAGAAAATTAGTGTAAAAATTGTGATTGCAAGACTGTAATTTATTATTTGTTAAATTAACATTTATTGAAATTAAGTCTGTGTATACAGCTCAATAAATCTTAACATGCAGCCACCACTAAAATCAGAATGTGAGGACAGGTGTTGTGATAGAGCAGATTCAGAGTGCTGATTCAAGCTGGCACCCCTGCTTCTGATCCGACTTCTGCTAATGTATCCTTAGAGGCAGCATATGATGGCTCAAGTGCTTTGGACCCCTGTCACCCCAACAGAGGAGACCCCGAAAGACTTCAGGGCTTCTGGCTTTGGCCTGGCCCAGCCATGGCTGTTGTGGACATTTGGGGTGTGAGCCAGCAGATGGAAGTGCACATTCTCTTACTTGATTTCTGTCTGTCTCTGCCTTTCAAGTAGATGAAAATAAATAAATAAAAAACAACAACAACAACAACAACAAAAAACACAGGACATGGCAGCTGCTACATCATTCCTAAAAAACTCTTTAGTTCTTCAGTCCCTGGCAGCTAACCACCCATGTGTTCTTCAGCGCTGTAGGTTTTGTGTTTCTGAGAATGGTGTATAAATGGAATCATAATCTTTCCAGATGGTCTTCATTCTGTCAGCATAATGCCTTTAAGATTAATTTGAGGGGCAATTGGGTTGTTTTGGCTTCTGATGCATATATATAGTTTCTGTAAATATATATAGGTGTTGGGCAAATACAACTTTTAATTTCACTTGTGTAAAAATATTTAGGGTGGGATTGCTAGATTATATGCCAAGGATATGTTTTTATAAAAAATTGAATTGTATTAATTTTAGTAAAATGTTGAAGGTTTTTTAAAAGATTTATTTATTTGAAAAAGTTAGAAAGAGGCATAGGCGGGGGGGAGGAGGGGAGAGAGTCTTCATTCGCTGGTTCATTCCCCAGATGGTTGCAATAGCTGGAGCTGCACTGATCTGAAGCCAGGAGCCAGGAGATTCTTTCCGGTCTCTTATGTGGTTTCAGGGGCCCAAGGACTTGGGCCATCTTCCACTGGTTTCCCAGGCCATCAGCAGAGCTGGATTGGAAGAGGAGCAGCTAGGACATGAATAGGCACCCATATGGGATGCCTGTGTAGCAGGCAGAGGCTGAAGCTACAGTGCCACAATGCTCCAGTTTGTTTGCCTTTCGGCGGAGTTGCACAGAAAGTGAGAGAGAGAGATATTGTCTGTCTGCTAGTTCACTCTCCAAATGACCAAAATGGCTGGGACTGGTCCGGGTTGAAGCCAGGAGCCTGAAGCTCCATCCGGGTCTCCCATGTGATTGCAGGGGCACAAGTACTAGAGCCATCTGCTGCTGCTCTCCAGGCTAATCAGGGAGCTGGATTGGAAATGGAACAACAGGACTCAGACTACAGTGCCCATTTGGGATACAAGCATTGCATGCAGCAGCTTAACCTGCTGCACCACAACATTGACCCTGATTTGTTGAATTTTTAATTTCTACATTTATTGATTTTCATTTCTGAAAATTCTGATTTTTTGGGTCACTTTTCCTTTGAGGGGGAGGTTGGTCCTTAGATTCCCCTTTTTTATACAATCCAGTGATATGTTACAGTTAGGATTTTTTTGTAATTTATGCAATATTTGTCATGTTTTAACAGAGAAGCCTTTTCAGAACATCTAGTCTGCCGCATTGTCAGAAGTAAAATGAAATGAGATTAAATAATGTGAAGTGGCAGTCTAGGTACATTTTAAGTATTCATTTTTCTGGCTTAAGTATTAACTTAGTTTCACCAACCATTTTGTATATGACTGCTTCACATCATATAGCATAGTTGGTTATTTGTTGTGGTCTTTAAATTTGTGTGTATATATTCTGAATATATATATATGGCAAATTTTAAACTTATATTTTTGTTATTTATAATTTTTGAGAAATATTTATTTGGACATAAAATTCTAGAAACTCAAATTTTTGTGCATAGGGTAAAAGTTTTGAATGTTTTGCAGATGATTGAACTTGGATACCATTTAGATCAGTAGAGGTTTAGAGAAATTATTAATTTCTTTTGTTTGGTAACTAGAGCAGTAGTTCTCACCTAGAGGGGCATATATTCCCTCAGGCAGATTTAGCAATGTTTAGAACCATTTTCGATTGTCAGTACTTGGGGAGGGTATTCTGCTTAGCATCCCACATTACACTGGGTGTTCACCCTCCCTCCCCCCCAGTAAAGAATCTGACCCACAATGTCAATCAGTAGTGCCAAGGTTAAGGAACACTGGCTTAGAGAAGTGAAGATAAGGTGTTAATGATGGTGAGTATCAAGATTTGGGAGGAAAGATTTTTCCAGATTTGGAGAAAGTTAAAAGATGATTCTCTCCTCTTATTTTCTTTCTCTAACTTCAGCAGTTATTCACATGTGTAAAGCTAGGACTGAAAAGCTGCATTTTTTGACCAACTTAACTAGTCAGTTAGACTTCCAGTTATTTCTTGCCATTTTATTCTGTTACAGAATAATACATATTCATTGGGGAAAACTTGGAGATGATGGAAAATTATTTTTAAAAAAGTCATTCAATCCTATCACCTATATATGCAAGGACTGTTAACATTTGGAGTATTTAGGGGCTGGCATAGTGGGTTAAACCTCTGCCTGCAATGCCAGCATCCCATATGGACTCCAGTTTGAGTCCTGGCTGCTGCACTTCCTGTCCCATCCCTGCTAATGCACCTGGGAAAGCAGTGGAAAACGGCCCTTACTTGGGAGACTCTGGGGAAGCTTCTGGCTTCGCATTGGCCCAGCTCCAGCTGGTTGTAGCTATTTGGGGAGTGAACCAGTGAATGCAAGATTGATCTCTCTCTGTGTCTCTCTGCCTCTCTCTATTTGTAACTCTTTCAAATAAATAAATCTTTAAAAAAGTATTATTTTTCTTGGCCAAGATTCCTTATCTAGTTCTAAGAATACTATATAATTTTATCTTAAAAGTTAATACAAGCCTAAATAGGCATAATGTTATACAGTCTTATTACCATTGCCGTTTATTTAACCACTTACTCTTTGGTACTAAATGTTTCTGATATTTTTCTATCGCAAATAATGTTTGATGTACATCTTGTATATAATTTGTTAGCTACATTTCATATTACTCTTTTAGGATTGGTTCTGAAAAGTGGTATTGCTTGGCATGCATGAGATTTTTTTTTTGACATGCAGAGTTAGAGAGAGAGAGAGAAAAAGAAAGGTCTTCCTTTTCCTTTGGTTCACCCCCCAAATGGCCATTACGGCGTACTGTGCTGATCCGAAGCCAGGAGCCAGGTGCTTCCTCGTGGTCTCCCATATGGGTGCAGGGCCCAAGGACCTGGGCCATTCTCCACTGCCTTCCCAGGCCACAGCAGAGAGCTGGACAGGAAGAGGAGCAACCGGGACAGAATCCGGCGCCCTGACCGGGACTAGAACTCCGGGGTGCCGGCGCCACAGGCAGAAAATTAGCCAACTGAGCCGTGGCACCGGCCCTGCATGAGATTCTTGATACTAATTCATAAGTGTATCCCACTATCAGTATCTGAAACAACTCATTTTCAGTACAAGCTCCTTAAGCTTAATGCTAATTTTGTGATAGAATTGTCTTCAGTTTTTTTTTTTTTAAATGTTTGTTTATTTTCATCTACTTGAAAGAGCAAGAGAAATCTTTCATATGCTGGTTCACTTCCCAAATGTCCACAGTAGCCAGGGCTGGGCCAGGCTAAAACCAGGAACCTAACACTCCATCTGCCCCTTACAACACCTGCCACAGACTTCACATTTTTGTTTTAAACCACACTGTTTTGTGAGTTTATAATATGCATCTACAAAGCTTTTTGAGGCTGAAAAAGACATCTTTGTATATTCTTGCATTGAAAATATATACTTAAGCTGTCTGAATAAATGCGGTATACAAAAACTATTAGAGGAGGTACTGTGAACACAGGTAAAATTTCTTTGGAATTATTTGATTTATGTAATAATCACAGCCTTGCAAAATTGTTTCTGCCATTTTTATAAATTTGTATCTTATTTTAAGTGCACTGAATGAGCTCATTTAAAGAAATCCTGTTACGTGATCTTGTTCAGGGGCAAAAATGTCTTTTCAGAGTTTGGTTAAGTGTAAGTACATTTTTATAGTATTTGTTTAATAGATTCAAAGTTTTGTTCACTTAGATAATAAAAATGTAACCTGTGATATGGTAATGCCTGGAAGATGTATCAGTAAATATGCTATATATACTGCAGTGCATTCAAGAGATTAACCTTCTGGGATGCTCTTTCCTCATTGAACAATTTGGTATCTATAAAGATATAAATTATTGCTTCAAAAATTTGTGAACTTGTTATTTTACCTTTTCTGGTTTTCAAAAAGAAATAATTACACGTGAAGTGGAAAGGTAAAGGCTGTCAGGTACAGGAGATATTAGGGAATAGGGAGACAGAGTTGGAAATGAGGGAAGAAGAGGGATTTGAGTGAACAATTTTTCCTTAGTTTTGGGACAAGACATTGTGTAAATATAGATCATAAATTAATAAATTTACCCAAGGTGGTGAATACAGTCTTACTCTTTTAATATGGATCAATTGGAAAACAAAGTGTTGGCTCTTAAATGAATGAATAGTAGTGACTTTCTCTTTGGAAATTTAGAGGGAACCTTTAGAGACTTCATTTGTGGTTGCAGGTAGTAATGGTCCTCAAGTTATTCATACATAAGTTTTTTTTTTTAAACATATATTTATTTTATTCAAAAGGCAGAGTTAAGAGAAAGAGATTCGATCTTCTGTCTGCTGGTTCACTTCCCAAATGGCCACAATGGCCAGAGCTGGGCCAGACGGAAGCCAGGAACCAGCAGCTTCTTCTTTGTCTCCCACGTGGGTGCAGGGGCCTAAGCACTTGGGCCATTCTCTAGTGCTTTCCCAAGTGTTTACACAGGGAGCTGGATGAGAAGTGGAGCAGCCGGCTCTCAATCTGGCTTCTCAGCACGGCTTTACCCGCTATGCTATGGTACTGGCCCTATACATCAGTTTCTTCATAGTTAGATTTGAAAATGCTGCTAGAATAAAATTGCTGTTTAGTTTTTTTGTCCCAGTGAGTCCTTATTTCTACATTTTACTGCTCGTCAGGAGCTAAAAAACAGTTTATTAAAGAAAGCAAAACAAAACAACATCAAAACTCTAGGTTAGTTTTTCTCCACTTTAAAATGTGATTTGATTCAGATCATGGTCTGAAAGGTATTCCCTTCATCTCTGATGAGTGGAAGGAGGAGTAAAAAGAAACAGAATAAAAAAGTTGTGGAGTGGGGCTGCGTTGTGGCATAGTGGGTAAAGCTGCCGCAAGCCACCGCCTGCAATGCTGGCATACCATTGTGGGTGGTGATTTGAGTCCTGGATGCTCCACTTCCAATCCAGCTCCCTGCTAATGTGCCTGAGAAGGCAGCAGAAGGTGACTCAAGTGCTTGGGCCACTGTACCCACGTGGGAGACCTGAAAGAGGCTCCAGGCTCCTGGCTTTGGCCTGACCCGGTCCTGACCATTGTGGCCAGCAGATGGAAGATTTCTGTCTTTGTCTCTCCATCTCTCTCTGTAACTGTGCCTTTCACGTAATTAAAAATAAAGTTGTGGAGTTTCTGTTAATTCTGAATACTTCTTAGTGTTTTGGCTAAAGTATTCAATTTTATAATATTACATAATATATTGATTACTCAAAAATTTCCCAGAATACTTTTGAAAGTTCTTTGGTTGATTTATTATGTTACTGTTAAGTCTTTTCATTTGATTTGCATGGGTCATTGCAAATTCACAAATTCTGAAAGATAATACTAATAGGTTCTAAAACCTAGACTCCAAATGTGATTTTTATCAAAGGATATGATTCCAAAGTAGTTTATGAAATATTGCACAGGTTGTTACTTTGCATAGGTTTTTTTAAGGCCATTTTGTGAAAGTTGGACATGATGTTGATAGTTTACTGGCTCTGAGTACATTTTCATTCAGTTTTTCATGTGCATAGTAAAGCATCATTAAGATAAGATCCATAAGGCTATACATATAGAAATGTCTTTAGAGTTTTAAAGGATCTTAAAAAGCTATGTATTTAGCTGCTTTGTGATTTTCTTCTCTGTACTCCTATGGTTTCTTGAGTTTCTTCTCCGTGCCGAAATGATTTCCCTCTTGAACACTTACTTGAAAATGTTCTTTATTATGAATCCTTATCTGAAGTGATAGAGAGATGGGACTTTACTCAAAGTAGCTAATTATCTCAAGTTTCCTGATGCTAGTTTTCATATAGTTTTATAAGTTATTCTCAAACTTATTTCTCAAGATAGCAGCTATTTGTGTGTAGCTGTGAAATTAACACACATCATTGTCATAAGACACATGAAAATATTTAAATAATTATGATTGTAAATCTTGACTATAGAATTTTCTTCACATATATAGTCCTTTCCTTCCATCAGAAACACACTAAAGCAATATTTATTTTCTAGAAACCCATAAAGATACTATGTGTTCCCAAGTAGGTGGCTATTTGAATTTATCTTTTAAATAAGTTGGTATAAATCTAATCAAACTTATTTTATGTATTAGGAAGATTGATAGGTTAAAATAATTTACTTTTAGCTTATGGGATGTAAATACTATTCTAAGTTTAACTGCTAAATGTTTTAAATTATTAGATTTGTCATTTTAAAAATGTATAATAGTAAATTTTGTAAAATATTTTATCTTTTAGGCGAGGGTTAAATCCACCGCATAGGGTGAAATCTATCTCCATGACAACATTTACACAACAGGAAATTGAATTCCTACAAAAACATGGAAATGAAGTAAGTGTTTTTACTGTTTTCAGCTTTTTTGTTGGCAGTCTTTTTAATAAGATTTAATAAATTATATTAAATGGTGAATTTCACTGAAAAGTTATTTTTGCATTATGTATTTAGTTATGTAGGTGTGTTTACATTTAATAATGTGGGTAGAATTAATGTCTGCTACAATAATTTTCCTTAAACCTGAGGTAAAACTTGTGCTTACGGTTAATCATGGTTAAATATAAAAGGCATTTTTGGAGGCCATCTAATACTGGGATAGCAGTTAACCTTTGCTTTAAAAATGTAAAAAAGGCAGATGGAAATTAACTTTGTGATACTATATTAACCTAATTAGGCTCTTGTGATAATTTTGTTAGATTTTCAACTTCAGAAGTTTATATAATGTTTATGTAGGGAGGGAGCTAGTAATTCTGAGGGGTAGCCTAGTGTCATAAAGACCCAGATAAAGATTTGGGGTGGGGGGAAGCGGAACTTCTTCCTTCTTGCTTTGAATGGGCTTCTAGTCTCCTTGTTTTTGTCATGTGTCTTACAGTTAGTCTAAATAGTGATGTAGTATTCTAAAAATCAATAAACTTCACAAAGTAAATGGCTATTTTTTGTAATCTTTAGATAAGGATGAGTCAGCCTAACCAGCTGATTAATGATACCCATTATGATACTCATTATTTACGAGAAAGTCTTAATATTTTTTAGAAAGGAAATAGCATGTGATTGTACTATTCTGATTTCAATTCTTATATTTGAAATAGACAAATATAATTAAGATTTTTAGTTTTAATCTTCTCTTTTACTCAAATAAAATGTATGCATTTTGCACTCTTTTCTTCCTAATACTTTGATAGTAATATCTGAAAATTTTGCCTGTTTGTGATGCATGTCTGTTTTGATTCTAAAATAGTGAAGTGTATATTCACAACTAGTGAATACTTTTAAGTGCATGATTTAGAGAAGTGGCACTCTTTGATACCTCCAGATTTCACCAGTAACAAATTTTGAATAATCAGATTCCAGGTTGATGTAGGTATAATATAAAAAAATATAAAACTGGATGAAAGGCAAAAAGTTTTTTTAATGAAATTAAGCATAGATTAATATATTCACTGATTACAAATATAATTTTAATTTTATTTGTGGAAAGTTTAAAAAGAGATTAGTGTAGCTGTGCAGACTTGAAATTACTTCCTTAGAATGTTGGTTACTTTCTTAGAATATTCAGTATGCAGAATTTCAGAAATCAAAATGGAGTAAAAAATAAAGAACATTATTCTGTTCTTAGATTGAAACTCTTGGAACAATGGATAAAGCCAGAGTAACAGGACTGGAAATTTTACAGGCCACTGGATAAATAAATGAAAATATAAACATGTGGAGGTAGAGACTGATTCAAAAATATGAAGACTTTTTTTTTTTTTTTTTTTTTTTTTTTAAGATTTAGTTATTTGACAGGGAAAGACAGAGATGTTCCATCCTCTGGTTCAATCCTCACATACTCATAACAGCTGAGGCTGGGCTTCACTGAAGCTATGAGATAGGACTCAATCTGGTCTCTCCAGTAGCAGGAACTCAAGTACTTAGGCTGTCATTAGTTGCTTTGCAGTTTGCATTAGCAGGAAGCTGAATTGAAAGTTGAGGTGGGTATTGATCTCAGGTATTCCCGTATAGGTTGCAGGTGTCCCAGGTGGCGATTTAACCTGTTGCACTGCAATGCCTGCCCCCTAAAACTGTATTTTTAATTGTGGTAAGAACACGTAAGATGAGATCTATCCTCTTAATAAATTACATGGCATAAATATATTTAAATAAATATAAGTTACTAACTATAGTTGCAGTGTTGAATAGTAATCTCTACAGTGTATTTATGGCTTAACTGAAACTTTATGTTGCATAACAATTTGTGATTTCTTCCTCCTCACCCCTGATACCCGCTGTTGTATTCTGTATGGGTTTAACTATTTTAGATACTTCACTTAAGTGAAATTATACAGTATTTGTCCTCTGTGACTGGTATAATTCGTTTAGCATAAGATTCTCAAGGTTCATCCTTTATGCATAGTTTGCAAGATTTCTGAAGGAACATTTTTTAAAGTTGTTAACTTCAAGGTAAACTTAGTTTGTATAAAAAATATTAATGTTAGGAAACTTACTATATCAATCATTAGAAGTAAAATATAAACATTAGAAATGAATGTAATTGATTATGAATTTTAAATCCTACAAAGAGGCATGCAGATAGGTAGACCACAGTATTAGATAAGTAATGATTAGAATAAGAAGTTTCAGATTACATAAAAGAGGGACTTAACTCTTTGATGGAAAGTAGAGGATTGGTAAGACCTCATAATAGAGGCAAAACATTTGCTGGTTTTTGGGGAGACTAGAACTTAAGCTGGCATAGAAAGATACTAGAAATGGAGCAAACATGGCACACAATGAAAAAGCAAAATTTGCAACAGATTTCTAGGAAATAACACCAACCGTATAGATACTGGTTAAGGAAAACCAGTTTACTTTCTCATAGTGTCAGTGTACCTGAGGATATTTTAGAACCAAAGTAGTGGATTAGGCACCTTTGGTTCTTTATAGTATTAACAGTTTCTGTGTTTTAAAAACTTAAAAGGATGTTTAGCTGATAAGAATTGATATTAGGAAATAGAGAATGATTGTTATAGCTTCATAACCAACTATTCATAGACAGGTGTTCTTTTTATTGTCTTATTTAACATGTGTAGGGAATAGTACACAGAACTTGAGTTTACATTCAAAATAGGTTATCTGTTTCTATTGTCATCTTTTTAAACAGTTTGGAAAGGACCACAGTCATATAAAGTTAGAATAAAATGGCTGGCGCCGCGGCTCACTAGGCTAATCCTCTGCTTTGTGGCGCCGGCACACCTGGTTCTAGTCCTGGTCGGGGCGCTGGATTCTGTCCCGGTTGCCCCTCTTCCAGGCCAGCTCTCTGCTGTGGCCAGGGAGTGCAGTGGAGGATGGCCCAAGTACTTGGGCCCTGCACCCCATGGGAGACCAGGAGAAGCACCTGGCTCCTGCCATCGGATCAGCACGGTGCGCCGGCCACAACGCGTCAGCTGCGGTGGCCTTTGGAGGGTGAACCAATGGCAAAAGGAAGACCTTTCTCTCTGTCTCTCTCTCTCACTGTCCACTCTGCCTGTCAAAAAAAAAAAAGTTAGAATAAAATGACACTATTATACATGTTATGCATGAATGAATTCATACTTCAAGATGAATGTTTCAGGAATTAAAAAGGACAGAAAGTATATTGACTTTGGCATAAGTTTTTTATTTTTCCCTTGTACTGGGGTGTTGTATGTTGGAGGTCATGTTTGGCTATTGTCACTGTGGAGAATGTTGCTGAATTGAGCAGGCAAACACCATAGATGATGGATGACTTGTTATGTGTCAAACAAAATTAACCTGTAGGTCACATGCTTTATCCTCCAAACATATATGGTAAGCATCTGTGTGTAATTATCTGTGTATATAATTTAATTCTGTTTAACATAGTTTGCATTACAATTGTGGGCATCCCGTTGCCAAAGAAAATCAGGCACCAGGCCCAGCATCAGAGTTCTGGGAGAGGACTAACAAGTAATAGGGCAAACGGCATGGATACACAGAAGTTATTGATTAAGACCATCAGTGCAGTGACTTATCCACATATGTATGTCTAGAAAAGATAGCACTTCATTCAGACTTTATTGGGAATTATTTCCTTACTGTCTTGCAGAGCCTCAAAACTGATAGTAATACTAATGGTATGTGAGCTATTAGTAAAGTACATCTGTATTGATCTGTGTTGGTAGCTGTGTAAGCAAATAATATTGCTATTTATAAATAGGCAATGCCATACTTTTAAAGAGTATATTGTTAGATATATAGATCTATATTTCATCTCTGCAGATATAATTTACAATTTACATGAATAGTTTCGTACTTCCAGCCTTTTTTTTTTTTTTTTAAAGATTCATTTATTTATTTGAAAGGAAGTGTTACAGTGAGGCAGAGGCTGAGCCAAATGGCTGGAGCTGGGCCGATCCAAAGCCAGAAGCCAGGAGCTTCATCCAGGTCCCCCACACGGATGCCGGGCCCAAGGACTTCGGCCATCTTCCACCTTCCACTGCTTTCTCAGGCCATAGCAGGGATAGGAAGTGGAGCAGTGGGGGCTCAGTCCAGCGCCCATATGGAAGCCAGCTCTGGAGGCCAGGGCATTACCTGCTATGCCGCAGCTCTGGCCCCAGTATTTTCAGACTTCCATAGCATCTTTGAAAGAGCAGATACATAAACTTATTAAGTTATAGAATATAGTATACTAAATATTAGTAAATATTTTATAGCAAAACACTTTGTGATTATTTGCTGAATTAATTTTTGACCTTTTTTCCCAAAGGAAAAATATTTAACAAAGTTTCCACTTATTTTTAAATTTTTATTTATCTGTTTTATTTTTACTTGAAAGGCACAGAGAGAGACATAGAGAGAGAGCATGCTCTTGTCTACTTTTTCACTCCCCAAATCCCTGCAATAGCCAGGACTCAGCCAGGAGGCAGGATCTCAATCCAGGTCTCCCATGTTGGTGGCAGGAATGTAATTACTTGAGCCATCACCACTGCCTCCCATGGTTTGCATTGGCAAGGAGTTGGAAGCAGGTTTCAAACTCTAGCACTCTACCATGGAACACAAGCATCATAACCTCTAGTCTAAATGCCTGCCTCTGGATCTTCTCTTTAAACCGTCAAAATTTTTACTCTTTGTTTTTCAGAAATGTTTTATTCTACAAAGGCTAAGACTCTGATATGTTTTATAAATTTACTTTATTTTTGTAACAATTCCTGGGTTCTACTCCTTAGACATTCCCACCATGGATGTCAGTTGAGACACAACAGTGTTTTGCATTTTCAACCAGAACATAATTTGATTCTGATACAGGTGGCTGTGGATGGATCACCATTTGAGAAAACTAATATGCTTAATCTAGAGGCTCCAGATCAGGACTTCCCAAAATTCTACAATTCCATTTATCCCATTAATTTGTGAACTTTGGCACTCCGGGCAAACTGTTTTTTTTCTGAGCTTCATTTTCATTTGTAATCTCTGAGAAGTCCCTGTCTTGTCTAGTTTGTGAGGTTGGTTTGAATGCAGCATATGTGAAAACATTTTGAAAATTGATGTATGGTGATGGTTTATGTACACAGATACTAGTTGATTCCAAAGCTCTGAAAATGCCATATAGTAACATGTGCTTTCAGCTGTATTTAGTGTGGAGAGAAACTGCAAAATTTCAGTCAGTATGCTGTTGTGAAAAGATAGTTCACTAGTAATAGTTAAAAACTCTTTTAATGGCAAAGTATAATTTTTAAAAATATTTATTTATTTGAAAGGCAGGGTGACAAATGAAAGGGAGGCAGAGAAATCTTTAATTTGCCACTTCACTCCTCTAGTGGCTGCAACAGCCAGGATGGGCCAAAGCTGAAGCCAAGAACCAGGAACTTCATGTGGTCTCCCATGTGGGTGGCAGAGACTCAAGCACTGTGGTCCTCATCTGTTGCCTTACCAGGTACATTATTAGGAAGCTAAATTGGAAACAGAGTAGCTAGGACTGGGACTGGCACTCCAGGATGGGATATGGGTATCCCAAGAGGCAGTGGAACACACTGCACCACTACAGCTACCGCAAAAGTATAGTTATTTATGGAAATCACTTCCTAGTGAGATGTTGGAGGTTTAAAGTCACCCAATCATGTGGGATATCCAGATTTGAGTTCTGGGCTCCTGTATTCAGCTTGGCCCTGCTTTAGCTTTTGAGGACATTTGGGGGAGTGAACCACTGGATGGAAGATCTTTCTGTCTGACCTTTCATCTCTTTCTGCCTTTCTGATAATTTTAAAACCATTGAGACTATTGAGGCACACTGTTAAATTGTTTCAGAGGATATTTGTTCAGTTTCTATGTATTTATGGGAAAATATATTTTAGAAGAGGCTTTAGTGCTATAGTTCTCTTAATTTTAACTCAGTCTAATAATTACTAAAATAGTAATGTTTAGGGCTGGCTCTGTGATGTAGTGGGCTAGGCCTCTGCCTACAGTGCTGACATCCTATGTGGGCACTGGTTTGAGTCCTTGCTGCTCCTCTTCCAATCCAGCTCTCTGTTAATGGCCTGGGTAAGCAGTGGAAGATGGTCAAATGCTTGGGTCCCTGCATGCATGTGGGAGACTGAGGTGAAGCACCTGGCTCCTGGCATTGAATCGGCTCAGCTGTGGCCGTTGGAGCCATTTGGGGATTGAACCAGCAGATGGAAAACCTCTCTCTCTTTCCCTCTCTGTCTGTAACTTTGCCTCTCAAATACAAAAACAAAAACAAACAAACAAAAAAACTTAAAAAAAAAATAGTAACGTTTAGAATATTTGGAGATTTGGAGTTCATTCTTTGATAGCAGCTGTTGGCTTTTGGAAAAATACCTAATTGTACTAATTCACAAAATATGAAGGGATATTATCTTTGTGTTATATACATTGTAACATGTGGGTCTTTCTGAATGATAACAGAAAACCCGTAGTGTTATAAAAACAACTAGATGTTTGTCACTCTTCTTGAGAGCTTACTTAGTTTTTTATTACATTGATATCCCTGGTCATAATACTTATTTCCTCCTAGCTTTTGTTTGTTTGTTTGTTCTTGGCCGTTAAGTGTGTATTTTAAAAATCTTACTTCAATTTATTTCAAAACATGAGTTGTTAGACTTTTTTGTTCTATTTTAAGAAGTTTTTTTATTAAGGAGATGTTAACCTACACAGTTAGACCGTAATATAACAAAGTCTTATCCACCGTACTTCCTATTTCTTATTATTTTTTAAAGATTTATTTATTTGAAAAAGTTACTGAGAGGCAGAGGCAAAGAGAGAGATTTCCATCTGCTGATTTCACTCCCCAAAAAGCTGCAGTGGCTGGAGCTGAGCTGATCTGAAGCCAAGAGACAGGAGTTTCTTCAGATCTTCCATGTAGGTGTAGAGGCCCAAGCACTTGGGCCATCTTCTACTGCTTTCATAGGCCATAGCGGAGAGCTAGATTGGAAGTGGAGCAGCAGGGTCTTGAACCCAGTGCCTGTATGAGATGCGATGCTGGCACTGTAGGTGGTGGTTTTACCTGCTACGCCACAGTGCTGGCCCCTCTTTATTGTTTTGTAGCATACCAGCTCATGCAGTTTCATCTGTACATCTATCAACTCATTATTTAAAAAACATCTTAAAGATAATGATCCCATTTTCATGTCTATAAAAGTCAGTGATAGTCTTGTCATCTAGTAAGGTTTCAGATTTTCTATTGTTAATATTGATTTCTTTACCCTCCTGTACAGTTTATTTGAATTAGGATACAAATAAGGCCTGGACATTATGAGTGTAATTAATAGGGGTTGTAAAGTTCTGAAATCTTAGAAGTTAGCTGGATCACAATAAGACCTGAAAGGCCAGTTGGTACAGGCAACTTCTTGGGCGACCATATTGCTGGTCTCGGGGGATAGACATAAGGAGAGGTTTTGTCAGGACAGTGAGGCCTCAGACCAGGTCTTTGGCTACTGGAGGGCTAAGTACCCTAAAAATTGGGGACCCTGCCAGTTTAAGTCCTTGGGAACAAAATCGTGCAGGTGACTTTCTGTACCTTGTGAGTGAACTCAGATTGCATTTAGTATATATCTGAGCTGTAGTTCTTTTGTTTCTCTTCCACTGCTCTGCTTTCAGCTCCTACTCAGGCTCATGAAAATTGATGTTAGGTTCTTACTTCAGAGCAAGAAGCCTATTTGCCTGTCAGCACTGGCATTCACACCTTGGCAACAGAGGATACCATCTGGTTATGAAGTGCTGTGTGCTGGTAAGAAGAAACTTGAAATGGGCTCTGGGCCCATAGAGTTTTGAGGAATTGTTGATGACTTTGAAGGCTTCATGGTTCTGTTTTAGACTGAAGCCTTCCTGTACGGCAAGTCAGCTTTGGCAAGTAGAAGTTACAAGACCATGCATGTAGTATTTTCCTTTTTATTATTTCATTTTTTATTAATATTCTATGAATATATCTACATTTTAAAAAGAGATTTATTTGAAAGGCAGAATGACACATACACATAGATCTTCTGTCTGTTGGTTCACTCCCTAAATGGCTGCAACGGCCAGGTCTGGGTCAGGTCAAAGCCAGCACCCAGGAACTCCATCCTGGTCTCCCTCATGGGCAGCAAGATACTTGGTCATCCATTAGCTGTTGCTTTCCAGGCACATTAGCAGGAAGCAGCTGGGAACTAGTCGCTCTGATATGGGATGTGGGTATCCCAAGTGATGGCTTAATCATTGCATGCCCTCTCTTCCATAAACTTTTTGTAGCTCCATCAGATTAGCATTTTAAAACTGTAAATTTCCCTCTAAATTTTACTTTAACTGCATTATAAGAATTTGGTAAATTGTATTTTATCATTAGATGCTTTCTAATTGTCCTTTTGAGTTCTTCTTTGACCCATGGATTACACTAAAGTAATTATTTAATTTCGAGTATTTGGGGTTTTTCTAGGTCCCTTACTGTAATTGGTTTCTAATTCTGTATCATCAGAGAACCTTTTCTGTGTACTTTCTACCCTTTCTTAAATCAAGACCTGTTTTATGGTGTTAGTTGCATGGCCTGTCTTAATGACCAGACTGTGTCCACTTTAAAGGCGCGCGCTTTTCTGAACTCATTGGGTATAATGTTCTATAAATGTCAGTTATAGTTCTATAATTTATAATGGTGTTTAACTCTTGTAGGTTTCCTTTACTGATTTGTGTAGTTAATTGTTGATAGAACAATTAGACAAATAGTTTGGATTTGCATATTTATCTGTCATTATTTGCTTTATGTATCAACATGTTTACAATTATGTCATCTTGGTAAAAATGTCATTCTGTCATTATGCAGTGTCTTTTTATCTTTGTTAATATTCTTTTTTTCTGATATATTTTTTCTTTGAAGTGATAGGCTATTTTGGAAGTGTTTTTGCTTTCCAGAATTTTCTATAATGTGCCTGAACATTCTTTTTATGGGTGTGTATATTCTTGTGGTTTGCTGAGTTTCTTGAATCCATAAATTTATCATATACTAAATTGGGAAAATTTCAGCTATTTTTTCAGCAGATATTTTTCTGCCACGTTCTCTCACTTATGTGATTACAGTTGCATGTATATTAAACATTTTGATATTGTCCCAGTTTCCTGAGTCTGTTAGCATTTCTTTTGTCTTTTTTTAAAATTTCTTTATTTGAGAGGCAGAGTTACAGAGAGACAGAGAGAAAGGTCTTCCATCTGCTGGTTCACTCCCCAAATGGCTGCAATGGCTAGAGCAGGCTGATCTGAAGCCAGGAGCTGGGAACTTCTTGGTCTCCCACGTAGGTGCAGGGGCACAAGCACCTGGGCCATCTTCATCTTCCACTGCTTTCCCAGGCCATAAGCAGAGAGCTAGATCAGAAGAGGAGCAGCTGGGATGTGAATCAGCGCTGATAAGGGGTGCTGGTGCTGCAGGCGGAGGCTTAGCTTACAGCCCCACAGTGCTGGCCTCAAGTCTGTCAGTATTTCTTCCTCAGTCATTCCATTCTTCCCATTGGATAATGGATAATTTCTGTTTATCTGCAACAGACTCTTCTGTTATTTCCAAGACTTACTTTTTAAATCACAGATATTATCTATTCCAGTTCTAGGTTTGTGGTTTTTTTATATTTCTGTTTCTCTGCTGATATTTCATACTTCTTTTCTTTAACATAGATATCTTGGCTGCTTTAAATCTGTCTGCTAATTGTAAATTGTTATCTGTCACCACTGATTATGTTTTCTTCTATTATGAGTAGCCTTTTCCTGTTCTTTGTAAATCTGTGATTTTGGATTTTATTCTGAACACTGAAAATGGTAGATTACAAAGCCTCTAGATTGAATGTTTTGTTCCAACAAAAATTATTGATCTGAGGGGATGAACATTTAGTCTAGTGGTTAGGATTCCAGTTAAGACACCCATATCCCATATCTAGATACCTGGGTTCCTGTCTCTGGCTCCTGATTCTAGGTTCCTACTTAACTCAGACCCAGGGAGGCAGTGTTGTTGTTTCAAGAAATTGAGTCCCTGCCATCCATTTGGAAAAACTAGATTGAGTTCCTGGCTCCTGTATTTCACTTGGTTCACCCTCACTGTTTTAGGCATTTAGGGAATAAACCAACCAACAGTTGGGAACGTGCATACTCTCCCTCTCTCACTCTTTTAAGTAAATAAATAATTAAAATGTATTTTGTTTGTTTGCTTTTACTTTAGAAAACTAGTTAGTAGGCCGGCGCCGCGGCTCACTAGGCTTAATCCTCCGCCTTGCGGCGCTGGCACACCGTGTTCTAGTCCTGGTCGGGGTGCCGGATTCTGTCCCGGTTGCCCCTCTTCCAGGCCAGCTCTCTGCTGTGGCCTGGGAAGGCAGTGGAGGATGGCCCAAGTGCTTGGGCCCTGCACCCCATGGGAGACCAGGATAAGTACCTGGCTCCTGCCATTGGATCAGCGTGGTGTGCCGGCCGCAGCACGCTGTCCGTGGCGGCCATTGGGGGGTGAACCAACGGTAAAGGAAGACCTTTCTCTCTGTCTCTCTCTCTCTCACTGTCCACTCTGCCTGTCAAAAAAAAAAAAAAAAAAAAAAAAAAAAAAAAAAAAAAACTAGTTAGTGGGTACCAACTGAAATCTCTACTCAGTTCTTTTAATCCAAGGGTGGAGAACATTTTTCTACTAAGGACCATTTGGAAATTTATAACGTCATTCACTGGCCATACAGAATTACCAGTATAAAAATTAGCCTCTTGGGGGCCAGCACTGTGGCGTAGAAGGTTTAGAAGCCGTCTGTAGTGCCGGGATCCCATCTGAGTGCCAGTTGTGTCCCAGCGGCTTCTGATCCAGCTTCCTACTAATACGCCTAGGAAGGCAACGGAAGATGGTCAAAGTCCCACCCATGTAGGAGACCCAGAAGAAGCTCTTGGCTCCTGGCTCCAGCTTGGCCCAGCCCTAGCTGTTATAGCCGTTTGGAGAGTGAACCGGAAGATGGAATTCCTATCTCTTTCTTTCAAATAAGTAAATCATTTTTTTTTTTTTAATTTGCCTGCTGTAGATTTGTTGAATTTTGAGTCCCACCTGCAATTGCCTTGGCAGTGATAGACCAAATGATTTCACCAGCCTTATACAAACTGCAGGCCTGATGTTCCCCACCCCTATTTTGGTTTTTAATTCTTAATTCACATATAGGTGAAGGTGCCAGAAATTTTGGCAAAGCTAATATACAGGTTTTGTGGTGCCCATTCTGTTTATCTCCCTTCTGGAGTTTATCCCTCACTTTCCAGTTGGTATAGTCAAGGCAGACTTTGTATTATGCCTCAAGATTTGTAGATTTCTATTTCAGTTTTAGGCCTGCATGGGCAGGGGCTGTTTTCAAGTTTTGGTCCTTTTAAAAAAAAAAGACAAATAACTAGTCTGTTTCTTTCTTGGAAGTGTTGACCCTTCTCCAGTTTGTGAATGTTCTCTGGTGTCTTTTTTTTTTTTTTTTTTCCCAGAGTTTATCATTACTATCTGCTGGAGAACTGGTTATTTTACTTGTTTTTTAAAGGTTTATTTATGTATTTGAATGGCAGAACAACAGAAAGGGACACAACACACACACAGGTTGGGGATGGGGGCAAAACATCTTCTATCCCCTGGTTCATGTCAATAGCCAGTTCTCAACCAGGCAGAAGCCAGGAACCTCCGTCGTAGTTTTCCACATGGGTATAGCAGTTGGGACTCAAGTACTTGGGTCATCTTCTTCTGCCTTCCTCTACACATTAGCAGGAAGCTGGTTCAGATGTGAAGTAGCCAGGACTTGAACTTGCACTCCAATATGGGGTGCTGGCCTTGTAAGCAGTGGCTTTACCTGCTACAACACTGGCCTTGGGAGTTCGGTTTTAATTATGTTCCTCTGTTCTCTAAGTTGCCTGTGAACTAACTGGTAGTAGGATACTGTATGCTCTTTTATTAAATTCTGGCCTAATTTGGGGAAGGGGAAAAGATCCACTGTTTCATAAGTTGCATGAAGTATTCTTTGTATCAGAGACGACTTTTTTTTAAAGATTTATTTATTTATTTGAAAGGCAGAGTTACAGAGAGGCAGATGCAGAGAGAGAAGTCTTCCATCTGCTGGTTCATTCCTCAGATGGCTGCAACAGCTGGAGCTGGGCAGATCCGAAGCCAGTAACCAGGAGCTTCTTTTGGATCTCTCATGTGGGTGCAGGGCCCCAGGACTTGGGCCATCTTCTGCTTTCCCAGGCCTTAGCAGAGAGCTGGATCAGATGTGGAGCGCCCACATGGATTTTCCACCTATGCCACAGCGTAGGCCCCCAAAGAGACTTTTTTTTAAGTCATGTTAGTAGCTGCTAATGCTGGTTGTCTTCATCCAAATACTGAAACAAGTGAGAAATTAGCTGTCTTCTATTTAACCAAGCATTAACAATTTTAAACAGTGCCAGTCTTTCCATTAATTATTTTTCATAAATAAAAGCTCTTTATATTAATAATTATTTTTTTACTGTAAAGTTATTTAGAAGTACCCATGTGGTGCTTATAAGCAAAAGCTTATTGTAGTTCCTAATGTGCCTCTATTTTCAAAATAGTTATGTGATGTCTGCCAACAGTGACCAATTAGTGGTTTTTTAAAATTCCACTAAGAACTTATTTATTTGATGTGTTTCAGTCAGTCGTAATTATTTTTGATGCCCAAATCGTCCCCTTTGACTAGTGAAATCATTTGATTTTGAAACCTATTTAATGCTCTCCTTTTCTGCAGATCTTTTACTTCAAAATGGTTTGCCTTAATATTCCTGTTTCTCCCTTTTAACCTTGAACCACAGACATATTTGCAAATACTCTAAATGCTTCTTCCTCATTCCTGATTGATTTATGTTTTATGTAGAATGTAGTGCAAATTGAGTTTCCTTCAAAAATTCATTTTGTATTTGGACTAGTCTCTTGTTCTTTGGTGAGTATTGCCATTTCCAGCCTCACTCAGCTGCCTCACAGATGCAGGCCTTTTAGTTACTAGGGTAACAAGATAGTAGATTATCAGTATGAGTAGATCACTATCATTGAATCCTAAATTGAGCTAAATAATGAGTGAGTAGTGTTGATGTTAAAGGTGGTACACTGCTGATATCTCTAGACCACAGATAATCCACAAACAGTTGTGTTTTATATCAAGACAAGTAAATAAAGTTATGTCTTTAGTATTCAGATTCATACTATCTTTGGGAATGAGAATGCTTCCTTTAAGAGACTTGACAAACTTCAGAATGATTGAATTGAAAACACTGATGAGATATTTTTTCCTTTTTAGAAAACGATTCTTAAGTTCATCCAAAAGAATAAATAAGCAAAACTAGCTGAGAAGAATTTGTAAAACAAAGAGTTATACAGAATTGACTCTACTAGATACTAAATGTATCTCTATATTTATACACAGAAAATTTTAAAACAAATTTACAGTAACTATAGCATTATGGAGCTAATACAAGAATGGTCAAAGTCCATAGAATAAAGCCAAGATACACACTGTATTATGTGTGTGTGCATAAATATGAAAACTGTATATGAACTTATCAAAGAAATGAATTTGAGCTGTACAGTATGCAGGCAATTATGTTTATTCACTAACATGGAGAGTCATTTGGAATATTAGTTGACATGATATAGCAAATAGATTGTAGAAAAAATTGAGTTAAAATTCATAAAGGAAGCATAAAAATGTGGAGAATACCAACCATATCTCCCTACAAGATACTTATTAATCCAGTGAAGGGGGAGTCAGATAGCAGCTGCACAATGGAGATATCTGACAGATATGTTTTAGTCAAGTAATCAAAGTTAGCATCATCAGTTCTGGGACATGTGCCTCTTGTTTTTTTTTTTTTGTTTTGTTTTTTTGTTTTGTTTTTTAAAGATTTATTTATTTGAAAGGCAGAGCTACAGAGAGATCTTCCATCCACTGGTTCACTCCTTCCACTGATTCACTCCCCAAATGGCCATGGTGGCCTGGGGGCTGGGTCAGGCTGAAACCAGGAGCCAGGATTTTATTCCGGTCCTCTCATGTGGGTTGCAGGGGCCCAAGCACTTGGGTCATCTTCCACTGCTTTCCCAGGCACATTAGAGTGGAGCTGTATCAGAAGTGAAGCAGTTGGGACTCAAACTGACGCCCATATGGGATGCCTGCATTGCAGGCTGCGGCTTCACCCGCTGTGCCACATCGCCAGCCCCAACATGTACATCCTGTAGATGCACTGTGAAGAGTACACTGTCATTTATTTGGTGGTACTTTGCAAAATGCATAATATGAATTTAGTCATGAGGATACCCAAATTAAGGAACATAGTACAAAACAGCTGGCCTTACTCATCCTTTTGAAGATGTCATGGTCACAAGAGAAAGAAGGACAAAGGAATTGTTTCATGATAGAAAAAACAGTAAGAAGACAGAACAGTTATAGATCTTCCTTGGTGGGGCCTTCTGGGTCCTGGATTTGGTGTAGATACAAGTAGGAAACCCCAGGTGTGCCAGGAGGGGGCTGTGGAAGAGCCAAGGGCAGATGCTTACTTTGGACAGCGAATGTAGTTTTCCTGTTGATATAAAGTCATTAAGATAATTGGCTAGTCAGTGAATAGATTAGGTAGTAAAATGTGTAAACTGTTAATTTCTTGATTTTGATAATGCTATGGTTCTGTAAAGTCTTGATTTTTAGAAAATACACAGTTTGAGATAAAAGGTTTGTTGTGTCTACAGTTTAAATGGTTCAGAAAAAATTTATCTGTCTCGAGAGAAAATAAAGCAGATGCTAACATTTCAATGATGAGTAAAAGGTATATAGATTTTATATTTAGTACTTGCAACTTCTCCATTATAATTTTGAAAAGCAGGCAAAATTGTAGTGTTCATGGATGCATCCGTTGAGGGAGGAGACAGTAATAGAAACACAAAGAAGTGATTGCTATAAAAATTAATAGAAAATATAACTGCATATTTAACATTTGAATGCAGATTTTACAGACTAAAAGCACTGGAAATAAAAACTGATAACTTTAGGTAAAACCTGGAAAACTAGCAAAAGACATAGCACATAAAATTAAAAGGCAGAGCTAATAGGCATAATATTTTATTTGCATATGTTATCTCAATTTCAGAAAGTGGGGAAATAGTACTGTTTCCTGAAACTACCATGACTTCGGTAATATTAAATTTATAAAACTCTAATTTATTTATTTTTTAAAGATTTTATTTTTTTAATTGTGAGGTAGAGTTGCAGACAGAGGGAGACAGAGAGAGGTCCTCCATCTGCTGGTTCACTTCCCAAAAGGCTGCAATGGCCAGAGCTGAGCTGATTGAAGCCAGGAGCCAGGAGTTTCTTCCTGGTGTCCCATGTGGGTGCAGGGGCCCAAGCACTTGGGCCATCTTCTACTGCTTTCCCAGACCATAGCAGACAGCTGGATCAGAAGAGGAGCAGCAGGGCCACGAACTGGTGCCTATAAGGGTTGCCGGCTCCACAGGAGGAGGCTTAGCCTACTATGCCACAGCACTGGCCCAAGCTCTATCTAATTTATAAAGCACTGCATAAGTAATAGGTTTGGGGCAGGGGTGGATAGTGTTTACTAGGCTCATACTTCTTGTTGGAGCTAAAAAAAGAGGCAAGGCTTTCTGCCCTGAGAAAACCACAGATAGAGCTGATTGGATCAGGAATAGGGAAAACTAACCCAAGTAGGAGTGGGGAGTAGTTAATTAAATCCTCCTTTCTTTTTTTTTCTTTTTAAGGTGTATTTGAAAGGAACAGTGAGAAGGAGGGAGGGAGGGAGGGAGGGAGAGGGAGAGAGATGGGGAACCGCTGGTTCACACCCTGTGTGGCCACAACGACCAGGGCTGGGCCAGACTGAATCCAGAAGCCAGGAGCTTCCTCTGGGTCTCCCACATGGGTGCAGGGGTCCAAGGACTTGGGCCATCCTCTTCTGCTTTCCCAGGTACACTAGAAGGGAGGTGGACCAGAAGTGGAGCAGCCAGGACACCAATCACCCATATGTCCCAAAAATCCTCTTTTTTTAAACATACACACACATGAATTTTTTAAAGAGTTTTTTAAATTAATTTGAAAGAGTTACAGAAAGAGGTAGAGAGAGAGAGAGACAGAGAGGTCCTCCATTTGCTTGTTCACTCTCCAAATCGGCTGGAGCTGAGCCGATCCAAAGCCAGGAGCCAGGAGCTTCTTCTGGGTCTCCCACGTGGGTGCAGGGGCCCAAGGTCTTGGGCCATCCTTTGATGCTTTCTCAGGTGCATTTGCAGGTTGCTGGATCAGAAATTGAGCATCTGGAACTCGAACTGGTGCCCATATGGGATGCCAGAGCTGCAGGCTGGGGCTTTAACCTGCTGCGCCATAGCACTGGTCCCAAGATTGATTGATTTATTTTAGAATCCGAGAGAGAGAGATCTTCCATCCACTGGTTCACTCCCCAAGTGGCTGCAACATCCAGGGCAGGGCCAGGCCAAAACCAGGAGTTAAGAGCTTCTGATGGATCTCTCATGTGGGTGCAGGGGCCCAAGCACTTGAGCCATCTTCCACAGCTTTCCCAGGCACATTAGCAGGGAGCTGGATCGAAAGTGGAGCAGTTGAGTCTTGAACTGGTGCCCGTATGGAATATTGGCACCAGGTGGTGGTTTTACTAGCTGCAGCACAGTGCCAGCCCCAATATCCCCTTTGTTAAGAAATTAACATATACAGAGGCTAAACTCTTAATTATGATGAATTACTTGAACTGAAAAAGCAGTGTGTACTTGGCCTTTGTGGGCTAATAAATGAAAAAATAAGTAAAATTAAACAAGTACTGAGATAAGCAAGAGCAGGAACCATGAGAAGCGAAAATGATAAACTGTTGGTACTGGTGCTAATTGAGAAAGGGGGTTTAGAAAGCAGAACTCAGAGGGCTTTGTGTACCAGATGGCTTCCTGTTTGCACCTCTTTTTTCCATGAAGTTTTGGTTTTGTTTTCATCAAGTATTGCTGTATGCTTTCTGTAAATCTGTTTTATCTGGGCTAGTTTAGCTGGATTTTGGTTCTATGTAACCAGTCTGGAACATAATTCTGATGTTTAGATATTTAGCCTTGGAAACTCATGACTGGTGCATAGGGAGATTACTGATGCCATAAACAGGAGTGTCAATTTGTAAAGTCAACAACAGGAGTCACTGTGCACTTACTCCTCATGTAGGATCTCTGTCCTTAATGTGCTGTACATTGAGACTTAATGCTATAACGAGTACTCAAACAGTATATTTCACTTTGTGTTTCTATGGGGGTGCAAACTGTTGAAATCTTTACTTAATGTATACTAAACTGATCTTCTGTAAAAAAAAAAAAAAAAAAAAAAGAAATTATCAATTCCCAACTTGACTCTCACTGGGATTAAACATGACAATAGGTCTGATCTGATTTCATCATCATTTAAAAAATCATCTATTATTTTTCACTTTATGTTTGTGTGGGAGCAAACTGTTGAAATCTGTACTTAATGTATGCTAAACTGATCTTCTGTATATAAAGAGTATTGAAAATGAATCCTCATGTGAATGGAAGGGGAGAGGGAGTGGGAAAGGGGAGGGATGCGGGTGGGAGGGACGTTATGGGGGGGGAAGCCATTGTAACCCATAAGCCGTACTTTGGAAGAAATTTATATTCATTAAATAAAAGTTTAAAAAAAATATTTCATAGGAATGGGAATGCTATGAGTTGTATTTGCTGCTTTTTACTAAGTCTTCACAGTAGGTATCATGAATTAGAGCTGTTGGTCTCCTTCATAATTCACAAGTAATTGCAAATAAATTTTCTTAATATTTCTGCTACATTTAATTATCCTCTAGTGTTCTAAATATTTGCTCTGTTAATTTCACTTATGAGCCTTCCTAATCCCTTGGCGAATTTTTTGCTTTTTCTGTTTCACTGTACATAGTTAATTAGGAAAGAAATGTTTAATACCTATTAATCTTTCACTAAAACTTACTTTTGGTAATACGTTTTCTATATTCTCAAGTGAGTTGATAGATATAATAAATTGATTTTTTTTTTAAGATTTATTTATTTGAAAGAGTTAGAGAAGAAGAAACGTAGAAAGATCTTTGCTGTGCTGGTTCACTCCCCAGATGGCCACCTCAGCCAGGGCTGGGCTAGGCTGAAGCCAGGAACCCTCAGCCTCATTTGGGTTTCCCACGTGGGTGCAGGGGTGCAAGGACGTGGGCCATCTTCTAGGTACATTAGCATGATTTGGATTGGAAGTGAAGCAGCACAGACTCGAACTGATGACCGTATGGGATGCTGGCACTGTAGGCAATGGTTTAACCCACTGTGTTACAGTGTTAAGTAGCTGGGACAGGAACTGTGCCTGTATGGGATGTTGGCGCCACAGATGTAGGCTTAGCCTACTACTCCACAGCAACATCCCTGGGAGGAAACATTTTATAAAACCAAATGTTAAGATGGAATATACCAAGTATCCTATACAGTTTCTAAAAAGATGTTTATTGATGCAGAACTGTCAGTGTCTCTTGGTATTTTTGTTTTTCCAAGAGTCATTCTGTTTATAAGTGGTTTATGTTGTTGTCAATGAGAAATACCTTTCAGCTTCTGGTTTTTAGCATAGTTATGTAAATATAGACTGGATGAATGGAGAGAATGTTAATGTACTTGTTTATTCAGTATTTAACTTGAGTAATGGCATGTATTTTTTTAAAGATTTATTTATTTATTTATTTGAAAGAGTTACACAGAAAGAGAGAGGCAGAGAGAGAGAGAGAGGTCTTCCATCCACTGGTTCACTCCCTAGATGGTCGCAATGGCTGGGGCTGTGCCGATCTGAAGCCAGGAGCAGGAGCTTCTTCCAGGTCTCCCACATGGGTGCAGGGACCCAAGGACTTGAGCCATCTTTTACTGCTTTCCCAGGCCATAGCAGAGAGCTGCATCAGAAGTGGAGCAGCCGGGACTCGAACTGGCACCCATATGGGATTTCAGCACTTCAGGCAGTGGCTTTACCCACTGTGCCACAGTGCATATGTGGCTGGCCCCATGGCATGTATTTGAAATAATTTTTCTGATTGTGACTTCTTTGTTTCTTCCTTTTAGAGCAAATTAATACATTGGTGACAAAATTTTATGTAAGTCCCTAGTAACTAGAGAACTTCTAAATAGTATTTCATATTTGTTAATTATTTCTTTTCAGTCTTTATGTTTCTTAGGTAGATAGGACATTAGTTAACTTGTTGATGAAATTTTCAGTTCTTTGACTCATTGTCCCTGTGTGTTATGAGCAGTTTTCTGTATGTGGTTAAGAGGAGGTAGATCCTCCATCTCTGTGAATGGGAGTGGAGACAAAAAAGAAAGTTTGAATTCTAGTTGGATGAATATAGATGGGCTTAATGAGAAAAGGTTGTCTTAATTCTAGGGCATCTTTCTGTCCTTAATCTTACATTTTTCTGCCTCCAGGTTGCAAGCAGTCGTGTCATACTGTTTATATAATTTTTACGAAGATAAGAATTTGTCTGAATAAAGGTGAAATACCCATTTCAGCAAGTTTTGTCCTGTTTTGTTGTCTCTTGAGGGGAATACAAAGCTGTAGTATTCCTACGTGATCTCCATCCTTATCTGTTTTCTTTCTCAAGCTTGATGTAGCACTGCTATCTTTCCTTTTGCATACAAGTATTTAAGAAGAGTATGAGTGTTTCTTATTTTTGGTGTTCCTGGGTTTATTAAATTATTGTATATGTTATTGTTGTGGGGAGCAACTGAGACTAGACTAAGTTACTAGAATTAAAACTTATTCTATGCATCTGCTCTCCCACAATATGGCGCTGGGGAGGAGTAAACTTCTACGCAGCTCCTTCGCCAATTTGACTGATGAGCTGCAGGAGCTGATCCTGCTCCTGATTGGAGGAGAGCAGCGTGCTCGGCGTGTGGGCAGCAGAGCATGGATTGGTGGAAGAGGACTATAAAGGAGGAGAGAGACAACATGCACCAGGAACACCTGAGGAACATCTGAGCAGCCCCCGAGAGAGCTGGCCAGCGGGGAAAGCAGCAGGGGGTGCCGCCCCTCCACGGAGGTGGAGGGGCCGGCAGCTAACCCGGGACAGCGTCGTTCCTCCGCGAGTGAGGGACCGGCAGCTAAGCCGGGAAGAGCCAGGCAAAAAGAACAGCGCAGGGTCTAGTGTCGTTCCTCCGCGAATCGGGGAGCGACAGTTGTGATTTGAGTTCTGTGCTGAATATCTTCCACCTGACATTCTGGCTCTAGTCTTTACTGTAGCTCCAGGTGGTCTGTTTGGATGTACAGATATGTTCCCATGATCTCTGCTTCTGGTTGGGCTCAGCTGATGGGGAACATTGTTAGCAGATAGAAGGAGAGAGAGGTTAGCATATTTGCTTTCTTGACTCCTTCCTGTGGGTTTGCTGCATCCTTCCATTGAAATTCCCCAGTTCCTGTATCTGACTGCCCTTTTGTTTTAAGTTCTCTAGACCTCTTCCTCTCCTTGCCCCTTTATTTTCAATGGGTTGTGGTAGGCCCTGCTGATACTAACCCTGGGATATTATCACTTGTGATTTCTCTACAGCCTGACTATGCTTATTAATAGTCTCTTTAATAAACTTTCCTCAAATTAACTAAATTGTGCTTTTTCCTGTGGCAGGCCTGGTTGATAAAATATGCTTTAAAATGTCTTAGAGTCAGTGACTATTATGATTGCAATTCTTAAGTGAATTGGCACTAAAAGAAGGAAAAATATTACTTTGATAACTTCATGAGCTTATTCTGTTGGCTGGTGTGATTTTATTGTTAATTTTCCTTAAGATCTGGTTTTGAGTGTTACTGATCTGTTTGTTGAACATTGAATATAGCACAACCCCTTGTTTTAAGTTTGTGGTTAAGTCAAAAGTTCTATGTGCGACACATGCTCAGTGAGTGATTCCAGGGTAAACTGGTATAGTGAGTTTCTTATTGAGGTACAAAGTGCTATAGAGGGTCAGAAGAGGGAACTGTGCTATCAGCATCACCTTTATAGTGTCTGCAGCAGGGCTGAAGGCAGATGCACATTTTCCCTTGCTCCTGGTGAGACCTCCCTTTTCCAGTCCTTCCAGTGCAAATCACGGAGGAGACCAGGCTCTAGATGAACAGTATTTAATGTTTACTATATGCCTGCTTTCAGTTCAAAACATATTAATTTATTTAACTCACCCAACATATCTATAAAGTAGGTTCTAGTATTACTTGCATTTTACAGATGAAGAAAAAATTTAGTAGCTTACTTGTGTTAGGTGGCTTATAGTTGGAGTTCAAACTTAGGCAGTCTGATTTTCTACTACAGGCATACAACCACCACAGCCACCATTTAATCTGTCATTAGAATTTATTATGTCCTCCAAAGATATTACCAAAACTAATTCCACATCCGTTGTGTTCAGCCCTTGTTCTTAAAGATCTTGATCCTCAGCACGGTTTCTAGTCCCCCACCCCATCCTCCTCCTGTGAATAGATTTTGTTACCTGATGTTTCTTCTTGTTGGAGTCATACCAGTTAATCAGTTAATTTTAGATTTTAGATTTTACACCTTACGTAGTACCTTTTTCTCCCAGTGTTAGTAAGTTCTGAAATCCCAGTATCTATATAGATAATACATGTATGTGGCTTTGTGAATTCTCCAGTGAACAACCATCATCCTATTGTAAACATTTTATTAATAAGTATATCACCTCAGATTTCAATTTCAAAAATCATGTGCCCCCCATTGATGCTCTTTTCTAAGTTCCTTCCTTCCTTTTTTCTTTTTTAAAGGTTTATTTTATTTGAAAGGCAGGGTTACACAGAGACTGATCTTCCATCTGCTGCCTCAGTCCCCAAATAGCCACAACAGGACAGAGGCAGGGCCAAGCTGAAGCCAGTAGCTAAAAACTCTCTCCATCTAGGTCCCTCACATCATCCTCTGCTTTCCCAGGTGCATTACCAGGGAACTGAATTGGAAGTGGAGCAGCCTGGCATACATATGGGATGCTGGCAGCTTAAAATGCTGTGCTAGGCCTTGTGGCCCCAGTTCATTCCTTCCTGAATCCAGCAATTTTGGAATAGTTTATCAGGACCTCCATTTCACTGACCTCCTTTCCTTATTTCTGCTAACCCTCGTTTTTCCATCACCCTCATCATGTTTTCATTTTTCTTAACCTAGCTTAGATTGCATGTTCTGTTAAGACCACCTCCTTTCAACACCTTTTGTGTTCTGGTTGATTAATGCCAATGCTATACTTTGTAATTAAATAGCCAGATGAGTCTGGAGAAAAACACAGTGATGACTAGTTTCACTTTAGTTATTTATGGCCACAGCTCTCAATCTTAGTCAATTTACTGCACCCTTATCTCCATACATTGAAAAACCATCCTTTTTTTAGGGGATGGTGTTTATTATGTTGCTAAAACAAGCAGAAAAGAGACTTGAACTCATTCAACAAATTTTTAAAAGTGAAAAAGAGCAACCTTAGAATGGTGGGAACAGATGGCAACTGTTCAGTTACTAAAATGTAAGTCTCAAGGAGTTAGAGATTGGTGTTTTCCCAGATATGTCAGGGTGAACAGATTTACTAAATTTGGGAAATGCTGAAAACTGTGTACAATTTGAATCTATCAGCTACCTGTCTATATCTAATATAGAGGCTAGAAGAGATGAAAAAATTACTGGCAGAAAGGAAGTTTCTATGTGCTGGCCTAAAGTTTATTACTAAAACATTGTTTTTCAAGCTTTAACCTACTTAAAACTCTCCTGGATGACTTGGTAAAACAGATTTTTGGGCACCACATAAAGATACTGATTTCATAAGTCTTCTTGGATAGCTCCTGAAAATAACGCTTTTCCAACAGATTCTTAGGAGCCACTAGTACTAGAAAGTAGGGAATCAGATTTTGAGACACATTTCTCTTGAGTTAGAATTCCATTGCCAAGAGTATCAGAAATGTGGAAGAATTTTTTTTAAGTTTCTTTTTTTTATTTTTTAAGATTTACTTATTTATTTGAAAGGCAGAGGGGTAAGGGATGGGGAGAGAGAGAGAAGAGAGAGAAATCAAAGTCTTCCATCCACTGGTTCACTCCCCAAATGGCCGCAACAGCTGCAGTTGTGCCAAAGGGAAGGCAGGTCTCAGAAGCTGCTTCTTTGGGTCTTCCACGTGAGTGCAGGTGCCCAAGCACTTGAGCCATTTTCTACTTCTTTCCCAAGCTATAACAGAGAGCTGGATCGGAAATGTAGCAGCCAGGATTTGAACTGGAACCCGTATGGGATGCTGACACTGCAAGCAGTGGCTTTACCTGCTAGGTCACAGCGCCAGCCCTGAATGTGGAAGATTTTGAGCACTATAGATTTCCCCAAATTTGGAAGATTCTGAACAGCTGTTGTGAGGTTATTTTGTAAGAAATTAATACTGATTAATGATTACATGAGAAACTTGGTAGGGTTGAGATAGCATGAATTTGTAGGGGACTCACACAGCTAGTTGTAATGACTTTCATTATCAGTTTACCTAACAGAGTAGGAGCAGGGCCACCCAGTAGTAACTACAAAACTTTAGGTACCTTGAGATTGCTAATGTCAAGTATCTGTAGAGGTTACCATCAAGTACGCTGCCCTTGGCTTTGTATTACCTCATTGTGAGTGTCAAGATAATAGCTTTAGAACTTATCTGCCCCCATCCCATCTCCTTCATTTTCATTTATATGCTTGTTGTTGATTGTTTTTAGTTTTTAAAATTATATATGGTAGTTAGTAGGGGTTTTAGAATGCAAAAACTAAATGTTACAAAGTGTCTTGAATTAATTCCATCAAATACACATTAATAGTTAGGGCAAATAACTACCATGTCTTTCATTTTCTCATTTGGGAAGTTTTGTATGTTTGTTTATTTTTTATTAATGTGAAAGGCGGAGAGACAGAGAAGCAGGAAGAGTGACAGAGATCTATGCAGCTTGGGCTGTCTAGGCTGTAGCCAGAGCCAAGTCTGGGTCTCCTGTGTGGGTGGCAGAGAGCCAAGTACTTGAATCATCATCTGCTGTCTCCTGGAGTGTTTATTAGCAAGAAACAGAAGTGCAGTGCAGACTTGAACTCAGGCACTCCTGTATGGGATGCGCTTGTCCCAAAGGGTATCTTTACCGTTGTGCCAATTGCCCATCCTTGGAAAGTTTTAAAATAGAAATATTAGAATATCCCTCCTTTTATGCATGTAATTACAATGCCATAGAATCTTTATATTTGGGGAGAATAGGTATTTGAGTAACATGTAGTTTTTTCTTCTCCCTAGTTTATTAGCTCCCCAGCACCCTTCCACCCCATTCCTACCCAGTCCATGTTTTGTTTTTTTAAACTGGCTAAATATTTATTGTATAAGCTGGCTTAAGCTTTATGAATTCCTTTAATAGGTTGCATTATCAGTCTTGATGTCTGTACTTCTCAGGCTTTGCCACTGAAATGTTTTTTGTAATGTGATTGGGCCTTAACCTAGGTTCCACATGTATCAGCTGTTACTGCTTGAATGACTACAGAATGTGTACTGAGCCTGGATTAGGAGGGAATCACAGGAAATGTTTGGAAACATGCTTGAGGGCATGGTAGGAGAGGGAGAGGGAGTCCTTTTTTCTATCCTTCCTCTTCTCCCTTTGCAGTTCAGTGAGTAGATTTTTTTTTTATCAATATTTGTCGGACTTTTTTCGAAACCAGTTTCTTTTCACAGTGTCATAATTGGTTGTTCTTTTTTAAAAATTTGACAGAGTTATAGACAGTGAGAGAGAGAGAAAGGTCTTCCTTCCATTGGTTCACTCCCCAAATGGCTGCCTCGGCCAGCACTGCAGCAATCCAAAGCCAGGAGCCAGATGCTTCTCCTGGTCTCCCATGCAGGTGCAGGAGCCCAAGCACTTGGGCCATCCTCCACTGCCCTCCTGGGCCACAGCAGAGAGCTGGACTGGAAGAGAAGCAACCGGGACTAGAACCTGGTGCCCATATGGGATGCCGGCACCGCAGGTGGCGGATTAACCAAGTGAACCACTGCGCCAGCCCCATAATTGGTTATTCTTTAATATAATTTTGAAAACTTGTGAACTTGTTTTCTAGAGCTTTACTGAGGAATAATTGATTATAATAATCTGTGTACATATATAGTTCCATGGGTTTAGACGTATATACACTAATGCTACCACTATAACAACATACTTTCATCTTTCTCGTGAGCTTCCTTATAACTCTTCATTTTGAATCTACTAATCTTTTTTTTTTCTTTTTGAGTATAGTTAGTTTTCTAAAATTTTAAGTGAATGAAAGCATATGATATATACCTTCCTTTGGTGGTAGGGGTTTGACTTTCAGTTGCTATGATCATCTTGAGGTTTATTTGTGTTTTTTTCTTTGTTAGTATTTTGTTCCTTTTAATTGCTTTAATAGTATCCCATTTTTGGATATAGCACAATTTGTTTTCATTTGCCTATTTATGGACATTCAGATTATTTTCAATTTGGGGGTTATTATCAATAAAGGTGCTGTAAATATTTGTGTACAACTTTGTGTGAATATGTACTTAAGTAGAATGATTGGCTTATATGCTGGATGTGCATTTAATTTTTAAGAAACTGTCAAACTGTTTTCCGTAGTGATTCATTTTATATTCTTGCCAACACATGGTTTGATCACTCTTTTTTAAAAAATTTTTTAAGGATTTATTTATTTGAAAGTCAGAGTTACAGAGAAGCAGGGGCAGAAAGAGTGAGAGAGGTCTTCCATATACTGGTTCACTTCAGAAATGGCCAGAGTTGGGCTGCTCCGAAGCCAGGACTCAGGAGCTTCTTTTGGGCCTCCCACGCAGGTGCAGAGGCCCAGGGACTTTGAGCTGTCTTCTTTACCGTAGCAGCAAGCTGGATTGGAAGTGGAGCAGCCAGGACCTGAACCGGTGTCCATATGTGATGCTGGCACTGCAGGCAGTAGCCTTAACTCGCTGTGCTGCAGTGCCGGCCCCTTTATCACTTTTTATCTTTCTTAGTGGTATATATGGATGTCTGTATCTTGAGGCCTCTGTGTTGTTTTAATTTGCATTTTCTACATGGCTAATGATGTTAGGCTGCTTACTTGACATCTGTATATCTTTGGTGAAATTGCTGTAAAAATTCTTTTCCCCTCTTTAAAAAATGTATTGTACTTTTCTATACTTGAATTGTAGGAGTTCTTTATATATTCTGGATTCCAGTTTTTTTCAAGTTCTTATATATGTTGCAAATGTTTAAGTTTCTGGATAGTAGATAGTTTTCATTTTGCAAATTCTATCACTTAATAGCCTGCCTTCTCTATTTATTCCTTTAAATTCTTTGAAGAAGTCAGTTCTAATTTTGATGACATCCCCTTTATCATTTTTTTCTTTTCTTTTTGCTCTTAGTTTTGTATTATTTTTCTAAAAAAGCATGGGAGAGCCAGTCTATGTAACTGCTTTGTGTTTTTGTTTATCATTATTACACTTTACTAACAAGCTGTTTATGATTCTAGGATTTTGTTCTTTTCGGTTGATTTTTAAACTTGTTAAAAGTGCTCATAAAATTTCTACTAGTCTAGTTCCTCTGTTTTATGGGTAAGGAACTGAATTTTATATAGTTATGTGACTTTACTAATGGTTTATAGTTTAAGTACTAATGGTTTATGGTTTATGATCATGCCAACAGCAAAATACCTGCAGGTCTTCTCAAATCCTGTTTCACTATTCATGTCCCTTTGATTTTAATTACTAAAATTTTACTTCAGTCTGCAACATTAAAATAAGTTTAGTTTCTTTATTTCTGATTATAATAGATATCCTCATCCTAAAGCAGTGTTAGTAAAATTAAGTAAGTTAGTTTTTCCCCTTAAAAATTTCACTAAGTGAAGATTTTGCTTTTAACATATATTTTTTTTTAATTCTTTCCAAAGGTCTGTAAACAGATTTGGCTAGGATTATTTGATGATAGATCTTCAGCAATTCCAGACTTCAGGGATCCACAAAAAGTGAAAGAATTTCTACAAGAAAAATATGAAAAGAAAAGATGGTGAGTGAATAGTTTTGTTTTTTTTTGTTTTTTTTTTTTTTTTTTTTTAGAATAAAGTCTCCCCAGATCACATTAATTATGGGTAAGATTAATCTGAGATGATACAGGAAGGCAGGGAGGCAAAAAGGAAATAAATAAATAGGTAGGTAGGTAGCTTGGTTGGTAGGTAGGTAGGTAGGTAAGTAAATTTTCATTATGTTTTGCCTCTTTATTGGATGTGGGTCTCCAAAACCTTCATTTTAACTCACCTGTGCCTAGCAGTTGCCTTTTTATTGTAATTACCAGGCCTTCTATCCTTTTTGGAACATTAAGGATCTTTCCTTTCAATCGTTTCCAACCTCTGTTAGCTTTGCTAAACGTTTGTAGTCCTACAAGGCCTCATGTCTTAAGATCAGTTAATTGCATCTTTTTTTTTTAATTAGCTGCTCTGATATATATATTTTTTATGAAATTAGCTATGCTTTTTTTTTTTTTTTTAAGGACAGGCAGAGTTACAGAGAGAAAGAGAGAAAAGTCCTTTTTCCGTTGGTTCACCCCCCAAATGGCCGCCACAGCCGGCGCACCGAGCCGATCCAAAGTCAGGAGTCAGGTGCTTCTCGTGGTCTCCGATGCGGTTGCAGGGCCCAAGCACCTGGGCCATCCTCCACTGCCTTCCTGGGCTACAGCAGAGAGCCAGACTGGAAGAGGAGCAACTGGGACAGAATTCGGCGCCCCAGCCGGGACCAGAACCTGGGGTGCTGGTGCCACAGGCGGAGGATTAGCCCAGTGAGCCACGGTGCTGGCCTTAATTGGCATCTTGCACTAAGTCTTTGCTCATCATGTCCCTTACTTCTCACTGAATAAGTCAGTTTACTACCTGGTGAAAAAGAGAGTGTTCATACTCCCCTAACTAAACTAATCAGATACTGGTTTTTAAAGAGAAATTGCAATAGGCTGTACATAGAACTGGTATGCCCCTGACAGTGGAGTAGGGCCTATATCCATTGAACTACTCATGACTCTTAATTTTCAGCTGTGTGTGCACAATTTAAGGCACATGACTAAAACGGATTACCTGTGTACTCTTTCAGGTTTTTCTTTATCAGTAATGATTATGTTTCTTACTTGGGAGGCTAAGAAGATGAGGAAGAGTTACAAATAGAGGGAGTAAGCTCATGGGGAAATAAATGCCTCTTGTTTCCCTGAGGAACAGTGTTTTAACCTAGAAAGTGATATTTTCAGAGCCTGTTTTGGTCCTGAAGGAATACTTGGCTGTGGATTTGTTCTTAGTGTTCTCTAAAATAGACTGCTTTTTGTCAAGATTAGCCGGGATTGTATTTAGCTGTGCTAGATATATTGGATAGGATATGGATAAAAATGTATCAATAAAATTTTATTTCAGGAAAGAAGAAAATATTAGAAGATAGAGTGATAGTAGAAGTATTGTAGCATAAATAATCTTTAGAATGAAAGATGTAATTATCCTTTTATCATTTTATTTTCTTTTATTTTTTTTAAGGATTTATTTACTTAATTTGAAAGAGTTACAGAGAGGGAGAGACAGAATCTTCCATCTGCTGATTCACTCCCCAGTTGGCTGCAACAGCCAGACTGCCAAACTGAAGCCAGGAGCTTCTTCTGGGTTTCCCACATGGTTGGAAAGGGCCATCCTGCAGTGCTTTTCCAGGCCATTAACAGGAAATGGATGGGAAGTAGAGCAGCTGAGACACAAAATAAGCATACATATAGGTTGCCGGCATTGCAGGGGGCAGCATTACCTGCTATGTCACAGTGCCTAGCCCCTTTTTCTTTTTTCTCTTCTCCCTCCCTTCCCCTCCCCTCCCCTTCCCTCCCCTTCCCTTCACAGGCAGAGTGGACAGTGAGAGAGGTAGAGACAGAGAGAGAGGTCTTCCTTTACCGTTGGTTCACCCTCCAATGGCCGCCACGGCCGGCGCGCTGCGGCCGGCGCACCGCGCTGATCCGAAGGCAGGAGCCAGGTGCTTCTCCTGCTCTCCCATGCGGGTACAGGGCCCACGCACTTGGGCCATCCTCCACTGCACTCCTGGGCCACAGCAGAGAGCTGGACAGGAAGAGGGGCAACCGGGACAGAATCCGGCGCCCCATACAGGACTAGAACCTGGTGTGCTGGCACCGCAGGCGGAGGATTAACCTATTGAGCCACGGCACTGGCCCCCTTTTTCATTTTTAATAGACTTTCACCTTATAAGTGAGACTGTTCTCCTTGTCCAGCCCTACGTTTTAAATTTCTCAGCAGTGTTACTTTCACCAACTAAGATTAATATAGTTAGCACTTAGCTGGGATTTTAGATAGGTTAATTCTAGCTATAAAGATAAGAGTGGATGAATAACAGTTGACAGAATTAAAATCATAGATCCTCAGCCCAGCATTAACCATAGTATTCATTCAAACTGTAATCTTAAGTGACTCAAAACCTCAAATAGTTATAATTCATATTATTGTTTCCTTACTGAGAAACAGAATAGGAATAATAATAATAGAAATACAGAAGGGTACAGAATGATGGGTACAGAAGAGGGTGAACATCATTAAGAGGGCCAGACTTGCAGATTTTTTAAGATTTTATTTCTTTATTTATTTGAGAAGCAGAGTTACAGAGAGGGAGATGTCTTCTATCCGCTGATTCACTCCCCAAATGGCCGCACCCACTGGAGCTGAGCTGATCCAGGAGCCAGGAGCTTCTTGCAGGGGCCCAAGCACTTGGTTCTACTGCCTTTCCAGGCCATAGCAGAGAGTGGGGATTGGAAGAGGAGCAGCTGGGACTCGAACCAGCACCCAAATGGGATATTGGCATTGCAGATGGAGGCCTAGCCCACTATGCCACAGCGCTGGCCCTTATACTTACAGATTTTTAACCAATGTAACTGCCTACCTATAACATGTATCTAGAGATCAGTTAGAAGGTTTTTTTTTTTTTTTTTTAACACATGGTTTAAACACTATCCAAATAAAATATCACTAAAAAAAAATGCTGTAGGAAACTGTTATTCAAAGGAATTTTGAAATTGTTTTTTTGACCACTTCTTGAGATCACTTCCTTTGTGATCTTTAAGTCAGTGAAATGGTTTAAACAAAAAGCTATTTGGTTTTATCCTTTGGTAAGACTTGACTGTATATAAGAGTTTGTATTATCAGTGCTATGCCAAATATGAGAAAGCGTAGCCTCTTGTATTCTCTTGTTTCTTCTCTCCCATTTACTTTTAAAAAATGTTTTATTTTTTGTAATTATTACATGATTTGATAATAGCTAACACTTTATGTACTTACACCTATACCAGGAGCTATTCTAAGTGCTTTACAAATGTACTGTTGTTTTAAGCTCACAGCAGACATAACTCAGTATCTCAAAAAAAAAAAAAAAAGTTAAAATTAAAACTTCTTACAGCTGTTGAGTGGTGGACTTGTGATGGAACTTTAGAATAGGTGCTCATAAATTAGTGTTTTCCTGTTTCCCTCCCTGCTTTGATATGGGGCTTGGGTGGTGGGTAAGAGCAAAAGCTTGTGTTTAACTCCACCCTAGAAATTAGTATTGCTGTTGACATTTGGGCATTGTATTCTTACTGCTCCTTTGTCCTTTCCTTCTGTGATTCCTGCTTTTACATGACTGGTATCAGGCCTGAAAAACTTAGGAAGGTTTACGGGCATCTTTCCACATCTAAGTGGGGTAGTTATATAGTATTATAAACATATTAGCACAATCTCTTTAAATATTTTCCTGCTTTTGTTTTTTTAATTATATGAAGTGCTCTGCTAACAGTATATATTCCTGTTTCTGTGTATACTTATCTAGTTAATTCCTAAAGATGGGTTTCAAGGAGTGATACTTTTGGGACACAGAACATACCTATTTATTATACATGCTAGTAAACAGTAACAAAGTATAAAGTTTACACTCAGATGAAAGGTGTATATTAGTTGCGTTCATTTCTGTCTTACATGAAAATTGCCTCTTCTGTATATTTTTAAATGGGATTATTGATCATATAGATTTGTAATAGACTTTTCATATTTTAGCCTGTTAATTGTAATACAATAAATGTTTACCTTCCTACTCATTTATCTACAAATGTTACCTATGATCTTAAGATATTATAGTTTTCATAAATTATAGTATTAATATTTATGATGATTATAGGTTTTCTGTTTTAGAAGGCAATTATTAGGCTGGCGCCATGGCTCAATAGGCTAATCCTTCGCCTTGCGGCGCCGGCACACCAGGTTCTAGTCCCGGTTGGAGTGCCGGATTCTGTCCCGGTTGCCCCTCTTCCAGTCCAGCTCTCTGCTATGGCCCGGGAGTGCAGTGGAGGATGGCTCAAGTCCTTGGGCCCTGCACCCCATGGGAGACCAGGAGAAGCACCTGGCTCCTGGCTTCGGATCAGTGCGGTGCGCCGGCCGTGGCGGCCATTGGAGGGTGAACCAACGGCAAAGGAAGACCTTTCTCTCTGTCCCTCTGTCTCTCACTTTCCACTCTGCCTGTCAAAAAAAAAAAAAAAAAAAAAGGAAAGCAATTATTATGTTTATTAAAACTTTTAATTGGGTATTTCAGTAACTGTAGTTTTAAGCATCAATTCTCGCTGACAAGATTTTTCAAATAAGAATTAAAATGTTGAAATAGTCTTATATAAAGATAGAATTGAACTTAGCATTTCTTAGTTAACTCTCAGTGTAATTCTCACGTGTTTCAGGTATGTCCCACCAGAACAAGCCAAAGTGGTGGCATCAGTTCATGCATCTATTTCAGGCTCCTCTGCCAGTAGCACAAGCAGCACACCTGAGGTCAAACCACTGAAGTCTCTCTTAGGAGATTCTACACCAGCACTACACTTAAATAAGGGCACCCCTAGTCAGGTGAGTAGGATGAATCTTTATAAGGACCTGTACTTGATTATCAAGAATTTGAGAATTCCTTAAGAATTTGTTAAGTATGCCAGTAACATTATGTACTAATGGTTTATAATACATTCATAGGTTTTTGGTTAAGTAGAATCTTTATTTTCATTCTTATCACTTACAAAGAGTTTGACTTCTGCATTTTTGACAATGCAGTATGTTGCTACAGCTATCTGCATTGTAATAGAAAATTAGCAAAACATGAATCTGTGGTGGATATGAGAGTTAATAGCCTCTGTGATATACTCATACTAGAAGGGATTTCTTAAGCCATGGGATTTACATGCATGCCTGATTGTGAGGCATGTTTGTCATGGAAACAGAAGTGGCTTTCAACATATCGTATTCTAAAAAACTAAACAGGTTAGTTTTTTCATTATTGGTGTCTAAAGTTTGTACTTGTGCACTTTATTATAGTTGCTGGAGCTCTGACATACCAGAGTCACATACAGGAATGGTTGTAAGGCATTGTACTGTGGATTAAATCCTGCCCTTTCAGATAATGCATTCTAGTGCACCTGAATAAACTGCTATTTTCACAAAGTATTTGTGAATAAAAATGAAGAGAGGATTTAAGTCAGCATTTTATAATCTTCCTAAGTATAATTGTGTTTTAAACTTGATGAATTGGAACTAGTTTCATATAAAATTTTAGCAGGTGTGACTAGAAAATCTTTATAGTTAATATGTGATTTGTAGTCCCCAGTTGTAGGTCGCTCTCAAGGGCAGCAGCAGGAAAAGAAGCAGTTTGACCTTTTAAGTGATCTTGGCTCAGACATCTTTGCTGCTCCAACCCCTCAGTCAACAGCCACAGCCAATTTCGCTAATTTTGCACATTTCAACAGTCATGCAGGTAAGTTTTTGTCCTAACAGCTTTCACTGGACATGTTTATAAAACAGCAAAAAACATCCATACTTTTTTAAATTGAAGTGTCAGTGAACATATTCAGTTGAGGGTATATGGTCACCTGTAACTGTTAACCTGATAGGTAACTCTAGTGCTTTTCAATCACAAAAAAGTGTAATGAGATACCGACATGACCTTTTACAACAGAAAAGTAGGGGAATACTTTAATGTTTTTTTACCCTCTGTTATCGAAAATTGTGAATATTTAAAAATGACAGGATAAGTAACATTTATATACTAATTACGCATGGCTAGTTTTGTTCTATTTAACCATTCTCATACTATTTTGAACCAAATTTTGGACATAATATTTGTCCCTACTTTTAATTTTCTGTGAACTTTTCGAAGTACCTACCTCATAACTCAATTGAGTTGCAGTAAGATCCACACATTGTAATTGTGAGATAGGTCTTTTAGGCCTCTTAGTCTACAGGTGTTTTTTTTTTTCATCTTTTTCCTCCTGTATAATATGTTCCTTAAACTAGATTATTTGTCTTAAAGAGTTAGCAATGATTGAATTGACTTATTGCACCACTGAGGTGCCCTGTGACAGTTAGTTCCTCTCTTTGGTATTATTAACTGGTAGTGGATATAGATACTTGATCAATTATAGGTTGTTTTATTTGTATTGGTGGAGAGAGTGACTAGGGGATTACTACTTAGGGTTTAGTAGGCACATAATTTTGGATTGTGTCTTTTTGTACCATTAGTTGTTGATGTTCAAAGCCTAGGAACTTTATTCAAAATTGATGAGATTCTAAATACCATTCCTTCTGAAATGCTCATTTTAAAACTGCTTAGCTGATAGCACAGTTTTTGTTTTTTTAAGATTTATTTGTTTATTTGAAAGTGGAGAAAAGAGAGACGGAAAGAGAGCACTCTTCTACCCTCTGATTCACTCTCCAAATGACTACAGTAGGTAGGGCTGGGTTAGGCTGAATCCAGGAGCTAGGAACACCATCCAGGTCTCTCATGTGGGTGCAGGGTCCCAAACACTTGGGCCGTTCTCTACTGCTTTCCTAAGCACATTAGCAGGAAGCTGAGTCAGAAGCAGAGCAGCCAGTACATGAACCTACGCGCCTATGTGGGATGCTGGCATCGGAAGTGAGAACTTAACCTGCTGTACCACAGTGCTGGCCCCTAGTAGCATGGTTTCTATAGGAAAGTCAGAATACATGATTTATTCTTTTCAGTCGATTAGAATAATCAGTTAAGTCCTAGTATTTTCTTTTTTTTTTTAACTTTTATTTAGCAAATATAAATTTCCAAAGTACAGCTTATGAATTACAATGGCTTTTTCCCCCCCATAACTTCCATCCCGCCGGCAACTCTCCCAACTCCCGCTCTGTCTCCCATTCAATTCACATCAAGATTCATTTTCAATTATCTTTATATACAGAAGATCAATTTAGTATATATTAAGTAAAGATTTCAACAGTTTGCATCCACACCGAAACATTAACTGTAAAATACTGTTTGAGTACTAGTTATAGCATTAATTCACAATGTACAACACAATTAAGCACAGAGATCCCACATGAGGAGTAAGTGCACAGTGACTCCTTTGTTGATGCAACAGTTGACACTCTTGTTTATGGCATCAGTAATCTCCCTAGGCTCTTGTCATGAGTTGCCAAGGCTATGGAAGCCTTTTGAGTTCACCAAATCCAGTCTTACTTAGACAGGGTCATAGTCAAAGTGGAAGTTCTCTCCTCCCTTCAGAGAAAGGTACCTCCTTCTTTGATGGCCCATTCTTTCTACTGGGATCTCACTCATAGAGATCTTTCATTTAGTTGGTTGTTGTTGTTGTGTTTGTGGGTTGTTTTTTTTTTTTTTTTTTCCCCCAGAGTGTCTTGGCTTTCCATGCCTAAAATACTCTCATGGGCTCTTCAGCCAGATCTGAATGCCTTAGGGCTGATTCTGAGGCCAGAGTGCTATTTAGGACATCTGCCATTCTATGAGTCTCCTGTGTATCCCAATTCCCATATTGGACCATTCTCTCCCTTTTTTATTCTGTCAATATTAGCAGACACTAGTCTTGTTTGTGTGATCCCTTTGACTCTTAGACCTCTCAGTGTGATCAATTGTGAACTGAAATTGATCACTTGGACTAGTGAGATGGCATTGGTACATGCCACCTTGATGGGATTGAATTGAAATCCCCTGGTATGTTTCTAACTCCACCATTTGGGGCAAGTCAGCTGAGCATGTCCCAAATTGTACATCTCCTCCTCCCTTATTCCCACTCTTATATTTAACAGGGATCACTTTTCAGTTAAATTTCAACACATAAGAATAATTGTGTGTTAATTACAGAGTTAAACCAATAGTATTAAGTAGAACAAAAAAAATACTAAAAGGGATAAAGTATTACATTGTACATCAACAATCAGGACAAGGGATGCTCAAGTCACTGTTTCTCATAGTGTCCCTTTTACTTCAACAGGCTTGCTTTTTGGTGATCGGTTACTTGTCGCTGATCAGGGAGAACATATGATATTTGTCCCTTTGGGACTGGCTTAATTCACTCAGCAGAAGGTTTTTCAGATTCCTCCATCTTGTTGCAAATGACCGGATTTCATTGTTTTTGACTGCTGTATAGTATTCTGTAGAGTACATGTCCCATAATTTCTTTATCCAGTCTACTGTTGATGGGCATTTATTTTGGTTCCAGGTCTTAGCTATTGTGAATTGAGCTGCAATAAACATAGAGGTGCAGACAGCTTTTTTGTTTGCCAATTTAATTTCCTTTGGGTAAATTCCAAGGAGTGGGATGGCTGGGTTGTATGGTAGGGTTATATTCAGGTTTCTGAGGAATCTCCAGACTGACTACCAGTTTGCATTCCCACCAACAGTGGGTTAGTGTCCCTTTTTCCCCACATCCTCACCAATATCTGTTGTTGGTAGATTTCTGAATGTGAGTCATTCTGACCAGGGTGAGATGAAACCTCATTGTGATTTGATTTGCATTTCCCTGATGGCTAGTGATCTTGAACATTTTTTCATGTGTCTGTTGGCCATTTGGATTTCCTCTTTTGAAAAATGTCCTTGGCCCATCTCTTAAGTGTGTTGTTTGTGTTGATGTTGTGGAGTTTCTTGATCTCTTTGTAGATTCTGGTTATCAACCCTTTATCTGTTGCATAATTTGCAAATATATTTTCCCATTCTGTTGGTTGCCTCTTCACTTTCCTTACTGTTTCCTTTGCCGTACAGAAACTTCTCAATTTGATGCAATCCCAAATGTTAATTTTGGCTTTGAAACTGCCTGTGCTTCCGTGGTCTTTTCCAAGAAGTCTTTGCGTGTGCCTATATCTTGCAGGGTTTCTCTAATGTTCTCTAATAATTTGGTGGTGTCAGGTCATAGATTTAAGTCTTTAATCCATGTTGAGAGGATTTTTGTGTCAGGTGAAATGTAGGGGTCTTGCTTCATGATTCTGCACGTGGAAATCCAATTTTCCCAGCACCATTTATTGAATAGACTGTCCTTACTTCAGGGATTGGTTTTGGATCCTTGATCAAATATAAGTTGGCTGTAGATGTTTGGATTGATTTCTGGTGTTTCTATGCTGTTCCATTGGTCTATCCATTTATTTCTGTACCAGTACCATGCTGTTTTGATTACAACTGCCCTGTAGTATGTCCTGAAATCTGGTATTGTGATGCCTCCGGCTTTGTTTTTGTTGTACAAGATTGCTTTAGCTATTCGAGGTCTCTTGTGCCCCCATATGAATTTCAGCACCATTTTTTCCAGATCTGCGAAGAATGTCTTTGGTATCTTGATTGGGATTGCATTGAATGTATAAATTGCTTTTAGGAGAATGGACATTTTGATGATGTTGATTCTTCCAATCCATGAGCATGGAAGAGTTTTCCATTTCTTGGTATCCTCTTCTATTTCTTTCTTTAAGGTTTTGTAATTTTCATCATAGAGATCTTTAACGTCCTTGGTTAAGTTTATTCCAAGGTATTTTATTGTTTTTGTAGCTATTGTGAATGGGATTGATCTTAGAAGTTCTTCCTCAGCCATGGCATTGCCTGTGTATACAAAGGCTGTTGCCTTTTGTACATTGATTTTATACTCTGCTACTTTGCCAATCTCTTCTATGAGTTCCAATAGTCTCTTAGTAGAGTTCTTTGGGTCCCCTAAGTAAAGAATCATATCCTCTGCAAAGAGGTATAGTTTGACTTCTTCCTTCCCAGTTTGTATCCCTTTAATTTCTTTTTCTTGCCTAATAGCTCTGGCTAGAACCTCCAGAACTATATTGAATAGCAGTGGTGAGAGTGGGCATCCCTGTCTGGTACCAGATCTCAGTGGAAATGCTTCCAGCTTTTCCCCATTCAATAGGATGTTGGCTGTGGGTTTTTCATAAATTGCTTTGATTGTATTGAGGAATGTTCCTTCCATACCCAGTTTGCTTAGGGTTTTCATCATGAAAGGGTGTTGTATTTTATCAAATGCTTTCTCTGCATCTATTGCTATAATCATATGGTTTTTCTTCTGCAGTCTGTTAATGTGATGAATCACATTGATTGTTTTGCACACATTGAACCATCCCTGCATGCCAGGGATAAATCCCACTTGGTCTGGCTGGATGATCTTTCTAATGTGTTGTTGTATTCTATTGGCCAGAATTTTATTGATGATTTTTGCATCTATTCATCAGGGATATTGGTCTGTAATTCTCTTTCAATGCTGCATATTTTTCCAGCTTAGGAATTAAGGTGATGCTGGCTTCATAGAAAGAATTTGGGAGGATTCCCTTTCTTTCGATTGTTTTGAATAGTTTGAATCTAGGGATTCCTGAGTTGCTAATTTCCAACTTCATTCCACTGTGATCGAGAAGCTGCATCGTATGATTCTAATTCTTTGAATTTTCTGAGTCTTGCTTTTGGCCTAGTATGTTGTCAATCCTAGAGAAGGTTCCATGTACTGCTGAGAAGAATGTAAGTTCTTTAGATGTAGGATTGAAAGTTCTGTAGATATCTGTTAGATCCATTTGGGCTATAGTGTTGTTCAAAGCTACTGTATCCTTGTTGATCTTCCGTCCGGTTGATCTCTTTCTGAGAGTGGAGTATTGAAGTCCCCCAGTACTATTGTATTGGAGTCTAAGTCTCCCTTTAAGTCCCTTAACATATCTTTTAAATAAACTGGTGCCCTGTAATTAGGTGCATATACATTGATAATTGTTATATCTTCCTGTTGAATTGATATCCCTTAATCATTATATAGTGTCCCTCGTTGTGTCTCTTAACAGTTTTTGTGTTATTATTGTGTCTGATATTAAGATGGTTACACCTGCTTTTTTTTTTTTTTTTTTCATTTCTGTTGGCATGGTATATCTTTTTCCACCCTTTCACTTTCAGTCTGTATGCATCTTTGTTGGAAAGATGTGTTTCTTGTAAGCAGCAAATAGATGGGTTTTGTTCCTTAATCCATTCAGCCTGTCTGTGTCTTTTAACTGGAGAGTTGAGGCCATTAATGTTCAGTGTGACTATTGGTAAGTAGTAACTTTGTCCTGCTGTTTTCCCAAAGATATTTTCTAATATATGCTTTAAACTTCATGTGCTCTTTTGCTGTGAGGTTTCCTTCCTTTACCTTCTTTCATATTGATGACCGTGTTTCTGTGTGTAACACATCTTAAGCATCTTTTGCAGGGCTGGACGAGTGGCGACAAATTCTTTCAATTTCTGTTTGTCGTGAAAAGTCTTTATTTCACCTTCATTCACAAATGAGAGCTTTGGGGGATATAATATTCTGGGCTAGCAGTTTTTCTCTCTTTGTGCCTGGGCTGTATATCGCCATTCCCTCCTAGCCTGTGGGGTTTCTGATGAGAAGTCTGCTGTGAGTTTAATGGGAGATCCTCTGAGAGTAATCTGACATTTCTCTCTTGCACATTTTAGAATCTTTTCTTTATGTTTCACTGTGGTGAGTTTGATTACAACGTGTCATGGTGAGGATCTCTTTTTGTCATGTTTACTATTGGTTCTATGAGCTTCCTGTACTAGGATGTCTCTGTCCTTCTCCAAACCCGGGAAGTTTTCTGCTAGTATCTCACTAAAAAGTCCTTCTAATCCTTTTTCCCTCTCCATGCCTACAAGAACTCCTAGAACTTGAATCTTGGGTTTTTTAATGGTATCCTGTAGATTCCCCACAATATTTTTTAGATTTCTAATTTCCTCTTCTTTTCTTTGGTTTGACTGTATACTTTCCTGTGCTCTGTCTTCTAAGTCCCATATTCTCTCTTCTGCCTCACTGACTCTTGTTTTTAAGGCTCTCTAATGTGTTTGTCATTTGATCTATTGAGTTCTTCATTTCATTTTGATTTCTCTGTACTATCACACTTTCCTGTTCTACTAGTTGTTTCATTTCATTTTGATTCCTCCTTAAGATTTCATTTTCACGAGAGATTTTTCTATCCTTTCCAGTAAAGATTTCTGTAGCTCAAGCTTTTGTTTTTGAAAACTTCTAAATGTTCTTATCATAAATTTTTTGAAATATGTGTCTTGCATTTCTTCTATCTCATCATCTTCATAATCTTGGCTTGCGGTGTCTTGTTCATTTGGGGGCATCATAATGTCTTCCTTGTTCTTGTTTCCTCAGTTTCTGCGTTTGTTGCTTGGCACTGTGGAGCTATTCTTTGGTTCTTCTTCCCTCACTGTGGTGTTTTTTCTCGTTATACTATACTATGACTGTATTAAGTGGACTGTTTTTGATGAATCCTTAGGGGCTTGAGATGGGTGTGGCTACAGAGCTCTGTTTGATTCTTCATGGTTAAGGGTGTGCCGCTGGCGCCGCAGTTCACTAGGCTAATCCTCCGCCTTGTGGTGCCACACACCGGGTTCTAGTCCCGGTCGGGGCACCGGATTCTGTCCCGGTTGCCCCTCTTCCAGGCCAGTTCTCTGCTGTGGCCAGGGAGTACAGTGGAGGATGGCCCTAGTGCTTGGGCCCTGCACCCCATGGGAGACCAGGATAAGTTACCTGGTCTTGCCATCGGATCATCACGGTGTGCCGGCCCCAGCGTGCCAGCCACGGTGGCCATTGGAGGGTGAACCAACGGCAAAGGAAAACCTTTCTCTCTGTCTCTCTCTCTCACTGTCCACTCTGCCTATCAAAAAAAGAAAAAAATAGGGTGTGCCAAAGGTGACACACCCAGGTTAGACGTGGTAAATCTCTCTCTCTCTCTCTCTTTTTGATTCAGAAATTAAGTTATTCTGCCCAGCTGAGCGGAATTGAAGGCAGTCAATTTCTGACTTCTGGCTCCTGTGGGTATAATATTAGTCTGCTCTGTCCCAAGGACCACACAAATGATTTATGCAATCCTCAGTGTAAGCTCAAATTTCTCTTCTTTCTCCCACCGGGTTGCCACGGTTACTGAGTTTGTGTACTCTTCCTACAGCATTCACGTTCTGTGAGTTCCCTCCCATACCTTCAGTCCTTCACAGTCTCAGTTCATTAGTCTACAGATTCACCAGGTCCCAACCTCCTGTTATTTCACCTCCCCCCGCAGATTCAGGTTTTTCTGTTTGAGTAATGGTGGGCGCAGTCCCTATGTACGTCCAAAATGGTGACTGCTCTTTGTCTTGCTTGCCTTTGAAAGGTGAGTGGAGAGACAAACTCGTGTCCATACCGGTCCCTTTTTTTTTTCTCTCTCTCCTCTAGTTAGCCTGGTGAACTTTCCCCCTGGGGCCTCAAGCCTCGTTCCTGGTGAACTTTCCCCCATGGGGCCTCAAAGCTGGTTCCCTCTAGGCTCCTCCTTCTGCTTTCCCGATGGTGTCTCGGGCTACTGAGGTTTCGGCTCACCTCCCTTTCCAGCACTGGTGTGTAGATTCCGCAGCTGGGGTCCCAAGCCATGAGTGGCCATGCCCTCCACGTAGGTCCACCGTGATCCAGCAGTTCCGTAGGAGTTTGCTCTGCTGTTTCTTCCCTAACTCTTTCTTGAAACTGCAGTGTCTCCACTTTTATTAAACTGTCTTTTTTTGGACTGTCAGTGTGCTCCCTTCCTATTCCACCATGTCATCCCTAGATTTTCTAAAGGTGACCCTTTGCCCCCCATTAGTATCATTATTACCACTGTGACTTAATATATTTAAATATTTGTTACATCTCTGTTATTTTTGTTTTTATTACTGCTAAAATTATCCCATCTTTGGAATAGAAACAGCTATAGGTTGGCTGCTTTCTTAATAAAACTCTTATAGTTTTTGGATAGCCACCATCCCCAACCCCCATTCCACCCACCCAATCCCAGGTTTCACATGTTGATTACATACAGTTTAATGTATTTCACCAGGAATTAGAAATTGTGGAATTTTATTTTGTTAATGAAATACAAACCTTGCAGTTACCTCAGTAATATATGTTTTAAAAAGATTTATTTGTTTATTTAATTTGAAAGAGTTACAGAGATAGATCTTCATGTGCTGGTTACTCCCCAAGTGGCTGCAACAGTCAGGACTGAGCCAAGTTAAAGCCAGGGGTCAAGAGCTTCATCTGAGTCTCCCATGTGTGTGGCAGGAGCCCAGACATTTGGGCCATCTTCCTCTGCTTTTCCCAAGCCATTAGTAGGAAACTGGAACAGAACTGGAGTAGTTGGGACATGAACCAGCTTCCATATGGGATGTTGGTACATTGATTTTAACCACTATGCCACAGTGCCAGCCCACCTTAGTAATTTTTTAAAACTGACTTTTTAAAGTATAAATTATTTGTGTCTTTGCTTAATAAGTCTGATAGCGAAGTGGCATATGTAGTAAAAAAAGTAAATTTTTGAGTTGAATTGACCCGGGTTTAAATAATGACTTTGCCACTTACTTGAATAACGTTAGGCAAGTTAGTTAGCATTTCTTAATTTTGCTATTCTGTAAATTGGTTTTAGTAACTTCCTAAGTAGTGAGGTTCAAATGAGATAATTCACCTGAAAGGTATAGTAAATACTGCTGTTCTTTTCTCTCTTACTCCCCCCCCCCACATATATACATGTTCATATATATATTTATATATGCATGCATATAAACTGGTAAGTGTATATGTATTACCTACATGTGTTTAGCCGAAAGAATTGTACTCTATCAGGTTTTTGTCCTTTGTAATCTTTAGATTTTAGGTAAGATGTTTCTAATGAGTTAAACTAATTTCCTAACAGCTTTCCAGGCGCATTAGCAGGGTGTTGGATCAAAAGTGGAGCAGCCAGGACTCATATTGAATGCCGGCACTGCATGCCAGGCCTTTAACCTGTTGTGCCATAGTGCCGGCCCCAAGAATCTGTATTTTTATGAGATAGTAGAGTTGGATCTTCACTGCTTTTTTTCTTTCTCATGTATGTTATAAATTGTAGGGTAGGTAAATTTGAGGAGATAATTTGATAGTTGATAATTTGATAGCTGTGTAGTTTTGGTCAGGTTGCCTTTTTTTTGGCTTAAATTTCTTAATTGTTTATAAATGATTGCTCAAATCTTCTTTTTAAAAATTTTTGTCTTATAGCTTGTTAGGAAGATAAAATATATGCCTCTTACAAGAAAAAAGCTAATTTCTGATTTATTTCCTTTTGTGTGGCATTTCACCATGAAATAGTTTTTAAGTGTAAATCAGTACAGTGGTTCAATGGAAAAACTTTCCAGAGCCTTTGCAAGCACTTTTAAGTCTTTATGCTTCTATATGTGTTTCATGGATAAAGTAATTGATGTGGAGGTCTCACCCTCAGATTCTCTTATTTTTAAAAAACATTTGGTGAGAAATTTATCCTAAACAGTGTAATTAGACAGCTGAAACATTTAATAGCAAATGACGATTATACTGATATGGTTACCATAGCTTTATAGGGAAAATCGTTCTTTTGCAGGTAATTCAGTATATTAAGACTCAGAAGTCTTTACATGTGAATGTTCTGGCTGTGGGGATGTGCGTGTGTGTATGTGTCAGTGTACGGATTTGTTATTGTGTTGAAAAATAATCATCTACAAAAATATTCATTCACCTGCATTATTTAAATAATCATTTTACTTGGTGATGAGCAACATATCACAAAATCTGTGAACTGTAAATGTAATAGTTTCTTGTTCACACTTTATGCCATGATCTGAAACTCAACTACCTTGCAATCCAGGTAACACAAATGAATAATATAAAGCAATGTGGGAGAACTATGGAGCACTTTCCAAAGGGGATTTCTGTTCTCCTGTTGCCAGTTGGAAATTAGAGGTCTTGGGATTACTATTTTTATTTTCTTTCAAGATAATCAATAAATTTTAAAAAACTATTAATATAAAATACTGTCTTTTTAACTATTGGGGATTCATGGAAAAAAAGTTTAAATACTGTATAGGTTGGCCAACACTGTGGTATAGCAGGTAAAGCTGCTGTCTGCAGTGCTGGCATTCCAGATGGGCACCAGTTCGAGCCCCAGCTGCTCCACTTCTGATCCGGCTCCCTGTTAATGAGCTTGAGAAAGCAGTGGAAGATGGCCCAAGTGCTATGGGCCCAGCACTGGCCGTTTTGGCCATTTCGGGAGTTAACCAGCAGATGGAAGATTCCCCCTTCCCCACCCTCCTGGGTTAACTGTGCCTTTCAAATAAATAAATAAATCTTAAAACAGAAATCCTCTATAGGTGAAACAGTGTATCTGTCAGGTGAGTTTGCTAAGGGCTTCAGTTTACATTCTGTGGTGTCTTCCTTTCTCAAGAAGATAAGATACTTCTCTTTGAAAAGGGATGATAATTATCAGCAAGACTCAGCCTCAACCTTGTTTCTTAAATTCCAAACAAAATTATTGAGAAGCATCTTTATTATTTTGTCACATTTCTGTTTGGCTTTGATGTCTTTTTTGCAATTTGCTTGAGAGTTGCGATAGTAATTTTTGTATGAGTTTATTAGTGTTTAATTTTTGAAGTTCTGTTTTTCAGCATCTTAATTCTATAACACTTGTAACGGTCCTTGAAAATAGTGATTATATACAGTACCTAGAATTACAACTAATAAATGTATCATAAAGCCCTGCCTTTCTGTATTAAATGTGTATGATGTGTTTGAGGCTCTTCGTGTAAAACCCTGGGAAAATATAAATATTTAAAAGTGGGCTTGAGTCATTGAAAATGGTTTGCCTTGAACTGATTTTTTTCCCAAAGAATAAGTTGTTCAAAAAAGCAGAAACTTGCCTTTTGGAATATAACTCATTGTAAACTTGAGAATTTGCTATGTTTTCTATTCGTGTTAGTATCTAGTTATATAATCTATATGTTACATATTTGTACTAGAACTTTGTCTTTTAATAGACTTTTCAGTCTAGTATTTCAGAGTTCTTAAATAAATTATTCCTTTTTCTCAGAAGTTTTAGGATCATAATTGTTAGTGAGAAAACTGATGGAGCCAGAGCAATTGAAGTACTTGTTAAAGACTGGGAAGTCACTGAAGTTACGATGGAATTTTCTGATTCTTAACTTAGAATCCCTTTTCACTAAACTGCACCTGCTTACTGCTGTTTTCAGCAGTACTCTGTGGTGACTGTATTTTACCTTGTATTATATTTCTTAATTTTGTGTAGATATTTCTTCCAAAATATTTTTTGAGAAACTTATTTTTTGGTGCCGGCAGTGTGGCATAGCAGGTTAAGCTTCTGCCTGCAGCACTGGCATCCCATATGGGTACCGGTTTGAGTCCTGGCTATTCCACTTCTGATTCAGCTTATTGCTCTTTCTCCCTCTCTGTCTTTCTGGAACTTTGCTTTTTAAATAAATTTAAACACACACGCGCACACATACATACACACAATTTATATTTTAATTTCCATCTATCATTTTTATTTTCTGGAAAGTATATATTGAAGCTTTGGCACGTTAAGTAAAAACAGTGACAAAGATGGATGATATCCAGAAAATACACAATTTACATTTTCAGTAATAAACAGCCTTTTCATTTATGTACTTCTGTGTTAGAAAGAAAATGTTTTGTTTAAAAGTTTTCAAGAAGAAATTATAAAGGCACTTCCAAAAGTTCATGGAAAGATGGGATTAAAAGGTTACTTTGGTGCAACAGATTGTGAAATTCTTATGATGTGCATTTTTTATGAACCTTTTGAAGACCATGCATATAATAGCACCTCACATATTACAGCAGATGAGGGAAGTGGCACAGGTACCTTGTAAAGGGAAGTAGTATATTTTGGGTACATTTGCACTCTTACTGTCACTTGTTGGCTACTTTCAGATTTATATAAAAGTAGTAGTTAACATAAAATGATCTACACTTTGCTTTCTAGAATGTTTAATTTGTGCTTTGTTAGTCAAAGAATTTTTAGTTAACTTAAGATTTGTTTACAAGTAGAATATATATTCATTTCAAAAGCTCAACAGGCAAACAAGAAGAGAATGATACTAATTTGAAATTCTATCTAGAATGAACTAAGGTGTAGGTATTCTATGCACATAAAACCATGGGTTTGATGTAATAAAATTGGCAGATGAAAGTTATCTGGAATTTATTTACTTGCTTATTTACCTTGGCATATACATTTTATACAGGATTAAACATTATTGTATGTGATTTTTCCATGGCTGTGTTATTCCATCATATCATCTATAATATTTAAGCAATCTGTTATTGGCTAACATACAAGTTTTTAATTTTACTATTCACAATCTAGCTTTTAGGTATAACCATACTCATTTGCAAGATAATTTCTTTACAAAAACTTCTTAGAAGTAGAATTGCCTGTAAAGTATTTAAAGTGGCTGCTTTTTAAAACTCTATTCATGACATTTAACCTCTGTGTCCTTTAGATTTGCTTTTCATTCCTGCTTCTTAGCATTCTTTTTCTTGCATACACCATTTCTTATTCTTATTATATCCTCCTCTAAAATTCTTATTCAGCATCTATTTTGGTCTTCAAAAACAACCTTTGAATTGTTTTTGTTTTACTTATTTATTTGAGAGGCAGAGTAACAGAGAGGGAGACAGAGAGGTTTTCCATCCACTGGTTTGCTCCCCAAATTTATTAATGTAATTAAGCCATCTTTATATCATTGCTTCAGATATTTATGTTATTATTTAAAGTAAGTGAGCCTTCCAGAATGTATTCTATCTACATCTTTGCTTTTTCTGTTACTCATGTATTTAATGCTCTCAATTCAATTTGCTTCGTTAATAGAGTTATTTTTATAGTACTGTTCCTCAGGTCATTCAGAAGTCACTGTGTATAAATTTATCATTATTATTTGCTTTTGGAAATTTCTGGTTACCCTTGAATAAACAACTTGTAATTGTGTTAAATGCTGATAGGATTTAAAATCTGATGTCTAAATGAATTTTCCTTAAAGTGAGTTGTGATTCATAAACACTTTCCATAAAAATTCTTAAATTCATTTGTCATGTATTTTCGTTTGTGGTTTTCATATTCATTAACATATGTTGTTCCTTACCATTTACAGCTCAGAATTCTGCAAATGCAGATTTTGCAAACTTTGATGCATTTGGACAGTCTAGTGGTTCGAGTAATTTTGGAGGTTTCCCCACAGCAAGTCACTCTCCTTTTCAGCCCCAAACTACAGGTAGAGCTTCTCCAGCATTATGCTTACATGTTGACTTTAAAAAACAGAACTTTTTAGGTGTAGTTTGGAAAAATACTCTAAACTTAAATTCTATGATTACCTGATTTAAAAGTAACTTTCTTAGAAAGCTCTGGGGAAACCTGAAATCTGTTTTTTTCTCTGTTCCTTTGTTTTTCTGAGCTCTTCGTTATGTCATCTAATTCACAACATCTATTGTCTATCCTCCTATTTCTGCACAGGAATCTGCCCTAGATCTGTTGTACAAAGAGGCTTTAAAGTACTAAAAATGTTTTTGTTTATGTAAGGCATTCATTTAGGCTATTAGACCTCTGAATAAAGGAAGCTAATTGACTGCTTCCATAGAACTAAAAATGTAAGCTTGAGAAAAAATTTTAGTGTTATTAGTCAGCAGCAGATTATTTAATGATCCCTCAAACCTGAAAATACTTTTCTGTGCAGAAATTGGTCTTCAGTTGAGTACTTTCCCATAAACTACTTTTTCAGAAATTGATTGAAACCTTATTTAGATCTTTGGCTGATTGCTTTTCTTTCAACTTTTAACTCTGTGTACACATGTCTTAAAGCGTTTTCTTTCAATTTTCTTTTTTTTTTCTTTAATTTTCATCATTTTACATAATTTCTGGCTGTCCAGCATTTAGAATGCTTTCATCTAGCTGCAGTTTTGGTGAATTTACTTCAGCTTTTCCTCTCCAGGCTACCCACAGTAAGTTTTATTGTTAAGTAGGCTCTTTTACTAATCTGTATATTGTGTGCTGTATTTCATTGAGTTTTCTCAATAATTGTTAATCTATTAATGATAAACACTCATCAATTCTTACTTTTACTTTCCCATCTCTGTTAGGAAACTTAAAGAATACAATACTATACCATAAACAAATAGTCTTAATAATTTAATTTTTAATAGTTTGAACTTATTCTCTATGTAAATTTTGAAAGTGTAATGAAGTTTGCTGGCTGACTGAAACATTATTTTTTAATACAAGCATATATTTCTTAGTTTTTATTGAAACAGCCAGAATTTAATTCCTTGAAGAAATTTATCAGTCAATATTTGATTTAGAATGTTTAAAGTGCTGAATGATAGAAAGTGTTTGCTTTTTCTTAAAAAATAAGAGTGTGTCCATGCTGTTGTTAAAATATGTGTACTTTGCTTTAACTTTATATGTTCTTAACTTTTTAATTATTTGAATGTCAGAGATCTCCCACCCCCAGGTTTAGTCCCCAAATGCCCACAATGAGCAAGTCTGGAGGCCGAAGCTGAGAACTCAATCCATGCTTCCTGTGTAGGTTCAGTGACCCAACTACTTGAGCCATTACCAGCTTCCTCTCAGAGTCTGCATTGGAGACAGAGCCATGAGGCATACCCAGGCACCTCAGTATAGATGCAGGTGTTTTAACTGTCTCAGCCAAACATCGGCTTCTATCCTATTTTGATTGCTTAACCTCAGGATTAGGAATAAATAACTATTCTCTCAAATGTGGGACCAAAAACATACAATGAAATATACTGGTATTAGTCTTTTAGTACTACTTTATGAAGTTCTTTAGAAAGCAGATTTTAAAGAATTAGTGGGAGATAGATCATAGTGACCTTTAGGTGAATTGTGCTTTGCAAAGTCAAAAATTGCTATATTGTGTACTATAATTTATATGATTTGAACTATATGGTGTATGGCATGATTCTACTGCACACATCATGATTTTGTATGCTTATTAAATTGCTAGGTAGAAATAAATAATACCTCTTGAAGTAAAATAAATTTAAAACTCAAGGACTATGTTAAATTCTGGATCAAAATGATACATCTTAAACATTGTTAAACATTTTTTTGAACTATGTCACCATGGAGCTACATTTCACAGTTTGATTTTAGAGCCTGTACAGAGAGAATTAGTAAAATATCATTCTAATTGTACAATGCTGGATGTTCTATCAAATAACTAAATCTCAAAGCAGGTAGTGTGGACTTTTCTGAGGATTTTATTCTTTACTTCAGGGTAGGTAATTAAACATAGAATCATGTTTTCTTACATGTTACCTGGGCCTTTAAAAGTCTGGTTTCAGAAATGATGAAAAGTAATGTGTAGATATGAATAAATTTGAATGCCACTTACTAATCATTGATCTTAAAGAGTATATATGATTACAAGATCCAAAACATGAGTATAGAAAATGTCCAATAATGTTTGTTGGACACCTGATTTAAGAAGAAATGATCATATAATCTACCAAAGGGTATTGGGAAAAGTCTAGAAATTTCAAGTGTGTTATTTATTTCTGTTACAGGTGGAAGTGCTGGATCCGTAAATGCTAATTTTGCTCATTTTGATAACTTCCCCAAATCCTCCAGTGCTGATTTTGGAACCTTCAATACTTCCCAGAGTCATCAGACAGCATCAGCTGTTAGTAAAGTTTCAACAAACAAAGCTGGTTTACCGACAGCAGACAAATATGCAGCCCTTGCTAATTTAGACAACATCTTCAGTGCTGGGCAAGGTATCAAGCTTTAAACAAAACAAATATTTTTGTATTAAACAGTGCTCTAAATTTGGTTGTATTTGTTAAAATATGAGAATGATCATGCTCTTCTCAGCTATATTGAAATTTGGTTTACGTTAAACATTTTGAGTAAACCGTTCACTTGGCACATTTTGGACTTGAAATATGAACTACAAAACTGAAGACACAGAAACTAATTTTTTTAAAACTTTTGATTTTAAAAGAAAATAATTGAGGAAAACGTTTTTATCCTAGAAAACATGCTTTACTACTCTTTGGCCATAGGGTTAAATAAATGCCATGACCAGAGCTAACTGGAAAGTTGTTTTGTGGTTTCTGTAATATATTCATGTTGAACTGTTCTTGGTTATTTATCTTGGAGTGTGTGTGTTTGTGTGTTTAAATCATTTTATATCCAGTTTTGGTTTTCAGGCATATAATGTGCCTCCAAAAATGCATAATGTAGTGCTGAACATCAAGAGTATGATGCTAGGCTGGATTCTGTACCCTGTCTCTGCGCCTGTTTTGTCATCTTCAAAAATGAGGATGATAATAGCATTGAGCTCAAACAGTTAGAGTCTGTATCTTACTGCATGTAAGATATTTCAAACAGTGCTTAGCATGTAGTAAGTACTCAGTAAACATTAATCTTTTTTTTTTTTTAATTTTATTTATTTATTTGAAAGAGTTACACAGAGAGAAAAGGAGAGTCAGAACAGAGATCTTCAGTCTGCTATTTCACTCCCCAAATGGCTGCAACAGCCAGGACTGAGCCAGGAGCTTCCTCTGGGTCTCCATGTGGGTGCAGAAAACTGTGGGAAAGTTACACTAATAGTTTGTTCACCTTCGATCCAGCATTTTTGAGTTTATATATTCACTTGAGTGAGATCCACCCATCTTGAATTACTTTGAGGATTTCTTCTCTATGTGTAATCTAGATTATGTTATTGGTAAAGAGTCTTAGTTGTTACAGAAACAGTGTTCTGTCTACCACAGTTATATGGAGAGCTGCTAATCTTGACCAGTATTGTCAGTTATTTATTAGATTAAGATTCCAGAAGTTAACATCCATTGAATTTTTTAACTGCAAATTTTATCTATGTTCCTTGACAAACATGATTAAAAATAGAACTTCTAAATTTTTACTGTAATTTCTTTTTGTTCATTCACAGGTGGTGATCAGGGGAGTGGCTTTGGGACTACAAGTAAAGCTCCTGTTGGTTCTGTGGTTTCAGTTCCCAGTCAGTCTAGTGCATCTTCAGACAAGTATGCAGCCCTGGCAGAACTGGACAGCGTTTTCAGTTCTGCAGCCACCTCCAGTAATGCGTATACGTCTACAAGTAATGCTAGCAGGTACCTTGTCTCTGTCAGTATTCTGCTGTGTGTGTGTGTGTTTAAAGATTCATGTATTTATTTGAAAGTCAGAGTTACACAGAAAGAGAAGGAGAGGCAGAGAGAGAGAGAGGTCTTCCATCTGATAGTTCACTCCCCAGTTGGCTGCAATGGCTGGAGCTGTGCGGATCTGAGGCCAGGAGCCAGGAGTTTCTTCCAGGTCTCCCACGCAGGTGCAGGGGCCCAAGGACTTGGGCCATCTTCCACTGCTTTCCCAGGCTAGAGCAGAGAGTTGGATTGGAAATGGGGCAGGTGGGTCTCAAACTGGTGCCCATATGGGATTGTGGGCACTGGAGGCAGTGGCTTTACCCAATACACCACAGTGCCAGCCCCTCTGCTTTGTGTTTTTTTTCCTTTAATTTTTTTTTTTTTTTTACCAGTTAGGAATGGCTAAGTAATGACTATTTGAGCATATAATTTTAAAGTTCATGAATATTTTTGAAAATTTGAGAGAATTTGAGTTAATTTTCCTATTAAAACAATGAGCCACCACAATAGATTTATCTTTAATTCAATTAGAGGTTCCATTGTATGTACATATCTCAGAATGGACAGTTAAAGCAGGTTGTACTCAGCCAAAAATGAATTGAGGGGCTGGTGCCATGGCGCACTAGGTTAATCCTTCACCTGCGGTGTTGGCATCCCATATGGATGCCGGTTCTAGTCCCTGTTGCTCCTTTTCCAGTCCAGCTCTCTGCTGTGGCCTGGGATAGCAGTAGAAAATGGCCCAAGTGTTTGGGCTCCTGCACCCACATGGGAGGCCAGGAAGAAGCACCTGGCTCCTGGCTTTGGATTGGTGCAGCTCCGGCCGTTGTGGCCATTTGGGGAGTGAACCAACAGAAGGAAGACTTTTCTTTCTCTCTCTCTCTCTGTCACTGTCTATAACTACCTCTCAAGTAAATAAATAAAATCTTTAAAATAAAATGAATTGAGTCAGCAAATGGACTTGACTTTTAATAAAGGTGCAGTTTTTGGTCATGAAGACTAATCAGTGAAAGTACTATGTTGTGGCCTTAGTTGTAAATAGACATTTTTATAGATGTTTGCGTCAAAGCCCTACAACATACTGTTATCTCTTCAATGTTAAACATACTGTATCTTTTCAATGTTTATGGTCACATCGTATTCCTATATATCTCTCTTTTTAATAAGATTTATTATTTGAAGGGCCGAGTTAGAGCATGAGTATAAGGTCTTCCATCCTCTGCCTCACTCCCCAAATGGCCTACAATGGCTAGAGCTGGGCCAGTCCAAAGCCAGGAGCCATGAGCTTTTTTCCAGTCTCCCATGTTGGTGTGGGGGCCCAAGCGCTTGGGCCATTCTCCACTACTTTCCCACACCATTAGCAGAGAGCTGGATTGGAAGCGGAGCAGCTGGGTCTCGAACTGGTGTCTGTATGGGATGTGTTGTGACATTACCTACTGTGCCACAGTGCTGGCCCCAATATATAACTTTTGTGAAGAAATTCTAGACAGAAGAAAACCTTAATACATTTTGATGACATTAGACTTTTAAAAATTTCTAGTCTTCTTAATTTAGAAGTTAAAAATAGATCTGATAAATACAAGAGATTTATCTGTACAATATTTTATTCATTTTTTTGTTGCCATGGATTACTTGTTTTTCTCTTTTGTTGTCATGATTTATTTCCCTTTAGTACCTTTCCTAGAGAGAAGTGGTAGGATTTTTACAGTAGCTACTTACTGTTTGATAGTGAAGTTTCTGTATGTCAGATGGAAAAAATTGAATCCAAGGAGCAAAGTTTAAAATTGTTTACATATTTTTTCTTTATTGATATTCTCTACATTAGACACATAATAATGGATAAGATGGCCAAAAGGTCTGGAAAACAGGCAGTTTATACTTAAAAATGGTTTGTTGGTACTATAATACATCAGTCACTTGCAAAGCATGGTACATGAAACAATTGGGGTACCTGAGATCTTTTCATAGACTCTTAGGATAAAACGTTATCCATAATAAATTTTAAAGATTTATTTATTTGAGAGACAGAGAGAGAGGCCTTTGATCCACTGCTTCACTTTCCAAATGTTTGCAAAGGCCGGAGCTGGGCTGATCCAAAGCCAGGAGCCAGGAGCTTCCTCTGGGTCTCCCATGCTGGTACAGGGGGCCGAAGGACTTGGGCCATTTTCCACTTCTTTCTCAGACACATTAGCAGGGAGCTGGTTTGGAAGTGGAGCAGCCAGGACACGAACCAGTGCCCATATGGGATGCTGGTACTGCATGCAGTGGTTTTACTGCTACACCACAGCACTGGCCCCCGTAAGAATTTTGAGAGGTTGCTTGCCTTTTCATATGCAGTACAGAAATAGTGGTTGATAAAATTTGCTGGTGCTTTTTTATAAATTAATATAGTACCACTAAAGTGTGCTACTAACCATTTGAGAGTCATCATATCTTTTACCACTTATGCATTCGGTTTACTTATAAATATCCTTTAAACATTGAGTTAATTTATTTGCAAGGCAGAGAAGACAAAGATCTCCATCCGCTGGTTCACCGCCCGCCCCTCCTCCCCCCTCCCCCCAATACTTGCAACATCCAGGACTGGGCCAGGCCCAGGGCAGAAGCTGGCAGTTCTGTCAGTTCAGATCTCCCACATGGTTGACAGGGACCCAATTACTTGAGATGTCACGTGCTGCCCCCAGGGTCATAATTAGCAGGAAACTTTAATTGGAAGCAGAGGTAACTCAAACCCAGGCACCCCAGTATGGGATAAAGACATCCCAAGTGGGGTTCTTAACTGCTGTGCTAAATGCCTTCCTCTAATTACTTGAGGAATAGTCTTGATTCACTTTTTTTCTTGAATCTTCTTGATAAAGCAGTAACAATTTTTAATTGTTAAATCTTTAACCTTATATGAGTATGCTTTCTTAATTTTCTGTGTTTGTCACATATACGTCATGTGGTTCTGCATATTGAAGCATGTGATTATCTTAAAGGAAATTACTTGTGTAGCTGTTTGTGTTATGAGATGAACCCACCACTTGTTTTATGGAACACCATTTGTTTTCTTGAAAATGTGACTGACAGACTAACTAGTTATTCAGGATTGAGTATTTGTCAGGTTGTTTTCTCAGAAATGAGCTAATTAAGTCTGTCACCTTAAGGAAATTAACTGATAAAATTAATGCTTTTGAAGAAGTATACAGGTTTTGGAAAATGCATGGGCTTCCCCATGAGCTTGACAGCTTTCCATTACTGTTGTGATGATATGGTTGGTGATACTAATGGATGATTTTAAAATTTTGCTTAAAGAAATAAGTCAAAATTTGGCCTATTGGCATAACTCAGTAAACAACTATTTCTGAATAAAAATGCACAATATAAATTTCATAAAAGATTCATTTAAAGTACGGTGAAGGGTTGATGTTTTGGTGCAGTGATATCTGCATCTTACATTGGGGCAGTGATGCCTGCTGTTTGTGATATCTGCTCATTACATTGGAGCATGCTGGGGTTCAAGTCTCTCTTCTGTTTTCATCAAGCTACCTGCTGATGCACACCCTAGGGGAAGCAGCAGGTGATGGCTCAAGTCCTTGGGTTACTGCCATTCATGTGGGAGACTTGGATTGAGTTCAGATTCTGTGTTTTAACCTGACCCAAGCCTGGCATTTGGGGACTAAAACAGCAGAAGGAAGATAGTCCTCTCTCTGTCATTCTGCCTGTCAGATAAATGACAAAAAATTTTTTTAAAGTGCTGTAAACTTTAATGGAGTACAAAATGCTCATTTATCTAGTTTCAAATTCTACTACCCTTTAGCTACCCTTTAGGAAACTACTGTTGTTCTTGGCATCATATCAAAGGAGATATCCAGAATTAACTGAAAAGGCTATTAAAATAATCCTCCTGTTCAGTTCTTTGTCTTACATGAGGCCACATTTCCTTCATAAACCAAAGTAAATCATGACGTCATCTTTTCTTAAGATTTACTTTTTATTTATTTGAAGGAGTTACAGATAGAGGGAGAAACAGATCTTCCATCCACTAATTCATTCCCCAAATGGCCCCAGTGGCCAGGGGTGGGCCAGGCCGAAGCCAGGAGCCGGGAGCTTCATCTGAATCTCCCACGTGGGGTACAGTGTCCCAAGGACTTGGGCCATCGTCTGCTGCTTTCCCCAGCACATTAGTAGGGAGCTGGATCAGAAGTGGAGCATCTGGGACTCAAACCGACACCCATGAGGGATGCCAGCATTACGGGCAGCAGCTTTACACACTACACTGTGACGCCAACCCAACATAATTTTTCTTTTAAGTCAGGTAGCTGTTAAAGGGATTTTGAAAAATATAAAACAGCACTACTCTTGTCCTTTTTGTTTTGAAAATGTAGTTATCTTAGAAGTGCTATTTATACTGTCATCTAGTGGCTTTATAATTATTAAATGAATAAAATGTTTAAAAATATTTTTACAATTTTAATTTCTATATGACACAGGTTGACAAATACAACACACACAATTTGCTTATTATTGGGGACTTGCTAATTTCCCAGAAAACATTAACATGTCCTGAGGCTTAGAGTTTGAGAACTACTGTGATGCCTGATATCCTCAATATTACTGTGTTTGCATTTCATGGCTAGTCTGTAGATGGATTATATGCTTTTTTTTTCCTTTTAAATATGAACTCTTTCAATATCTCTTCAGCAATGTTTTTGGAACAGTGCCAGTGGGTGCTTCTGCACAGACACAGCCAGCTGCCTCAAGTGTGCCTGCTCCATTTGGAGGTAGGTGCTTCTGATAAATATACTGATTTTTATACAGTCTCAATTCTAGAAGATAGTTGAAGAATAGTCTTTTTTTTTTTTTTTTAATCAGCTCAAGTTTTGTATCTTGGTTAATATAGTGAGCAAATATTTTAAATCTGAGATAGAAGATATATCAGGATTTCATAGTATATTTTATAATTTTTTAAAGCTACACCTTCCACAAATCCATTTGTTGCTGCTGCTGGTCCTTCTGTGGCATCTTCTACAAATCCATTTCAGACCAACGCCAGAGGAGCGACAGGTAAGACCAAACACAAATTATGGAACAGGAAGCTTGGGGGAGGTGTTTTATTGCAGAGTACCATATGAAGAACACCACAATCTGGGACCTCTTTCCTACTCACATGAATGGGAAATGGATAGAAGAGTTTGTCTGTAAAGACAAATACTGGCTAAAAGTTTATAAGATCCTGGAATTGAACAGCTAAGTGGGACTTCAGAAATTATTGGGCCATTGCCCTCCACAATGAAAGCTTTCATTTTTTAGGTAGGAAAGCCCAAACATGGAGATGAGGCTTCTTCATTAGAACCACACATCCAGTTTATGTCAGAGATGAGACTGGTCTGATTTCAGAATTACTGTCTGTAATTCAGCTCATGTTCTATCTTCTAGTTTTGTTTTGTTTTTTTTTGTGTGTGGTTTTTTTTTTTTTTTTTTTGGATAAAGAAATACAAAATACATTAGCATTACCTGTTGTGTCTCTGTCGTGCAGGTGAATCCCAGAGCTTCTTTCTAGCAATAACGTAGTACCCATTAATCAATCTTGCTTCACCCTTCCCTCTCCTAATACACTTTCCTTTTCCTTTTCTCTTTCCCCTCCTTTTTTCTTTTCCTCTCTCTCTTCTCGCTTCTTCTCTCTCCTCTCCTTTCATTAAATCTAATAAATTCTCTCTCTTTTTTTTTTTTTTTTTTGACAGGCAGAGTGGACAGTGAGAGAGAGACAGAAAGGTCTTCCTTTTGCCGTTGGTTCACCCTCCAATGGCTGCCGCGGCTGGCGCACCGCGCTGATCCGATGGCAGGAGCCAGGTGCTTCTCCTGGTCTCCCATGGGGTGCAGGGCCCAAGCACTTGCGCCATCCTCCACTGCACTCCCTGGCCACAGCAGAGAGCTGGCCTGGAAGTGGGGGCAACCGGGACAGAATCTGGCGCCCCGACCGGGACTAGAACCTGGTGTGCCGGCGCCGCAAGGCAGAGGATTAGCCTAGTGAGCCGCGGCGCTGGCCATAAATTCTTGATAGTATGGTTTTTTTCCTCATGCAGCTGTTTCAGGGTGTTAATGTTAACTCGTGGAAACTTGATCCAATTTTGAGTATAATATTTGGGTGTTTTGGTAATTTCTCCCCTTAATTCTCTTTGTTCTCCCCTTTTTTTCTGTTTGGTTTATACTGTAAGCCAGTCACATCTTTCTCATCTTGTACTTCTTTAATTTTTTTCTTATTACCCTGAAGACCAGAACTGTTTGCATACCTTGGAATACCAGCAAGTGCATGTGGTATGGCTGTGTATTCATTAAAACTAGCATTTATAAACTTCGTTTATGTGTGTATATGTCCCAGTAATTTTAGAACTGAAACCTAAACTTGAATATAGCAAATAATTTTAGAACTGAAACCTAAACTTCAGTTATAGCAAATACTGATATGGTATGACAGAGTAGATATTTGTAATGTTGTGATTAAGCCATTAAGAAGTGTTAATAAATCTTTCATCATTGGCAAGATTAAGGATTGTGAAATTTAAGAGTTGGGATTAAATTACTAAAATGTTAAAAAAAGATGGTTTGTTTTAATTCAAGTACACTTAATCTGATAATTTTAGATTTATATTGTACGTTGGTTATTGATTACTAATTCAGACATACCCAACCAATGTTTACATTAAGTTTCTATTTGTATTAATTTATTTTTTAGATGTGATACATACAATATCTCTCATTTCTTAGCATATGTCTTGGTGGAGTGAATTTGTAAAATGTCTAATGACACAACTGGTTTTTTGTATATTATTTAATACTCCAGACTCCTGTGAAGTTCTCATAAATGTCTCCATCACTGTGTTACAGTTGAGGAACTGAAAGTTTGAAAAGTTAAGTGAATATGTGTTGAGTACAGCCAGCCAAAATTCTGTCCAAATCCTAATTTAGTTTTTACTTGTGGGGTCATCTTAAGAAAGGTTTTTGTAGTTTGTTATTTTAATTAATGGTGTAAAAATGTTGAGGGAATATACTAACATTTTTTTAAAGTTTTATTTATTTATTTGAGAGTTGCAGAGAAGGGAAGAGACAGAGAGAAAGAGATCTTCCATCCACAGGTTCACTCCCCAAATGGCTGCAATAGCCCAGGCTGGGCCAGGCTGAAACCAGGAACTAGGGGCTTCATCTAGGTCTCCCACTTGTTTGCAGGGGCCCAAGCACTTTGGCTGTTTTCCACTGCTTTACCAGGCACATTAGCAGGGAGCTAGGTCAAAAGTGGAGCATCCGGGACTTGAACCACTGTCCATGTGGGATGCCGGTACTACACACAAGCAGCTTAACTCGCTGCACCACAGCTCTGGCCCCTTAATACTTGTTGAATATTAAAGATATTTACAAGCTACTTTGGAGATGTTTGTAGAAGTAATAACTCTAACAACTGAGGAATGAATAATCAAATTATGCCTGACTGAGATTAATTGTGTTAACTCTCTGAGTCTTTACTGTTGTACTTACCTGTACAATGTGACCAGCATTCTCTGACTGGCAGGGGTGGTTTGAAATAGATGATGCATGCTGCATTGTGTGTAGTCTTTCCATTATTTTATACATTTTGTAAATCATACTATTTTCTTCTTGTGACTGTACCTTGGAGTTGTTCTGTCATTAGAATTAAGGGCATTTTTTGCTAGACTATACAAAGCCTTAATTGTGAGGGAGACATTTAGCCTAGCCTCTAAAAGACCCATGTTCCATATCAGAATACCTAGATTCAGTTCCTGGCTCTGAGCATTCCAGTTTCCTGCCATTGCAAACCCTGAGGGGGGGCAGGTAAGATGGTTTAAGTAGCTGAATCTCTGCCACCCAAGTGGGAGGCCTGGATCGTGTTCTTGTTCCTGGCTTTGGCCCAACCAAGTCCTAACTATTGCTGGCATTTGGGGAATGAACCAGCAGTGTGAGCTCTCTTTTTCTGTCTCTCTCTGCCTCTCAAATAAATAAATAGAAGTTGAGATTCCACATAAAAATTCATATAAGATATATATAATCATTTAAAATGTAAAGTATTCAGATGATGTAAATTGATTTTAATATTAGCCTATGCAAAATTTATTTAACAAGTAAGTACTATCCCCACAGATTTTTACTTCAAGATAAAATTTTTTTCATTATCAGCCGTTTTGAATTTATTACATGGATTATTTTATTCAGTTGACTAAAAGTAAACATTAACTGCTTGCTTTTCTATTGAAACTAGAAAATGAACCTTACTTTGACAAATACACAATGGCTAGGACTTTATAATTAATAACAAATAACATGAGAATTAATATTAATCCTTTAGTAATTTTTGTTTTGTGAAACTACATTTGGAAATAGCTTTTTGAAGCAGGGAATTACATAATCTGTATGTAATTTGAAAAGATTTACCGAGTTTATTTCACTCTTAAAATATACATTTTAATCATTTCTTATAGGCTTTATGCAACTTAAGGGCTTTAACTTTCTCTAACTGTATTACATAAAAGTGTTTATTACAAGATTCGCCAGTATAGCCTCAGACCATTTAATTTTAGGATTCCATGATAGTAAGCATTCATTTTTTTTCCCTTTGAACCTGTAGTCTAATTAATATAGTTAAAACAATCAGCAGTTATTGGCAAATTCTCTTGTAATTCTTAGGTCTCCCCTTGGTCAGTGAGTGAATAGTCTTTTATTCTCTTAGCACTTATTTTAGTGAATGAGTGAGTGGTTTTAAGGAGTTTATTTTTTTCCTAAGGAGACAAATTTATTAAAATGTAAAGGTGTATGATTTCATAGTTAGCATTTAGGCCCCACATCTTTGTTTTATTACCTGTGTGGAAACTGATTTGTGAAGATGTTAATGGATTTGCTCTAAAGGTTCAAAATTCAGTAATGGTTAACCCAGTATTGATAATCAGAATATTTGTAGACCAGCACTATTCCTATTCTGTTGCAATTTTGCATTTGTGAAGAGCACACAAATCAGCATTATGTACTTATTTATATATAAATATATATGTATAAATTTATGTTCCTTATACTCAGAGGACCCAGCTTACCTGTCTTTTATACCCTAAAAATGTGGATTAATTTTTTAAGGGGAATGGAGAGAGAGTAGATAGAGGTAGTTGAGAAAAACAAAGAAAAAGACCTAAGTAGAAAGTTATGTTGACCATAAATTTATATAGTTTCTATATATCAGTTTTTAAAATATTGCATTGGGGAAATAGGAAATACTTGGTTTATAGAACTGATTTTTTTTCCTGTGCTCTCCCACCCATGATTTATTCTTGGACATCTCTTTAACATTTAATAATCTGCAACTGACAGTTTTATCAGCCAGAAGTGAAAATTGTCAGTCAATAAATGAAAGATAGGAAAATTGTAAAACTTACAACAAAAAATTTGAGCTTTAGTGGTCTGGAGAAAATATTTATAAATCATGTATTTGATAAGTTAGTGACTTATATGAAGAATATATAAAGAACTCTAACATTCAATGATAAAAAGACAACCCACAGCAAACATTTGAATAGACTTTTCTCTAAGAAGGCATGCAGATGGTCAATAAGCATATGATAAGATGTTTAGCATTGTTCTAGTCATTGGGGGAATGAAGTGGAAACCACTGTGTCACACCTACTCAGATGACTGTAATAAAGATAAATAATAATAAGCATTAGTGAGGACATGGAGAAATTACAAATTTTATTCTTTGGTTGTTGGAATTTTAAAATAGTACAGCTCCCTTGGATAACAATTTGTTAGTTTTTCAAGAAGATCATAATAGAATTAACCTGCATTTACAGTATTGGGAATATATCCAAGAGATATGAAAACATAAGCATAGAAAATTTTATACAAAAATGTTCATAGCACTTTTCTTAATAGCCAAAAGGTGAATACAATCCAAATCTGTTGGTAGATGAGATCAAATTTTGAATAGCCATGCAATGCTATACAGTGGAATATTACTGATAATAAAAAGTGATGAAGTGTTGATACATTCTATACATCATAGATAAGTTTTGGAAACATTAAAAAAGACAAATTAGTCAAGAAAGGCTGTGTATTTGTGATCCTTTTTATATGAAATATCCAGATTGGGCACATTTATGAAGACAAAGTAGATGACTGATTGTTGTCTGGGATGGTGGTAGTGGCGGGGCAACAAAGGGAGTGATGGCTGATAAGTGTGGAGCTCCTTTTAGGGAACAATAAAAATGATTTAGATTGTGATGATGGTTGTACATCTCTGGATATAAGTGGATGAGTCTGTCAAATGTGACTTACACCTCAAAAGCTGTTAAAAGTCTAGTCATCTGAGACCAAAGCTTGAGGGCATCTTTGTTGCAGATGGAGGCACAATGGTTAATATTGGTTATCAGTTACTCTTGATTGAAATGTTGCTGGTTCCTGGAAAAATCTTGTATGCCTAAATACAGTTGGGAAATTTAAGCAGTATTGTTATTGTTAATTCAGGGCTTCTCAGAGCCTATAAAGTACTCTAGGAAATACAGTAAATATAAGGGGAATAAATTTGTTCCACAAAACTCTTCCCTCTCAACCCTGTAACATCATATAAAAAACATCTTGTTGCTAGCAAGAAAAAATACATTTGTTGAATGTTTGTTCTTCACTTTAAACCATTGTTACATTTAGCCTTTGATTTTATAACAGCTCTGTCCAGTAACACAGGCACTGTTGTCCCTATGGCTCCCTCTTTCATTTGCAGATGAGGGAACTGAAGCTTTACAGTCACTAAGTAATGTGCTCCTAGAAACTGACAGAACCAGCACTCATAGAGGCTCGAATCTCTTAACTGCCTGGTTTCCAAAATTCTTGCTAATTTAGAAAATAAATATAAAATGCATGAAAAAAATTTTTTGAGAAACAGTCCCACTTCAAATTGTTAATACAAACAAGCCAAAGGTTTTAGTATTTTACAACCTAAGTTTATTATCTGTTAATTACATATACTTATATGTAACATCTGTCCTCACACATGCCAGGTGAGTAAGATCTACAAAAGATACATTTTTCTTTTCTTAAAATCATATATAGGAGTCAGCTGTGTGGCACAGTAGGTTAATCCCCTTCCTGCAGCATCTGCATGCATCCCATATGGGCACCGGTTCTAGTGCCGACGGCTCCTCTTCTGATCCAGCTCTGTGCTATGGCCTGGGAAAGCAGTGGAAGATGGCCCAAGTGCTTGGGCCCCTGTACCCACATGGCAGACCCGGAAGAAGTTCCTGGCTTCTGATGGGCCCAGCTCCAGCCATTGTGGCCAATTGGGGAGGGAACCAGCGGGTGGAAGACTTTTTATCTCTGTCTCTCCCCTCTCATTGTCTATAACCCTACCTGTCAAATAAATAAATAAAATATTTTAAAAAAATTTTATATATATGATTCTAAGGATTTTTTTTTTAATTTATTTGAGAAGGAGAGACAGAGTTCTTCCAACCACTGTTTCACTCCCCAGGTGACTGCTATGGCCAGCACTGGGCCATGCTGAAGGCAGGAGCTTCTTACAGGTTTCCCATATGGGTGGCAAGGACCTAAGCACTTGGGCCATCTTCCCCTGCTCTTCCTAGACCGTTAGTGGGGAGCTGGATCAGAAGTGGAGCAGTCGAGACATGAAGTGGCACCCACACAGGATGCCGGCATTGCAGATAGTAGCTTTACCCACTATGCCACAGAGCCAGCCCCTTCAGTTGTTACATTTTAATGAGCTATATTTAATTAATTTCTTCACATAATGCTTAATTAGTTCATTTGAATTATCTTTGTATTTCAGTCTTAAAATTTTATACATGCTAAATAAATAGCATCTTGTATATAATCATGCCAAAAAGCCTTTCTTACAGGTATAGTTGTGTCTTCATGTGAAACAAATGTTAGTGCTTATTTTTAAAAATGAATTTCATCAATGTTTCATTTGACATTCATTGTTCATTCTAATCATCCCCCTTTTTACAGTGTAAATATTATGATGTCATGAATATAGTTAAAATTAGAAAGCTCATTTTATGCATGTGTTCATATAAAGTATTCTTATGCTACCCACTTGGCAATAGTGCATTCTAATTTTAGAACTCTTTAATAAAGCAAGTTTACTTTTGAAAATGGTTATCCATAAGTAAATTGACATTGGTCTCTTTATGGCTTTCCATAAGGCCTTTCTGGAGCAATGCATTCTCAAGTGTTCCCTCACGCTCACTTTGGTAGGTGGCCACAGCTAATACCTAGATTTGTGTGGCAGTTTGTCTGCCTGCTTGTGGAAGCTTCTGCTAGTGTCATGGATCCCTGCATGTGGAATTAAGTTTTTCCCGTGTTTTAGGATGGAGTGGGCATGGATGTGTGGCATTGGGATTATATTGTATCTAAAGGTACATGAAAATCTTTTGTATCAATTTATGTTTTAATGCTGAATGAAAAGCATTATTGCTTAACTCCATGGTCACATTAGAATCTTCATAGCTGTTTTGATTCTTTTCTTGAGTTTCAATTCATAGTACATGGAGTGATGACTTTTTGATATACCAAACCATTTTACCACGCTATTCCATGGAGTTTGGTATTGCTTAACTGTATCCAAGTTTTGCTTTTTTAGTGCTTTCTTATAAAGTGATCGTCAGAGTTATGTCATTGCATTGTTGTGTGTTATGAAACTTCCTGTTTTCTCTTGCAGTCTGCTTATTCTTTAATTCACTTGCTTCCCAGTAGCCTGTTTTTCCTTTTTTCTTCATTAACTGTGAAAGTGATTTTTTAAAAAAATTTATATTCTAATTAGGTTCATTGAGAGAAGTTGCACTGTTATATTACAACTTACTACAGTTACTTTGGGCAACCTTTTTTTTTTTTTTTAAGATTTATTTATTTGAGAGAATGAGAGGGATCTTCCATCCTATAGTTCACTCCCCAAATGGCTGCAACTGCTAGAACTGGGCCAATCCAAAGCCAAGAGCTTCTTTTGGGTCTCCTGTTATGATGGGTTTAGAAGCCCAGGTACTTGGGCCATCTTCCACTACTTTTCCAGGTACATTAGCAGGGAGCTGGATTGGAAGTGGAGCAGCTGGAACTTGAATTGGCGCCCATATGGGATGTTGGTGTCGCAAACTGTGGCTTTAAAGTCACAGTGCTGTCCCCTTCGGTAACATCTTTTTTTAAATAAGATTTATTTATTTATTTGAAAAGCAGAGTTACAGAGAGGCAAAGGCAGAGAGAGAAAAATCTTCCATCCTCTGGCTCACTCCCCAAATGGCCGCAACAGCCAGAGCTGTGTCAATCTGAAGCCAGGAGCCAGGAGCTTCTTCTAGGTCTCCCATACAGGACTTGTGTCATCTTCTACTGGTTTTCTTTTTTTATATTACAATGCTAAAAATACTTCATTGTGTAATTACTGGAAGTCTATTTTTTTTAAGATTTATTTATTTGAAAGTCAGAATTACATACAGAGAGGAGGAGAGACATACAGTTCTTCCATCCACTGGTTCATTCCCCAATTGGCTGCAACAGCAAAAGCTGTGCTGATTCCTCTAGGCAGAGTGGACAGTGAGAGAGACAGAGAGAAAGGTCTTCCTTTGCCATTGGTTCTCCTTTGCCGTTGGTTCACCCTCCAATGGCCACCACGGCTGACGCGCTGCTGCTGGCGCACCACGCTGATCCGAAGGCAGGAGCCAGGTGCTTCTCCTGGTCTTCCCATGGGGTGCAGGGCCCAAGCACTTGGGCCATCCTCCACTGTACTCCCTGGCCACAGCAGAGAGCTGGCCTGGAAGAGGGGTAACCGGGACAGAATCCAGCGCCCCGACTGGGACTAGAACCCGGTGTGCTGGCACCGCAAGGCGGAGGATTAGCCTAGTGAGCCGCGGCGCCAGCCATGCTGTGCTGATTCTAAGCCAGGAGCTTTCTCCAGGTCTCCCACGGGTGTGCAGGGGCCCAAGGACTTGGGCCATCTTCCACTGCTTTCCCAGGCCATAGCAGAGAGCTAGATCAGAAGTGGAGCAGCCAGGACTTGAACCAGTGCCCATATGGGATACCAGCACTACAGGCAGTGGCTTTACCTGCTACACCACTGCACTGGCCCCGGAAGTCTATTTTTAAAGAAACGTTATTGTTTGTTATTTCACTGAGACCCTTCCCAGAAATACAGTTGTATGGTTCTTTTTTTTATATAGGCAATGAATGACACACTGTTTTACCATTACATGTTTTTCTGTATTGCAAATTAGTTTATGAGTGATTGTTAAGACAAATGATAACAGCACACCAAATATGTTTCATTTATTCACACTCAGCTTTCTGCCAACATGTTCATGCTGTGTCCACGAACTAATAACAGCCAGACATGGCAGTTCAAAGGAGGTGTACAGTGGTATTCAACACAATGCCCATTTACTCTACAAAGAATACTTATTTCACTTCTTTTCCAATCTTTGTACATTTTGCACAGATTTCTGTAACTCAGCAGCAGTCCTAGCCTTCCTTCAACCCTTTTTTAAAACTGTCTTCATTTACCTTGAAATAAAGGGTAAGATTTCATATATTACTTTTAGAGTTGGTTTAATAGGAACTTAACATGTCCTATTCAATTCTATTAGTGTTTTCAGTACACTCTTTTTTTTTCCTTTTGGTAGCTCTAGTTTTAAACCATGCGGATCTTTAGTAGTCTATATGATCCTTTACCTACTGTAAATCTTATTACTTTTGAAGTATTTTGCAGAGACTTTTGAATTTTCCTTTCCAGGAACACAAGATATTACCCTTTAAAAAATTTTTTTTACTGTGTATAGCAAAACAAAAATGTATGCTGGTATACATGTGAATTGCATAATGATGGGCTTTGAAAAGCAGACTACTGTTTAGAACTTGAAATTATGTTTGAGAAATTTTCTTGGCATTTAAAGTCACAGTTTTAGTAATTTTAAAGTCACAGTTTTAGTAATGTGATTCTGGTCATCCAGCTTGAAGAGTACAAATTTTCGTAGATTATCTTAAACCATATAGTTCTAAAATTCATCTTTATTTTATTGGAATTTCAAATGCCTTTAAATGTGCATCTCATTATTTTTCAAGGTAAGTGATGTCTGTTCTACAATGTTGAGTATGAGAAGTAAACATACCCTTGTATGCATCTGATCAACCTTTCTTTTCTCCCGTCAGCGGCAACCTTTGGCACTGCATCAATGAGCATGCCTGCGGGCTTCGGCACTCCTGCTCCCTATAGTCTTCCCACCAGCTTTAGTGGCAGTTTCCAGCAACCTGCCTTCCCAGCCCAAGCAACTTTCCCTCAACAGACAGCTTTTTCTCAACAGCCCAATGGTAAGATAAAATATTGGAGTGCTAGTCAACATTTGATAGATGTCTAGGAAAAATCATACCAAAGAAAAATATTATTTAAATAGTGTTAACTATACAAAAATGGAAATGTTTGATTATTTGGCCCTCGGAAAACTGAACTTAACTAGATTTTTGAAAATGAGTGACCTTAAGAGTGCTCCTCTCTCCCCAGAATCCCCATTGTCTTAATGCACTTATATGTTTAATGTGCCTCTTGATTTTAAAGTCAACTCTGTAGACCGAGAATTTGTTTTTTAATCACAAAAATGTTTCTTTGTGCCTTTTTGTGTAAGAATGTGTGCCTGAGTTTGTATATATGTATGAAATAGAGTAATTTTGTATTATAGTTGAAATTTACTTTTAGGACAGAGTAAAAGGACTCACTTGTCTATTTCCTTTTAGCCATTTCTCTGATTCGTTAAGGTTTGATGTTCATAGATTTGAAGATTATTCTCAAATTACAATGACATGTTTTCATCTTTTAAAGTCAGTAATTAGATAAAACTGTGTGAATATGGTCTATAGATGAGCCATATGTGATAAAAATATTTCCATACAACTCCTCCCAAATATTCCCAAGCTCGTCTATTAATTAAATCTTTGAAATGTCAGCAATTTACACTGCTACGACAAATTGGAATTAGCCATTTCTGAAGAGCTGAAATAAAAATTCTTTAAAGACATCCCATAGGAAGTTTGTCTCTGATATCTGAAAGAACATGAGACATAACCATTTAACCTTGGCATTTTATCTTTGCTGATCTGATAGGAATTTCTCTAACTTATGAGGCCTTATAATATCAGGTTGTCTCTTTTAGAGTAGGTTTTAATTGATGGTTCTGTCTTAACAAGGTGCAGGTTTTGCAGCTTTTGGACAAACAAAGCCAGTGGTAACTCCTTTTGGTCAAGTTGCAGCTGCTGGAGTATCTAGTAATCCTTTTATGGTAAGTAAAATTTAATTTTAATACTTCTTTAAGCTTTTGAACCTTATTTTCAAATTAGGAAAAATAGCATGTGAATATTCCTAGATGCTATTTTGTGTTACACTGATCAGACATTATGAGATTGTTAAAATTGAGACAAAGTCATTACGTCTGATCCTTTTCTGAACTTATTTTTAAAAATTTAGTTGCACATCAAAGTATAGACAATAAATATTTTATGATGTGAAACTTGTCTGCTGTGTTGTTGAAAATAACATTTTGTGAGAAGCTAAAGGATTTATTGCACAGTTTGAAAGAAGATTCTTAAAAGATTTTGTTTTGGCCAGCGCTGCGGCTCACTTGGCTAATCCTCCGCCTGCGGCGCCGTCACCCCGGATTCTAGTCCCGGTTGGGGTGCTGGTTCTGTCCCGGTTGCTCCTCTTCCAGTCCAGCTCTCTGCTGTGGCCCGGGAAGGCAATGGAGGATGGCCCAAGTGCTTGGGCCCTGCACCCACACGGGAGACTAGGAGGAAGCCCCTGGCTCCTGGCTTTGGATCGGTGCAGCGCTCCGGCCGCAGCAGCCATTTTGTGGGTGAATCAATGGAAAAGGAAGGCCTTTCTCTCTGTTTCTCTCTCTCTCTCTCACTGTCTAACTCTGCCTGTCCAAAAAAAAAAAAGATTTTGTTTTAATCACAAATCTTTTTTTAAAGTAGTCAAATCCTTCTGTTACAAGAATTATATGAAATAATGGTACAACAAGTCTTAATCTAAATAAAGTTTAATTAAAAATTTAAATACAGTTTAATTTCATATTTTGGACACATAATACCTTCATTTATTTATTTTGTCTTGTGTTTTCTTTTAGACTGGTGCGCCAACAGGACAGTTTCCAACAGGAAGCTCATCAACCAATCCTTTCTTATAGCCTTATATAGACACTTTACTGGAACGAACTTTTATGTGGTCATATTACATCTCTCCGCCTCTTGCACTGTTGTCTTGTTTCACTGATCTTAGCTTTAAACACAAGAGAAGTCTTTAAAAAGCCTGCATTGTGTATTAAACACCAGGTAATATGTGCAAAACAGAGGGCTCCAGTAACAGCTTTTAACCTGTTGAATTGGCAGAAAGAGATAGCGGTATCATGTATATTAAAAATTGGCTAATGTTAAGTTATTGCAGATACCACATTCATTATGCTGCAGTACTGTACATATTTTTCTTAGAAATTAGCTATTTGTGCATATCAGTATTTGTAACTTTAACACATTATGTGAGAAACGTTACTGGGGAAATAGATCAGCCACTTTTAAGGTGCTGTCATATATCTTGGAATGAATGACCTAAAATCATTTTAACCATTGCTACTGGAAAGTTACAAAGTCAAAATTGGAAGGTTTTATTCATTCTCGAATTTTTCCTTTCTAAAGAGCTCTTCTATTTATACATGCCTAAATTCTTTAAAAATGTAGAGGGATTCCTGTCTGCATAATAAAGCTGATCATGTTTTGCTACAGTTTGCAGGTGAAAAAAAATAAATAATAGAAAATATGCTATTGTTTTTGTGTTCTTGCTGCAATGCCTTTACCAAAGTGGCCTTAAATATGAGTAGTGAATTGAGAACATCTTGAATTCTTAAATACTGGTAGTGACTAACTTTTTATAAAGAGGCCATGTAGAAAATTTATTAAAACTACTATGACTGCTATATTCAGGAATGTGTCAGTGGTAAAGCATTTAAATGTAGCTTATCAGATTCACCATAATCCTTCTAATTTCTTTGCAACTTGTTAATTTTGTGACATTTGTATATATGAAGAATTTGCATGTATGTGTATTTACAAAATTTTTAAGTATCTTGAGTTTTCAGACTGCAAAAGGCCTATTTTAACTATTGATTTTTTAAAATTGTCTTTGAATGTATTGGAAGCAGACATGCATTAACTGTGATATGATTGCACCTCGATTTTTTTTTCCCTTTTTCTGGACAAACATTATCTGTGGGATATTTGTGTTTGTTTTTTTGGGAGAAAGAAACTGGAATCCAGGGTTACTAAAAGTTACAGAATACTTTGTTTAAAAGGCAATGATACTAAGTTTAGTTGTTATCTTTTGTTAATATTCAAATGGACTTGTTAAGTATTTATATATGGTGATGCTTCCTTCATCTAGAGATAATCTGGCTGTATCATCCAAAACAAACACAATTAAGAAACTTGGAATGATGTTTTTTAAAATGCCTCTGTGCAATCCATTTAAGTCATGAAGTTTCTATGTTACAGCTTATGTATTGTTTTTACATGAGATTTTAATAATTTTGATTATTTGATTTCTCAGGCCTAGCATATTAGCAGTTCAGAATTGATGGCTTGGAATGAAGGAGACTTGAAAAAACTATGAAGAACATACACTGTCCAAGACTGTTAGCATAGGGACAGCCAGCCCAGCCTAGAGGACAGCACTATATTTCATCATCAGATAATTATCTATTGTTATGACTCTGTCATCAAGACAAGGAGGAACTATATACACAAATATGTAATACATGTTTAAAAGTGTTCTCTTAACATGATTACAAGTTTTTAAAAATCTTTGGTATTAAAAGAAATGAACATCAGTTTCCTCACATTTTATTTATGTTGAATGCTTTTTTGCAATGCTGACTACATCAGTTGTTTTAGTATTTCTAAGTCTGTATAGAGTTTTAGCCTTGTTAACATTTCTGTCCCATGCACATCTAGCTGAAATCATGGTTGATCTGAACCATTTTGATAAGCAAGATAACTGGGGAATCTGCCCATTTTCTGAGCAGTGTCCATCTTCTCTTGAAATTAAATGAATGTTGCACAGTTCCAGGTGTGTGTTGTAGATTTGAAATCTCTACATTTTTTGGGACTCTTAGCCCTTTTGATACATGGGAAACTTAAATGTATTTAAATTTCTGTCAAGGTTGTATTGGGTCCCAATTGATTGATATGTACAAAGTTACTATTAATTGTAGGTCATTACCCAAATAACCTACCAATCTTTCCATCTAATAAGTACATTAAAAAATTGTTATCAAAATAATTTTGAAGACTTTTTCTCTGCGTAAATCTTGACGTTTATAATTAGATGGGGACTCCTACTGACTTTAAATGAGTGCTTATAAAATGGAAATGTTTAAGAAGAGGTTCATTTTTAAGGAGAATTTTCTCATGACCCTTACTATTTGTTAAGAAAACCCAACTTCCACTTGGCTTTTATGTTTGCATGTTCTTCCAGTATTATATAGATCATCAGAATTGTGTTGAGTACTAAAAAGAAAACTCGTGAAGGGGAGAAGGCTGAAGACAAATTTCCTGGTTTACCAATTGAATCAGATGTTCTGTATTCAGGAAAGAATTTATCTTTTAGAAGTGGCAGATTTTGTAAATATAATCTAAAGGCATTTTACTCTCTATTTTTGTAAAAATAGAGATTAGGTTATCTATCACTTTCTTCCTTAAGATAAGTCCCTTTTGTAAATTTGAAAAATGACACTGTCCCCAACACAACCTCTTTAGTAGAGTGCCTGTAGATTGGCAAAATAGAGAGCATGAAATGACTACTTCTGTACCAACATTTCTGTTTAAGGACCATAACTTTTTTTTTGTTTTTTGCCAGACAGAGTTAGACAGTGAGAGAGAGAGACAGAGTTGTAGACAGTGAAAGAGAGACAGAGAGAGGTCTTCCTTCTGTTGGTTCACTCCCGTAATGGCCGCTACAGCCGTCACGCTGCACCGATCCGAAGCCAGTCTCCCAGGTGGGTGCAAGGACCCAACCACTTGGGCCATCTCCACTGCCTTCCTGGGCCACAGCAGAGAGCTGGACTGGAAGAGAAGCAACTGGGACTAGTACCCGGTGCCCCAACTGGCACTAGAACCTGAGGTGCTGGCACCGCAGGGGGAGGATTAGCCAAGTGAGCCACGGCGCTGGCCCAGGACCATAACTTAAAAAATTCCAGAAGATCCCAATGAGTTTTTGTTTGTGAAACTTCTGATTCTCAGCTCAGAACTCATTGTACTCAAAGTTAATGCTGATATATTTTAAAAGAATGTTTATTCATTTAAATATAATAGTAATAAATCCATTACTTGTTAACATAGATAACCTTTTTGATGAAAAGCAAGTTTTCTAAAACAGAATTGTCTTTAACAATTTGCACATCTTTTAATTATGTAGCTTAATATTAAGAAACAGATTTTCATACTGTTTTTGCATTCCAATTCTTGTGTCACACAGCTTGAAGGCACTGGAAAACTCCTGTGCACTTCTGAAATGAGAGTGGAAAAAGGCATATTACATATTAGTATTATTATGAAAGTACTTTGATCTTGCAGAACTCTTCAGAGGCCATTGAGGACCTTCAAGAGTCTGTTTCTGTAACTATTTGCTTGTAAATGTAACTCACATCTGAACTAAGTTTGCCCAGTGGGAAAATTGAAATTGCATACTTTTAAATATCATTTATTTCAGAGTAATACTGGTGGTAGTATTATGAGGTGTGGTTTATGAAGTCCTTTTCAGTTGTATCGTTGGGCACTGGCTAAATGCTTTTCTTACATTCTTTCATACAATACTTGAATCCATACTTTAAAAGATAGAAGGCATAGAGAGGTTGAGGTAGTGACAACTTTTGATCTAGGGAGCAAATACGGCTGGATTAACATGCTGGCAAATATGTATGTGAGTAGATTTATTTTTCAACCTTGAAATTCCAAGAAAGTTTTTATATACTTAAAAAAATTTTAGTAATTATTTTTTCATAATTTATTAAATCAGTGGAGCCTGTTTTTTTTTTTTTTTTTAAGTCTTTGGAAGTGAGTTGTTAATGAAGTATGTTTTAAAAGGCAAACACATCTGATGTATCACAGTGACTTCTGTTTTGTGACACACTTTTATTGGTGTGTGTGCCCTATACAGTTTTTAAAAATTACTTTTAAAAAGATGCTTTTATTAAAATTTATCTTAAAGTAGCCTATTGAATTCATCCTTAAATTTTTTTTGAAGTTTTTAGAATAATATCATTAATTAAGCTTTTTATATGGTTATATTTGAACAAATGAATATATGACCACTATGTAATCTGGTGTTGTGCTGGTGTACCAGCCATCTCTCTTGAAAAGTGCCGTAGTGGTATAAAAGTTCTGTTAGTGATGGCTGATTTTACCAACCTGATGTCATTAAATGCATTTTGAAACAGAAACACCAGCAGCTCTCCCAAGCCTTTGCAAACCATTTCTAGCACAGCACTGATATAGAAGTCCCTAAATTTATTGATCATTTGATGATTGTATCCAGTATTTGAATAACTTTTTGTGTTATATTTCTAATGAATTCAGAAAACATTTGGACCCCAGTTCATTTCTAGTGATGTACTGGCACTGAGCCATTTAGTCTGGAAAGGTCCAAGTATTGTGAACCTGGATTTTGGAAGTTCAGTTATTGCATTACTGTAGGAGTTGTACATTCATGGCTTACACTGTGTTCTGTCTGCAGTTCTGTTTTGTTTGACCAGCATGGTGTTTTTATGCATTGAATTTTTGATCCAACTATTTAAAGTGGGACATGTACTCTAATGTAGATACTCCCTGATACTGCATTTTCTTAGCCTCAAACATTCAAATGCTCTGGTTTTTTTTGTTTGTTTTTTGTTTTTTGTTTTTTAAGGCAGAATTATAGAGAAGCAGAAGCAGAGAAAGAGGTCTTCCATCCACTGGTTCATTCCCCAAATGGCCACAACGGCCAGAGCTGTGCTGATCCAAAACCAGGAGCCAGGAGCTTCTTCCAGGTCTCCCACGCAGGTGCAGGGGCCCAAGCACTTGGGCCGCTTTACACTGCTTTCCCAGACCATAGCAGAGAGCTGGATTTGAAGTGGAGCAGCTTGGACTCAAACAGGCACCCATATGGGATGACAGCACTGTAGGCAGCGGATTACTCGCCAACTCACAGTGCCGGCCCCTCCAATGCTTTTCAAGGCCTTTGAGATGACATATCCTTGAGTAGATAGATAGTACAAGTATAAAGAGCCCTTCTTAGGCTTACCTCTCATTCTCATTTTGGATTTAATTGAAGTAGTTTGAATTTCTGGTGGTATTTTCCAATGAAAGTTTTTGCCAAGAATGTATACCCAGTAACTTCTGTACATACTGTTTATTTGACCAGTAGTCAAAATATAAATGTATTTTTGAAATCTTTGTTTGTCCAACATGTTGGACTATGGGATTTAATGAAAGTAGAATGTGATGGTTCAGGTTTTTTTTTTGTTTTTTTTTTTTTTTGTTGTTGTTTTGTTTTTTTTTTTTTTGACAGGCAGCGTGGACAGTGAGATAGAGCAAGACAGAGAAAGGTCTTCCTTTGCCATTGGTTCACCCTCCAATGGCCGCCGCAGCCAGCACGCTGCGCTGATCTGATGGCAGGAGCCAGGTGCTTATCCTGGTCTCCCGTGGGGTGCAGGGCCCAAGCACTTGGGCCATCCTCCACTGCACTCCCTGGCCACAGCAGAGAGCTGGCCTGGAAGAGGGGCAACCGGGACAGAATCCAGCGCCCCGACCAGGACTAGAACCCGGTGTGCCAGCGCCGATAGGCGGAGGATTAGCCTAGTGAGCCGCAGCGCCGGCCAGGTTCAGGTTTTTATAAAAGGAAAATTTGATCCCGTATAAAATGTTTCTGAGGGTTTTAGTTCCCTGAAATCTTGAGTAGATGCTATCAAAGTTGCGATTTAAGCATGAGAGGAAGATATGCATTCTAGATTATTCAAAAATTTTCCCTTAATCCTCAGTAGAGGGCAGAGGAAACAGACACTAAGGAGCCTTCTAATTTTGACTGCATGACATTAACTACAGTCAGCAAGGGATTGTAAACTGATCTTAAACAGTGTTTCATGGAATGCTTTGGGTGCAATCAGGTGTTTTAAAGACTTTTAAGGTTTTTTGTATGTTATACAATAGTACATGCTTATGATTTTTAAAAAGATGCAGTATGCAAAGGAAATTATAAAGTGATAAAATGTCTCCCTCTGTGACTTTATTCCCACACTGAGGAATATAATTTATATTCTTGTATAGTCTTTCAGACATGTTATCATTTGTATCTATATATGCCTCTCAATGCCCTTACTTATTTTAAGTGTACGGTTTTGTAACTTGGTTCTTTCTGTTTAACTTGGTTGTCTTTCCATAGTACCAAATCCAGCTCATTTTTTTAAATGGCTCCAGGATTCCATCATATGGATGTCCCTTTGGAAGAACACTCATGTTCAGACTTTCCGACTGAAAACACTGTTAAAATGTTTACAGTGCATATATGAAGGACACTCGATTCTGTCTTACTGGAAACTTAATAAAATAGACAAAATTATATTTTGAGGGTCCCAGCTGTTCAAGGTCTTGTGCTTCCATTTAAGGAATTCTTACGCTTGAAGAAGGAAGAAAAATCCCTCAAATTGACTATTTTAAGATACTTGAAATATCCCATGTTTTAAATTGAATTATGAAATAATTTAATCAGTCCATTGAAAGACTGTGCAAGTTTACATCTGTTTTGCACTTTATTTTTTCCCACCCAAGACTTTTGTGGTTTCTAACTTTTTGGGGGGGACTACGTTCTTCTACAATTTGTTGGTATCGTGCCTTATATATTTTAGCTTAGAATATATCTTATTTTTAAGAGAAAATACAAATTATGGCAAATCTATTTTGGCACAACCACCTATTCATTATTTCCTAAAGATTGGCTTCTTTTACTTTAGGTAAGATTTGAGTAATGACTGAAAGTTCTGTTTCTGAATCTTTGCAGATTAGAGTTCAAAAATTTCTTAACATGTATTTAATATTAGTCAAGCATGGGATTTGCTCCCAAGAAAAGTTTCTTTTCATGAGAAACACTTAACTCTAACAGCTAACAAAACGTACCTTTGCACTTCATGCCTGAGAAGTAGGATGAAAACTTACTGAAAACCTGAAAGAGTAAGAGGTGGCCCCCTCTAAAGCAGGGAATGTTTAGAAAATGTTAATATCCCACGATCTTTTAAATCCAATCTGAGTGCAGGAGGTGGTTGTAGGTATTGGATGAAAACTTACAGACTGTTTTCAGTTTCATTTCTACAGTTCTTTAGTATGTAGATAAATTTGGTTAAAAACTTGTTTGTTGTGAAATATTGTTGGAAGTTGATTTTATTTTATTTTCCAAATAAAGACTTCTGTATTTGTGTACCATTTGGGAAAAGCCTCTTTCCTTTAAATGAATGTTACTTTATATATATATATATATATATATATACACACACACACACATATATAGTAGCATATATATAATATATACATGAATTATTTAGGTTTTTATATATATATCAGACAAGACATCTGGAATATTGACAAAGAATATTGTAGTTGTCATTCACATTGTGTATTTTTTTTTTAAAGATTTTATTTGAGAGGTAGAGTTACAGACAGTGAGAGGAAGAGACAGAAAGGTCTTCCCTCCATTGGTTCACTCCCCAAATGACCACAATGGTCGGATCTGCCAATGAAGCCAGGAGCCAGCTGCTTCTTCCCAGTCTCCCACGTGGGTGCAGGGGCTCAAGCACTTGAGCCATCTTTTACTGCTTTCCCAGGCCATTAGCAGAGAGCTGGATTGGAAGAGGAGCAAGCGGGACTAGATCCGGAGCCCATATGGGATGCTGTCCCACAGACGGAGGATAGCACCAGCCCCATGTTATGTATTTATGGAAAATAGATCATGTAAACTACCTTCATCATAATCTTTTCTTCCACTACCATTAATAACTGCTGTGGCCACTTTTTAGTCTGGGTTTTACATTGCCAAGTATCTGCATTTTTAAACAAAAGGACACATTGCTACTTGCAGTGTAACTCCTTTTTCTTTCGAAATACAGGTGTAGGTTGGCTTCCACAGAGCATTATAATGGAATTTTAGCTACCTGCAACCCAAAAAATTTGAAAGGTGAAGTGCCCCAGTTCATATTTTGCTTTAGTAGTATCTGTTACTGGTTACAGATCCACCCCAGCTCCCAACCAGATCCCAAAAGAAAATCCGGCTTTCCTTAGTATCTTCACTGTTGCAGATTGAGGATGAGATAGGGCGAGAGGGAGCCAGTGTTTCAGTCTTTTCTTCAATGAAAAAAAGTTTTATATTTTCTTTAAATGTTTTGCTTATGATTTTTTACGTTTTAGGATTATGACTGAAAAATGCTGATCCAGAATTGAGTGACCTTTGTTGCAATCAAGTTCTGCATCTGGGCAGGGAGTTTAATTGATTCCAGTCCCCCAACTTTCAAATCTTCCAAATGTGAAAACAAGATTCTCATCATTTGAAATACATTTAAATTAGAGAGTAATTATCTTTTGAATTGGAATTAAAAATTGCAACTTAATAGCTAATTAGATTAAACATATGAAACATTTCCATAGATCTAAAAAGCCAAGTATTAACAATAGCTTACTAACAGGATGGACATCACTTGTTAATCACCACTTCGTGCCTTGTGACTGATAATTATTTAGTGGACACAAACGCCTTTTAAGGCAGTTTGTTACCAAGAAAAGGTGTTCACTTCACCAAGCTCATTCAACTATTCAGTAAGTGGCAAGAATAGAATCCTGTCCTACTTTAAGGTTCATCTGTATTTTATCCCTACTTTGAAATTCCAGCAGTTTTATAAGTAAGGAATATGGAGTTTTTATCCATCTGTTTTATGAACATTGGGAAGCAAGCATGCAGCCTTACTACTACAAATGACCCAAATTGGCTTTTTCCCCCAACTATGTTTATTTGTTGCTTGCCCCCATGGAGTTTTGCATTGTGATCATAGCAGTTACATTTTCATGTTTTTCCCACGTAACAATTTCTCCCAAATTGGAAATACAGTTGTTTCTGATTATGGAAAAATGTTTTAATTGTAGAGAATCTTAAAATATAAGAAAGTACTTAAAATGTTTTAATTGTAGAGAATCTTAAAATACAAGAAAGTACTTTTTTTTTTTTTTAATTTAGTGGTCCTGCCTATGCAGGTAAGTACGTGTGGCTTATTTAATGTACAGTAAATTTTAAACTTACAGAATTGGGTCATACCACACTTAATATTTTGTACCCTTTTCCTCAGTATATCATAGGTTTCTTTGTCAGTCACAGATCCACATTCCCTTCCAGTGAAATTATATGGAGTTATTGTGTAATGAATCCTTGTGATTAGCATGAGAAATTGTCTAGCTTTTCAACGTTGGTAATTTTACATATCTTTTTAAACATGATTTGGGGTCATTTTTTCTTAGAAGTGGGATTGACGAGTGAACAATAAACATCCTAAAAACTGATACATCTCCTTTTCTGGATTCCACTTTTCCTCATGGCCATTTGAGATTTTCCATAATGTTAATTGGGTGCCTCACTATGTGTGTAACTTTTCATTTGGATTTGGCCTTGGAGTAAATTTTGTTAATCACACTGTTGGCTTATAGGAATTAATGTCCACTAAACTAATTACTATTTAAAGGAATTGTTTAAATTTTTACAAATATGCAGAAGACGTGTGGGCCGCTTTTACTCCAAGTTCCAGGAGCTGTCAAGGGAATTCCTCTTCATAAATGCTAATCTAAGGAATATGGAAAAGTGTCTCATCTCCCCTTTTTGTGATTATGGTGAGATTGTTTTTCCCGATGTTGTCCTCATTGCTTATTTTTGTTTATATATTGTCTCACAATTTCATTCTTATGAGTTGTCACTGAAATTTATATTTTTAATCACCACATTCTCAATATATTGTTTTTAATTCCAAGTCACATATTTGGATTTTCTATGGCTAATGATGCTTTTATCATGAAGAACTTTGTGGTTTACTTCAAAGAGTGACAGAGGAGAGACAGAAATCTTCAATCTGCTGTTTCATTTCCCAGATGGACAATTAGGCTAGGGGTGGGGAAAGCTGAAGGAAAAACTCATTCAGGCCCTCCAGTTGAATTGGTCTTCTCACCCTGCCCATATTTGCAGAGATGGCTGTTTTTCTTTGATGGGGTACTTTGCATATATTGTGTCGATGTATTTATTTTTCAGATGGAATTTGTGCTTCTTGAATCAGTATTTTTTACCAATTCTATTAACTTCGCCATTCTATCTACAAATGTTAATTGTCCTATTCTACAGTAGCTTTTAAGGTTACTAAACATTTTGAATGTTAAACAGTTCAGACTACAGATATCACAAGAATATTACAGTAGAATACTTATGATTTTAGAGCAGAACAGTTCAGCCTTGTTATTTTAGTTAATATATTTGGGTAGTTCTCTCAGAATAAGATAAGATGGTCAGCACCCTGAACTGTGGGAACTTCTGAGGAATTGCAAGTCAGTGACCCATTCAGAAACTAATATTTTTTCCTATGTAGAAATAGTATATTTTAAAATGCAGAACAATATTTGACTTCTTAGATGATGTTTGAGAATTACTAGTGTGATGGAAACCACACTAGGGGCTGTATGCCATTGTCAAGGTAGCTTCCATTTAGTACTAGTTCATTATTAGTACCATTTTGCTAAATGATTTTTAACATCATCCCCTGTGATTCTGACAATGTGATATGTAGGTATGACTTCTATTTTACCAGACAAAATAAGAATGTAAATAAGAAGTAAACGATTCTTAAGTAGGTAAGCACAGAACTGAGGTTTGAACCCAGGTCTCCAGCTCTGAGCAGGTGCTCGGGAGCACTCTGCCGCAGTGTCTTGAAGGAAATGGTAATCTGGAAGAAGTATGTTGTGTGTACAAGAAGATCGGGGCCAGGGCATGGAGCTCTAGGAGAATAGATGGCTCAGTACACTTAGAAAGAACTAGCAGTCGTGAAGACAGAGCGGAAGGTGAGAAGTAGAAGGAAGGAGGGTGAGCATCTATATTATGGTGGTGTTGTATGGATGGGCAGACAAATATTTGCAAACACCCTGGGCAAATTTTTTAATCAAATGATTAAAGAAAGGGATATGTGTGTGATACAGAAAATAGTACTTGTACCAAAACTTGTTCTAGGTCTCAGTGGCATGAAGAACATAGAGAGGGGTGTGAGTGTTAAGAGCCAGTAATTGTATTTAAAATCAACAAATTGCTATCAGGTTAGAAGTCTTACAACATATATGTTCCATCTAAGGCCACCCACAGCCTGGATGTCAGCTGGGAGCTTGTTGGAATTTCAGACTCCATCCCAGTGTAGTAAATCAGAATCTGCTTTTTAACAAAAATCCAGAGCAGATAAGCCATTTGTAAACCATTTTGTCTGGTAAAATAGAAATATCTACATATAAGGTTGTGCAGATTATAGAAAATGTTAACTCAATAACAGTCATTGTGCGCTTGCTCCCTATGTAGGACCTCTGTCCTTATTGTGTTGTACTAAGAATTAACGGTAAAACTGGTCTTCAAGCAGTACTTTATACTTTGTGTGTCTGTGTGAGTGCAAATTGTTGAAAGCTTTACTCAGTATAGAGTTGATCTGTATCTAAAGATAATTAAAAATTAATCTTAAGAATGGGATGGGAGAGGGAGTAGGAGATGGGAGGGTTTGCGGGTGGGAGGATGGTTATGGGGAAAAGAACTGCTATAATCCAAAAGTTGTACTTTCAAAATTTATTAAATAAAAGTTTTCTATAAATATATATATGTAATGAAAGTAAAATAAATACATTTTTCAAAAAATGGCTAACCTTTAAAAAAAGGCATTTTGCAAAATGACACCAAATTAACTCCTGCTAAATGGAATTACTATGACATGCATATAGATAGCATTTAGCATGATTGCTTTTACGTGGATGTATCTCAGAATTACAGAAGACAATTTGTATGCAAGCAGTATCAAGGAGCAGTAATTGAGGCCCATGCATGTAAGATAAACCACTTTTTATGTTGCTTCTAAAAACTCAGAAGTTAATTTGTTATGTTAAAATCACTGAAGAATCTTACAAAGTAAGAATTCATCAGAAGGGATTCTGTAAAAATACACTTGGATTAAATTCCCCCTTAAGGGTATTATGTGTAGATGTGTTCCAGGCACCAGGAGTCTGTGCGGAGTATTTTATCTAAAAACAATGAAGGAGTTGGCTGGTGTTGGCTTCAGACACAGAAGGTGTCAGGTGCTGTGCAGTGAAGGGATGTGTAAAGGCAGCAGGATTTCCCCATGCAGGATACTGTGGGAGAGGGAAATTGGAAGAACACAGGTTTCCTTGTCACCTTGAAGCCAGACCATGAAAAGGGAAGGCGACCCCGCGGGCGACAGGAGCCCCTGAGGATAGCCTAAGTACTTCTGGTGACATATCCACATGAGCAGGACAGCAGCTGCACGGAGGAGAGTGACATGGGTGTCACCCATCTGACAGGTGTGTCCCAAGTACTGGAAACTGCTGTAGAGGGGCGTAATTCCTATGGTGATATTAAAGAAACTGTGTAGGATTGTTCTTCCTGTATCCTGTTGACTTGCAAAATTTAAAAGTGGTCACTTCACAGATGTGTTGTTTTGCACTTTCACAGAAGTAAGGTGTTCATTGAAGAAAACTTGTAGAGTTCCTCACCCCAAAGATGTGCTTCTCATCACCTTGAGAGTGCCAATGTTTCTTCCCAACTATTTAGTGTGAATGTGTGCATTCTGTTTTCCTTGTGTGCAGCTTACATAAGTATTTTCTGCACTTAAAAAAAATTATTTGAAAGGCACAGGTATAGGCAGGAATAGAGACAAAGATCTTCATCTGCTGGTTCACTCCCTAAATGGGCTAGAAGCCAGGAGCTTTTTCCAGGTCTCCCACATGGGTGCACTGGCCCAAGTACTTGCTGCTTTCCTAGGCACATTAGCAGGGGGCTGGTTCAGAAGTGGAGCAGCTAGGTTTCAGACTGGCACCCATATGGAATATTGGCCTTGAAGGTGGCAGTTTAACCCACTACACCACAACGTGACCCCTAAATATTATCTGCTTTTAAAATACAGTAAGTACCTTTACCCATCATGAAGTAGTATGAGAAGCCATATATAATAGCTGCATTATGTGTGTCTTTTTTTCAAAGCATAAATGTCTTCACTGTTTCCATGGATGAATGATTTACAAACTTCAAGTGCTTAGAGAGTAGTATATATTTTAGATTTTGCAGGCCATATGGTCTCTGCTTCAATTGGTGGACTCTATTTTAGAGCAAAAGCAGCCTTAAGCAAAATGTAGATGAGCTTGCCCGTGTCCCAGTGAAAACTACTTGGAAAACCAGGCCTGGAGGTTTAGGTTGTTTACATACTTGTTGGCATCCTTGTCCAAGAGCAGTTCCAGGAATTAGTCTGTGTCATGGATGTTCCTGGGCCAGAGGCTGTGCATTTATATTATAGTGATCCAGATAATTTTCCCAACTTATGGTTCCCACAAATTTTTGAGAGAGTTTATTGCTTTACAGCACTGATAACATTGGGTACTTTAAAATTTTGTCAATCTGATGAATAAAAGGTGTTACATTTTGTTTTATATTTCTTGGATTGCTAGTGAGGTTGATCATTTCATTCCTTGTGAATTAGTTTTTCATACGATTCAACCCTCTTTTTTACTATGCTCATCTTTTGAAAGTTGGTTTTCAGATCTTTTTGTATATTGAATAAAAACAGTATTATGTATTTTGCGATTTTTTTATGTACGGAAATCTTGTTTTTATAAAGTTAAATCTGTTCCTCTTTTCAATAGTTTCTAACTGAATTTGTTCTCAAGAAACCCTTTTCTAAGCCAATGTATAAATCTTCACCTATGTATTTTCATTGTAAGCTTCATAATTTTTTTAACTTTGGGGGATGGTTATTATGAGTGTCAGCAGAGCGGAAGTCTTGTGTTGATTGGGTAGCAATACAGTTCTCATGGAATTTAGAGGTCATGCATATGAAGCCCAACACGATAGCAGTGTTCATACTCCAGGAAAGTGAAGAAGTAGAAGGAAGTCAGATGGATGGATTTTGAAAGGGATGAGGTTGCCTTATAATGAAGGGAGGGAAGTGGTCGCAGAGGTAGTCGGATGAATGGAAGGTCTGAGACTTGAGTACATGGGAGAAAGGAATAGGTCAAGAGTAGCAGGTTCTCTCCATTAATGTAAAGAGAACATGCTACCTTTGTCAGCAGACGGGAAGACCCAGCGACTGTGTTCTGAAATGTGTATGCTGTTCAAGCAGCCTTGTGGGCCTGGAAAAGCACTCTGTTACTGCAGTTGGGAGGAGGCGAGCCATCTGTGTGAGGAGACAGTGAGGCCTGAAGTGGCAATTTACTAGAAGAGCTGGCAGCATGCTGAGGTGTTTAAGAGCTTGGCAAGGTTGCCCACTTCACTGATTTAGAAAATCCTCAACAAACTCATTACGGAGCTCACCAAGTCCTTAGCTACTATGGTTTGATTCTGTGTTCACAGAAGTCTTCAGAATATGAGCAGAAAATAATCAGCATTTGTTTTTGGAAAAGTAGGAAAGACTTCCTGAGAGGGAACAAGTCATAATGCATGTAAAGAATAAAGAGAAGCATAAATGTCCTAAAGAATCACGATTCACTTAAAAAGAACAACATATACCTGTGAGAGGATAATGCAGATAGGTTTCAGTTCTCTGTTTTCCTAAGTCTTCTGAAATCACCAAAAGGCATCATTATCTGCTTGACTATACAAATAGTACAGGTCCAGCTGATGACAGGTCAGTGCACCGTGCTACCTGCTGGCCACCTGATTCGGCAAGTGATATTTTACTGAACACAGCTGCACCAGTTTTTCACTTACTGTCCATGAAACTCTGGCCTGCAACAATGAAAACTGTGGTTGTGACAGATGTAGGGCCCACGAACCCAAATATCCCTTTACAGACAAATTTTGCTGACTTCCACTCTAGATAATTAGGTAAATACAAATATATAAATTTTGATTGTCCACAATGTCACTTTTTGTATGTGTATATACATCTTACACAACAATGTAAAATGATTATATTTGGGAAAACAAGGTTTTAATACATACATAGTATTCAACAACATAGCTATACAGTAATTTATTAAACACTTCCCTATTGGCCTATTTCTAGTCAGTATTAGTACAAATTTGGTTAAAATTTTTTAAAAGATTTATTTATTTGAAAGTCAAAGTGGCAGAGACATTTATTTGAGAGGGATAAAGAGCTTCAACTATGCATTCATTCGCAAAATGCCTGCAATGACCAGGGCTAGGGACGAAGCGAGAGCCAGGAGCAGGCATTTCAATCCACGTATTGTCTTGGATGCAAGGGACCGGATTATTTTAACCATCACTACTCCCTCCCATGTCTACATTGGCGGGGAACAGGAGTCAGGAGCAAATACAGACACTCTCATGTATGGTGTAGACATCTTAACCATTAGGCTACATGCCTGATCCCCAATAATATTTTAATAAAAATCCTTATACATAAATCTCTGTGTATGTGTGTACTTAGTGTTACTTTTCAAAATAAATACTTCATTATCCCAAATTGCTCTCCAAAGACATTTACTAAGTTTAGATTCCTACCATTAGGGTATGAATGTTCATTTTCCTTGATCCTTACCATGCAGGATTTTTAGTAGTTTTATGCATTATTATAAGAAAAACCAGTTGTTGTTACTGAACTGCTAAAGGCGCTATTTTTCAAATGTTAATTTTCTTGTTTTAGTTCTTTTTGGATTTGGCTTTTCATGTCCTTAGCACATTTCTTAATTGCTATGTAAATACAAAGTATTTCCTACTTGGAAACTGTTCTTCTCCCTCTGCTCATTTCATTTTCTAAAGATTTACTTATTTACATGAAAAATAGGGCTAAAAATGAGTTTTTATATAAAAATTTTGAAATCTGCATTATTATGGGTCTTTAAAAATTCATTAAAATATGTATTATGAACAAGTTCTGCATGGATTTCATATACTATGTAAGTGAATGGTCGAGGCTATATTCCAATAAAACTATTAAAATGGGCCCCATACCAGATCTTAACAGTAGACCACAGTTTTCCAACCTTGAAATATATGAAGACATAGGTAAACTTGCCCTGTACTCAAGAGAAAAGGCAAAGAGTAGAGATCAACCCAGTAATAACCCAGACAGGGATTTTAAAGCTTCATCTTGGTGTGAGGGACACCTGTCCTTGATCCTGGGCCGTAGGATGCAGCACTCTGACCTTCCTCTTTAACCAATCTCGCACAAATAGGCAAGGAATTCATGATGTATATCCTCTCTCCAGTTTTTATCCCTCCTTCTAAACCATGCTCCAGGCAGTCAGGGAGTCTAGATATTTCTGCCCAAGCAGCCCAGGCCCACTTCCAGGGTATGCGGATCCTGGCCTAGTAACTACTGTTTGTCAGGACGTAGGGGCTGATACGTGTATGGAACCTTAGTGTTCTCATCTGAAAATGTGTGATAATAAAGTACAGGAGGATCAGTTTACTTTGAATTTCCTAAAAATAGCAAATAGTTTTTTATTAGAAATGTTCCATTCAATATTTTAGACACACACATTCCTTCATTGTTTACCTAATATTCAAATTTGATTGGATATCCTATTGTTTATTTGCCAAATCTGAAAACCCCACTCCTCCCTCTTTCATGAGAAATTCAAAGAACACATAAACCAATGTAAGAATGTATCTGTATACATGCCTTTTAGGCTGTGCCATACATGCTGCTGCAGAGTGAGAATTCATGTTTACATGTCAACTGTTGGAGAATTGGCAGTTATTCCTGCTGCCGTAGGTCATGTGTTCAAATGATAACTTATGTTCTCACTTATCCCCAAGGTGTCTACTTGCATGGATCACAAGCACATAGACTAAACCCTTGGCCATTTCTCCCCAGTACCCTCAATATGTGGCGGTGAGAATACTGTTCTCTCAGCTGCTGCATCTCCCTTTTAGGCTCTCAGTTTTACATTCATTCATTCAGCAAATAGGTCTTGAATAGTCACCCCATGTTGGGGCAAAGAGCAATAAAGACAAAAGCCAAGAGCCTTACCATTATGGAGCTGAGCTCTGGTGAGGGAGGGGCTTCCCGTCCACTATTAACTACCCTTTTGGTTTGGCACATGACTTAGTTTCTCTTGACTTTGCCTTTGGCCTCCATCTAGCTGCGTCATCCTTGTTTAGTGCACTTCCAGAAACTCTTGGTTTGACCCTTCTCACCTACTAAGTCCTTGACATGAATCTCCTGTTCACCTTCACCCCAGAGGACACCCCCTACCTTACCTTATCTGGCCTCGTTTGGGATCCAGGACTTGGATAGTACATATGATGCAGCATTTGGGGTAATCAAGGTTATCTATAAACTTAAGTATTAAAAAAGTACTTGAGATAAAAATAGCATTTAAAAACTCTGAAATTATTTCTGCTAAGACTCCAAGATAATATCTCAAGTGAAAAAAGATTAAAAAGTATATGGAGGAAGATGTTCCATCTTCTTAGGGAATTGACATTCTGGTGGTATTACATGACATACATCTTAGCATCTTGAGAAAAGAAAGTTTCACGTGGCCAGTCTACAAATGAAAGAGCTTAATAAGTGACTGAAATTCAACAGTAAATTTTATGACTATATTAAAAAGCATATATTTTCACACTACATAGAAACATTGTGCTTGGATTCCTGCTATTTTATTGGAGACCCAGATGGAGTTTTGGGCCCCTGGTTTTTGCCCAGCCCAAGTTATCTCTCTGTCTCTCTTTCTCTTTCATCTATCCATCCATTCATCTATCCATCTCTTACTCTGTCTTTCAAGTAGATGAAAATAAGCATTTTTAAAAAAGGGTTTGGATCTATATTAATTTAAGTTGCGATCCTGGTATTAGCTGCTTAACTCCTCACCATGAAAGTGAATTTGTCCGGAATCATTCTACACAGTAGTTGTATGTATCAAAGTAATGAAAATCAGGTCTTCAATCCAGGTCAAATAGAAATAACAGTTTCTATCCTTTTAGACATTTCAGTAACTCCCTTGATAAGAATAAATCTAGGGAATGCTTTTTGGTTAGAATGGGCCATTTTCTAGTACTATTGAACCCATATGAGAGTTTTTTGAAAGACTTATTTATTTGAAAGGCAGAGTTATAGAGACAAGAAGACAGAGAGAGAGAGAGAGAGAGAGAGAGAGATCGTCCATCCCCTGGTTCACTTCCCCACAACGGTCAGGGCTGGGCCAGGCTGAAGCCAGGAGTTTCATTCAGATCTACCACATAGGTGTCAGGGCCCCAAGTACTTGGCTGATGCTTTCCCATGTGCATTAGTAGGGACCTGGATTGGAAGTGTAGTCGTCAGGACTTGAACAGGTGCTCATGTGGGATGCCAGTGTTACAGGTAGCACAACGTCTGCCCACGTGAGAATTTAAGAGCCAGAAGGGACTCTTGGGCAAGTCTGACCTCCAGTGTTTACAGGGAAGAAATAGAGGCTAACAGGGGTTCTGTGAGTACCAACAAGCAGAGAGTTGCACAGTAATGTGCGCAAAACCAGTCTCCCACTCACACTGGATGTTTGTTCCAAGGCCCCCTCTCCTGTATAAAGAAAGAGACAAATAATGAGATGGGTCACTTGCCCTTAGGTTTCGCTTTATGTGATCCCTGCAATGACCTGTTTGCACTCCCCACTGCACACCATCCTCCCCTTGAGTCCTCTGATCCAACCTTGTCCATCAATCTTATAACAACACCCAGGCTCTTTTCTGACATCAAGTTCAAAAGACAGCTCAGAGCTGCCAGTGGCAATTACAGCCTCCTACACAGTATTCTCACAGTGTTAGGGACAATTACAGAGCTGGTTATTTCTGGGTAAAAGTACTCAGGCCCACGTTCTCTGGCTCTCATCGAGACGTGTTTGATGGAAGTTTTGGTCCTACCTGCTGTGTTAGCAATGTTACCCAGACACCTGTTTTATGTTCCCTTCAATGGCCCTTAGTTTCTAATTCTTTATCCTGTTCGGTGTCAGAAGAATTCAAAGAGACAAACATATCCATTAACATCCTCCTTGAAACATATTCAAAAGCCATTTTGAAGACCTGGAGTCCCAGGGAAGAGGTGTGTCTCTGTTCTTGCTTTGGTCCTGCTGGCAAACTTTTTACCCCAGGATCAAGAGGCTGCTGGTTGAACTGAACAAAGCAGCTGCCCCCTGTGGCTAGCAGTGCTGTACAGCCATTGCAGACTGGGCACAGTGGGTCCATCGTCTACAGACACAGGCTCGGAGGGGAGGCAGTCTTCTCCCTGGAGGCCGAGTTTCCAGCCTGTTGCAAACCTGACGGACAGAGGGTGTTATGAGGTGTCCACACTCTTTAGACAATAAAAACCCTACATGAATTAGAGATTCCCTCGAGTGTTTTTAAGAGCATCAGCATTTTATTTATTTTTATTTTAAATATCTATTTATTTGAAATGCAGAGCAACAGAGAGAGGTAGAGTCAGAGGGAGAGAGTGAGAGGGAAAGAGAGAGACAGAGACAGAGAGAGAGATTCCAGCCACTGGTTTACCGTCCAAATGGCTGCAACAGCCAGGTCTGGGCCAAGCTGAAAGCAGGAACTAGGAATTCCATCCTGGTCTTAACCTGAGTGGAAGGGGCAAGCACTTAAGCCATCTTCTGCTGTCTTCCCAGGCACATTAGCAAGGAGCTTGATTGGAAGTGGAGCAGCAAGGACTCGAACCAGCACTCCAGTATGAGATGCCAGCCATGCAAGTGGTAGCTTAACACACTGTGCCCCAGTGCCAGACTATGTGTGTTTTTTAGTGTGATTTTTAGCATGATTTTCTAATAGCAGGGACTAAGGGAAATGTGTGCTTTCAAGATGACTTTCCATGACCTGCTCTGTTGACTTGAAACTGGCAGACCCCAGAGATCACTTGGCTGTCCCTTTTGGACATCACTGATTTTATTTTGAATGCAATTTCCTGTATTCTGAGGCTTTCCTTGCTCTGCTGTTTTACATAGCGTGTCTTTTTTTTTTTTTTTTTTTTTTTAGGTTTCAATCCAAAATACTTCTGGAAAGTACATTTGTGCTTTAGTTTATAGCTTTGCTGCTTTGGTTTGTGAGCTTTTTGTGTAGCACCTCACTGGCCTGACGTTTAATGACACAGCTGAATTGCATACCTTATCGAGAAGGGAAGTGTTAGGTCTTCTCTGACTGACCCCAGGGGCCTCACATAAGACACCGTCCAGTACCCATCATTGCTGGTTCTGTAAATGGCTTTGAATGGATTCTTGGTGACATGACCACCTGCTACCATCTCCTGGATAGAGGGTGAAGTCACTCATCAATATTAATTGATGCCATATACTCAGAAAGGACCTAGGAATTCAAAACAAAAACATATGGTTCTTGCCCTCAAGAACTTCAAGGTGTTCTAGCAGGCACATGTGTTAAATTGGCACTATAACAGTAAGATGCAAAAGGCAGGGACTTTTACAGGCGAGGAGTAATAGAATGATTGGGAAAAGGACCAGTCCTATAAAGCCTCACAGGGGTTTCCTGTATTCATTGAATGGAAATTTAATGAGTATGCGCCTGCACACAGCTTTGAACAGTGAATGGGCAGAGCAGGTGTAGCTCTCATGGGAGAAGGAAAGAAAGAAATGAGCATGACCAACTGACAAGCAGATATCAGGTGTCTACAAACAACATAACCCAAGGGCAATTTCAGACTGGTTGGTCAGGAAAGACCACTCTGGGAAACTGAGATTTGACTTTAGCCTGAAAGTTGAGCAGGTGTCAGTTGTACAAAGATCTGGGAAGGTTATTGCAGGCAGAGAGGATGGCAAGGGTGAAGGCATTGAAGGAGACACAAGCTTTACGTGTCTGAGAAAGCGAAAGGAGGCAAATGTGGGTGGCAGGGACCATTGGCCAGATGGACAGGGGCTGGATCATGTAGGGCCTTGTAGGAAGAGAGAAGTTATTACAATAAATCCCTGGGGCCGGCGCCATGGCGCACTAAGTTAATCCTCCACCTGCGGCGCCAGCATCCCATATGGGTGCCGGGTTCTAGCTCTCTGCTGTGGTCTGGGAAGGCAGTGGAGGATGGCCCAAGTGCTTGGGCCCCTGCACCCACATGGGAGACCAGGAGGAGGCACCTGGCTCCTGGCTTCCGATTGGCATAGCCCAGCCATTGTGGCCATTTTGGGAGTGAACCAACAGAAGGAAGACCTTTCTCTCTCTCTCTCTGTGACTCTACCTGTCATAAATAAATAAATAAATAAATAAATTCCAAGTGTGAGGAGAAGCCCTGGATGGGTGTGAGCTGGTCTAAACCATAGCTATTACTGGGGAAAAGTGAAGTGGGGGAGTAGTGGGAAGGTGACAACTACCAGAAGACAGGTAGGGTTGGGCCAGAGTGTGCTAGCACTGGAGCGAGAAGGAAATGTTTGTGGATGAAAGGAACTCACCAGTGTCCAGGATGGAGATGGGACAAAGCAGACAGATGAGTGAGCATGAGCAAATCATAATCAAGTCCTTAGTGTCAGGGCTAAGAGGGACAGGTGGAGAGAGGAGCTTTGAGCATCTCACTTTATCCAGGAGTTTTTGGAGTGAATGATAGTATCCCCATTGACTTTGAAGAAATGAGTGTCACAAACAGTAAGAAACTGAACTTGGATTAATAAGGAGCCTCTGAGACTCGCTCCTAAGTGAGACAGTGTTTCTGCCCTGGGTATTGGGTCTATGATGCATCTCAGCATGACTTTGATTGTAAGAGAAATGAATACAACAATAGGAGTAATTCTTCCCAACAAGGGTTTCTTTATTTAACTTGAATGAACTTATAGAGTACAATTGGTCCTTTCATAGCAAGACAGTAAATAAAAGTAAAAAAATAGACCTTCAGCCATCAATTTGTGGTACATTATTTATACATTGAATGTTCAGCTACATAGAAGAGCTGGATATAAGAACATAGTGCAAATGGCATGAAGGTGCAGCACAATGAGAAGAACTATGGGAGCTGAAGGACAGAAAAACACAGAATTCAGCAATGACGAGTCCATTTTCCATCTGTTCCACATGGGCCTAGTCTCCAACAGCTGGGCTGCCTCTCGTGTTCGTAGGAGTCATTGTTCACATCAAGATCAATCCATATTTGGAAATGGTGGATTTGTGATGTGACAAGAGGAGAGTGTCACGTCCACAGGCCTTGAGTGACTTCTAAGTCACAGCAAGAGCAGCGGAGAGGCCCGGAAGGAAGTTTACTAATGGCGGGCAAGCGAAATCCCGGCAGATTCTACCGGAGGCCAGGCCGAGCGCCTAGTGGCAGCACTGCTTCTGACAGCCACACTTCTGCTGGCAGCAGCCCTTCCCAGAGCCACAGCCACAGCCACAGGAGCGATGGCAACAGGTGCGGCGGTAGCAGCACACAGTGGGGCAGCAGCAGCAACCACAGCAGCTCCCACAGCAGCCACCACAGCAGCCACCACAGCTGCCACAGCCACCACAGCCACCACAGCCACCACAGCTGCCACAGCTGCCACAGCCACCACAGCCACCGCAGCTGCCACAGCCACCACAGCCGCCACAGCCACCACAACCACCACAGCCACAGCACCCCATGGTGTCAGCAGAGAGGACTCAGTGCAGTGAGGAGAGAGGACTCGGGAGAGGTCAGGGAGGTCTGCTGCCTCCCCCTGCTAGGGGGGCCCTTATATACCCAGTTGGGGGTTGGCACATGGCAGAGGGTCACTTCCTCCTTGTTGTTTGGCTGCTTTCTGTGATGGACAAGTACTTCCTCTGTGTTACTTCCTCCTGGGTGCATACAATTTGACTCTTATTGCAATTTCAGATAAATCTATTTCTATATAAAAACTGGAAGTAGAACTGCATGACATATGTAATAAAACATTGCATTTTTCAAGCTGTCTCCTTGAGTAATGTTCTTTTGATTCCCAGGCAATGATCTAAGCTGAGCAGACCCAGCGTTTGCTCCACCTCTGAAGGTCAGTGCGGGGCTTCCAGAGCAATGATTCTGTACTCTGACTTTGCCTCCTGCTCTAAGTATATACAGCTTACGTAACTATCTTTAGTCACCCGTAAGAAATAAATTCAGTGTCTAACATATCTGTTCAGATGGGTTTTAAAGTCAAACAATCTAGGATATGTTTCATGTTACATTTCCACTTGAAGTTTCCACTTGGGAAATTCACTTCAATATATTGCAGGTAATAAGAAGTCCTGGAGGGAAAAAGATCTTTAAAAAAATCAATATTTGGCAATGAAGAGAGTTCTCACATATCAAATTAAAAATCTAATTTTACGAAGAACCCATTCAAAAACACAAGAAAAGCAAATAGGTCTAAGTGGAAATCTTTATGGAGATAATTATTAGATTGCATTGAGGGACATGAATGGAGAAATAGCATAGGTTCATGGGTGGAAATCTCAACATCTGAGAGATGCCCATCATTCCCAAAGTCATTAACGAATTTATTAAGATTCCATTAACACTAAGAGGTTTTTAAAACTTTGCCTTTTTTAAAAAACATGACATCTGCCCCTAAATACCTGTGACAAAACCAATAGCCTTAATGTCAAGGAGGTGGAGCATTCCACTTATCAGATTTTGGGACTTACTCTAAGGCTGTGATCACTCAAGCAGAGTGGTATTTTGTTGCTGAGAGGGACAGAGAGACTGATGGGTAGAAAGAGGCCAAACACAGAATCATATAGAATTTGGGACGTGGTATATGGCAGAAGCATTAAAAATCCTAAGAAAATATTATCTATTTAATATTTGCATTGAAATAACAAGTCATCTATGTAGATAAAAATATTAGGATCCTTCTTCACACCAAAGTAAATTCCAAACAATTTTAAGGCATAAATATGAAAAACTTAACTTGACAGGAGATTTATTTATTTGAAAGGCACAGCTAGAGAGAGAGAAAGAGAGTGAGAATCTTCCATCCACTGGCTCACTCCCCAAATGGCCACAATGGCCAAGGCTGGCCAGGAGGAAGCCAGAATCCAGGAGCTTCTTCTGGGTCTCCCAGGTGAGTGCAATGGTTCAAGGATTTGGGCCATCTTCCGCTGCTTTCCCAGGCATATAGCAGACAGCTGGAACAGAAGTGGAAAAGTTGAGACTTGAACCAGTGCCCATATGAGATGCTGGCATCTCAGACAGCAGCTATACCCACTATGCTACAAAATTTGACATTTTAAAAAGATACAGGAATGGGTCTTTGACACAGCAGATAAGACAACACTTGGGATGCCAGGACCTCATCTCAGAGTCCCAGGCTCTGGATCCCCACATCCTGCTGGTATGTAGTCTGAGAGGCCGCAGGTGATGGTTCACGTGGTTGAACCCTTGCCAACCATATCAGGGAGGCAGATTGCATTTTGAACTTCTGGCTTCAGCCTGGCCCAGCCCTGGCTATTGCGGGCCTGTAGGAAATGAGCCAGTGCATGCCATGAGAGATTAGTTGCAGAAGAAATGAGAATCCAACTGCCTTTAATGAAGCCAGGAATTAAAGAGATTTGCAAAAATATAAAGTAGTGCCACTGTACTCACCAAATGTATTTGTTTTAGAAAATGTAGTTATCTCTCTCCAAAATACATTATGCCTGTGGATGTGTGATTACATTATTATTTTTAATGTATTAATAAATGTTTTAATGGTATCAGTTTTAATTTCTAATGCAATAAATAGGTATTGTTATAAGCCACATAACACAAGGTATTTAGGGTCCTCAATACTTTTTAAGAGCACAGAGATCCTAAGACTTTAGAGTAGAAAACCCTTCTCTACCCTTGCTCTTTCCTGGGACGAATGTAACTGCTTTTCTACACCTACCATCAAGATTTGAATAGGAGGAATGACTGTGTAGCCCAGAGATTAAGATACCTGAGTCCCACTTGGGAGTACCTAGGTATTTGTACCTGGCACTTCTGGCTCCTGATTTCAGCTTCCTGCTAATGCAGGCCCTGAGAGGTAGTGATGATGGTTCAAATAATTAAGTTCTTGCGACCCACATGGGAGATCCGGATTGTGTTTCTGGCTCCTGGTTTTGGCCTGGCCCAATCCTGGGCCATTGCAGGCATTTGAGGAAAGAATTACTGGATGGGAGATCTGTCTGTCTATCTGTATCTGTCTCTGTCTCACATAAACAATAATAAAGACAAATCTGAATACGGGACAGTGCTGGGAGCTCTGTAATCTTGGGGGTAATTGAAAGCAGTGCTTTCCAGAGTGAAAGCCAATTCGGTGGTCAGAGGGTTGGGTGGGGTGGAATCCTCCCCTTCTCCCTTAGGGGGTCACAGAGCAGATAAGAAGTGAGAGCCTCTTGAAGACCCCAGTGCCCAGAAGCATGTTTGGCATTATGGGAAGCTGCCTATTTCCCGAATATAGTTTAAACTTGCCTGCGTAGCGTGTTTTACCTTCCTGCAGAACTAGTGTTCTACCAAACCAAGGATGGAAAGCCCAGGATGACCACTCCCTTTCTGGAGACAATTATCGTCACAAGCCCGGAGCTAACCCTGCAAAGGCAGGCATCGCATGAGGAGGCTTTGGGGGGATGGTGGAACTTCTCGTGCCTCTGAGACCTCACCTGTGGGCCATTCTCTCATCAAGACTTGACCTGCACTCAGGACTCACACAAGAAGAATCATGAGGATGAATGATACAGGAAATGGACTAGAGGATTGTGGGCCTCCCATTGAGGGTGGTTTGGATAATTCCTTTGATGAGGCTAATGTAGTGGTCAGGGTATCTCTCTCTAGTGGGCGAAACAAACGTAGCCACTACTCCCGGGGCTTGGGCCCCCCACTTGTAGTGTATGCAGACCAGTGATGGAAATAGCAGATGCTGGAAGCTGCCTTAAAAAAAAAAAAACTTTTTATTTATTTATTTGAAAGGCAAAGAGAGAAAAAGACAGAAATCTCTTAGCTGCCAATTTGCCCTCCAAATGTTGGCAAGAGCCAGGACAAGGCCAGGTCAAAGCCAGAAGCCAGGAACTCAATCTGGGTCTCCCACATGGGTGGCAGGAGCCCAGATACTTGAGTCATTATCTGCTGCCTCTCAGAGTGCCCATCGGCAGGAAGGTGGATTCAAAAGCAGAGCCAAGGCCTAAATCCAAGAGTTCCCATATGGGATGTGGGTGTCCCAAGAGATTCCTTAACTACTGAGCCAAAAATCTACCCTGAAACTGCCTTCTTTATATTAGTTTCTAGGTAACCATCTGCTATAAAGTGACCCCTAAGAATTTTCCCTGGGTATATGTAGAGAGAAGTATATGATTCCCCTGAGACAGTATTAACAAACAGGGAAAACAACCATGGGTAGATGTATTTTCCAGAGTCTCTTTTTTTTTGTTTGTTTGTTTTTGACAGGCAGAGTGGACAGTGAGAGAGACAGTCAGAGAGAAAGGTCTTCCTCTTTCTGTTGGTTCACCCCCAATGGCCGCTGCGGCCAGCGCACTGTGGCTGGCGCACCGTGCTGCTCCGAAGGCAGGAGCCAGGTGCTTCTCCTGGTCTCCCATGGGGTGCAGGGCCCAAGCACTTGGGCCATCCTCCACTGCACTCCAGGGTCACAGCAGAGAGCTAGCCTGGAAGAGGGGCAACCGGGACAGAATCTGGCGCCCTAACCAGGACTAGAACCCAGTGTGCCAGCGCCACAGGCAGAGGATTAGCCTATTGAGCCACAGCGCCAGCTCCAGGGTCTCTAATCCAAGACTTGCTGTATCTAAAAATAGCTACAGCTTCTTTGCTTACTATTCTTAGTGAGCATAACAGAGATAAATTTAGCTAAGCTGAAAATAAGTGACTTAATGAGACTAAAGGTGTCTGGTGGAGAAAATAAACAGGAGCCTGATGTTTTCCTATAAAATCCAAAGTAAACAGCAGCAAGGAAGTGATCATGAGTGGCTCCTCTCCTGTCCCCAGAGCTGGTGTACAAAGGCCTATCCTACAGGAGGGGGCATCAGACCTCCCTGACCTCTCCCAAGTCCTCTCTCCTCACTGCACTGAGTCCTCTCTGCTGACACCATGGGGTGCTGTGGCTGTGGTGGCTGTGGAGGCTGTGGTGGCTGTGGCAGCTGTGGTGGCTGTGGTGGCTGTGGTGGCTGCGGTGGCTGTGGTGGCTGCTGTGGGAGCTGCTGTGGTTGCTGCTGCTGCCCCACTGTGTGCTGCTACCGCCGCACCTGTTGCCGTCACTCCTGTGGCTGTGGCTGTGGGAAGGGCTGCTGCCAGCAGAAGTGTGCCCACTCGTAAGAGAAAGTTCAGGTGGTGAGTTCCCTCGAGACCCCCTCTGCACACAACGGCTACTTCTGTTCCTCACGACAAGTCTGGGAGGTGGGCTCTAGTAGACCCATTTCACAGAAGCAGAGACCAAGGCTGGGGCAGTTAAGAAACTCCTCAGGGATGAAGCACAGTTACAAAGTCCTCATCTGACGGTAGGTTTCTCTGACACCAGCCCCCACAGTCCTCTTTCTATCCCACACTGATTCTTGACATTTAGCATGGTTTCCGTTCTTCCATCTTCCCAAGTTCATGCACATACATGTCATCACATGACTTTTCCTCTCCCTGCCAGGTGGCCTGTGGCGTCTGCTTCCAGATGGGAGCTGTCCTCTGGCGACTTCCTTTCTGGGCTGTGCAGGGGACACCCTCTCTGCTGACCAGGGGACAGCTGCTTTATCAACTCGTTCCTGGCGGGATGAAAGTGTCCTCCGATGGTTAATGTGGGCAGGAAGGTGAATCTCTTCACAGATGTCTGCAGAAGTGTTCTTGAAATTGCTGTGTTCACTTTGGGCCCCTGATAGTACAGAAGACATTCCTGTACGGGCAGGACTTGAACTGTTTTTCAAGTCATTACTTTTGCCTCTTGAATACACTCAAGGAGGCTTAGAGGTGGCTTAGCTTTAGCTTAAATCCCATCCCCAATAAACTTCTCTTATCTCTATCCACCCCAGGGAAACCTCTCTGTGAGCTCCCATAACTTCCTTTATTTCTGCAGCATCTGAAAATATTTTCTGTATGTTACTATTTTTACTTATGAACAAGAGATTCCAGATAGATTGTGTGTATATTGCATGCATATTCTTTATATATATGTATGTATGCACACAAACACACATACAGTTCCTGCTTTGCTTCCTTGATGCATCTATCTGTCTATTCAGTTTCCAGAATGAATCTCAACACACGGTGCATGCACTTTACAGGATGCTGGGGGTGGAAGGCAATAGGCTTTGGCTCCTGGTCCTGCAGTGCTCACGGTCTGAGGGGAGACAAGTCAGTCCAGGATAACTGCTATGTGATGTGATCAATGCCATGGTAGGGAGCACCCCAGGGTGTTATGGAAGTACAGGTAGGATGTCTAGCCAGGCTTCTTGGCAGAGATGACACTTGAACCAAATCCTGAGGGATGAAGGCAGCCATGTGCCGGGAGAAGTTGAGAAGGGATTTTTCAGCCAGAGGCAATGGTGAGAGCCAGCGTGACTGCTGGGCTGCAGCCTGAGCCCAGTGTGAGTAGAGGGCTGAGGGTGAGGGTTAACGTGGTAGGAGATGAGGCTAGGACGTGAGTGCAGGGCAGGTAGGGGAAGTCCTCGTTCACGGGTCTGAACATTGTGCCCCACAGCATGAAAGACTCTTTGGTTTAGTGGGAGGGGAGCCATGCTCTGAAGAAAATACCAATCTATTTCTATAAGAAAATACGCAGGGAGAATGCATGGGAGGAAACTGAGTTCTGAGGCAGAGAAAGAGACAGGAAGTCATGATAGTGATCAGGATCCATATGACTGGGGCCCAAACCACAGTGCATTGGAGAAATGTGAGAGAAGTTTAAGCAAAGGAACTAATTCCTAACTAAGTGGACTCAGGATAAGTTCAGGAACGATATTTCTGGCTTGGACAGGTAGGGTATGATCCAGCATGGACAGGTGAGTCATTAGGTCACCCACTGAGACGGCAATGATGACAATAGCAGCTGATGTTGCCTCACTTGATCCTCACAGCCATCCTGAGAGGCAGATATGCCACCTGGCTATCTCCAATAGAAATGGCGTTTGGAAGGGGACGTTGCTTAGCTGCTGTGCGGTAGCGCCAGGGTTCAAATTCAGCCTGGTCGATGCCAGAGCTGGCCTTCTCAATTTCAACCTGTGTGGTTAGTGGAGGAGTGGGGCTGGGAGCAACACCTCAGTCATCTTTGTTATCTTTCAGAACCTCGCACAGTATTCATCATGGAGGCTTCCCAATGTTTCTTGGGGTGAATATAATTGAAAATATGCCTCATGGGAAACAGGACCTTAGAATCTTTGGATTCCTATCCACCCATATGGCCATGTGTCTTCCCTTCGGACACAGTCTTTAATAGCAAGAGAGAGAGAGAGAGCCATGTTTATGTTTGTAGCATCCTGGCCCCTTATAAATACCTGGTCAGTGGCAAATTCTTACACTCTTGTAAAGTAGGAGGAAGGGAGTGGGATAGGGGAAGCTGAACTGGGCAGTGCAAATTCTGATCCTGCCTTTATATAAAATTTTGATGGGTTGATCATTGTGGAGTTTCTTCACTCATTTGGATTATTTTAACTTGAGTTTTTGGTGCCGTCCTAAGTTTTGTGCTTGAGACAAGTGTCTCATTCCCTACATTTTAATCCTGGCCCTGGGAAGAGTACTAAATGGGTCCAAATCTTCCTTGCATAGCCCACCATTGCTATTCCTATGCAGAGCTAAATAAATATTCTACATGAAGTTATGTGCACTTATTGAAAAGGGTGACTACTTCAAATTGGCTATTCCCATGACTAGGCTTCAGTGATCTTAAAGATTGGGGTGATGCCTGACCTAGTAGTTAAGACATCCACATCCCTCATTGGAATACCAAGATTTGATTCTCAGCACCAGCTCTTGATTGCAGCTTTCTGCTAATGCACACTCTGGGGGCAGCAGTGATGGTTCAAGTGATTGGGTTCCTGCCATCTGTGTGGGACCTGAATGGAGTTTCCTGCTCTCTGCTTTGGCCCCGGAGCTCTCTGGGCTGGCCTGGGCTATTGCAAGCATCTGGGGGAGTGAATCAATAGATAGAAGCTGACTCTCTTGCTCTCTGTCTCTCTCTCTCAAAAATTAAATACTTGTAAGTAAATCAGAAAGTCATCCTAATACTGGTTGTAGGAATAAAACAGAATCCACTTAATAGAAAGTAGCTTCAAAGACTCAGAAACACAAGGCACCTGTGAGGGTAGGGGAGCAAGAGAGCTCTGAACTCACCTTACATTACAGCTCACCGTGGTCCCTCAGGTCCAAAGCAATGCGCTTGCATCCCAAATTCCCTTTTTGACTCTGTGTGATGAAGACCAGAGCTTGGTAAATTTTTCTGTAAGGAATCACACGCAGGTGTTTTTGAGTTTGCAGTTCCATGTGATCTGCTGCTGCTCGATGCAGCCATCCTAAATTTAACAGCTGTAGACAACAGCTAAATTTATGAGTGACTTTGTTCTAATAAAACATTATTTACAGAAACAGGTGGAAAGCCAAAAATGGATATTAGTTTGTAGGCCCCGGTTCTATACAATGAACTTGAAGATTAGAAGTGCAATGATGTACAGTGGTTAAGAGATTTGATTCCAAGGTCAGGATGCCTGGCCTTGTTTTCTTTCTTTTCTTTTTTTATTTTTTGACAGGCAGAGTGGACACTGAGAGAGAGAGACAGAGAGAAAGGTCTTCCTTTTTCTGTTGGTTCACCCTCCTATGGCCACTGCGGCCAGCACGCTGTGGCCGGCGCACCACGCTGATCCGATGGCAGGAGCCAGGTACTTATCCTGGTCTCCCATGGGGTGCAGGGCCCAAGCACTTGGGCCATCCTCCACTGCACTCCCGGGCCACAGCAGAGAGCTGGCCTGGAAGAGGGGCAACCGGGACAGAATCCGGCGCCCTGACCGGGACTAGAACCCAGGGTGCCGACGCCGCAAGGCGGAGGATTAGCCTATTGAGCCGCAGCACTGACCTGGCCTTGTTTTCTAAGTCACAAATTATTTTTGTGATCCTGGGCAATTAATATCCACTATCTTAGTGTTTTTTTTTTTTTTAATCTGTAAAGTGGGAGTATTCACAGCACAGTCTTTGGAAGATGATCTCAAGAATTAAATCTAATGAGACCTATAAAATACTTTGAATTATGCCTGGGACATTATGAAAGCTCAAAAATAATGTTACAGATATCAGAAAGTTGAAGCATTATGGAAGAAGCACTTGCTATACAACTTTGACGGTCTTGGCAATCAGGGTAACACGTTCTTTGGGCTATAGTGCACTTGGTAGACTGTGATCCCAACGGTCAGGTGGGGACCCTGAGGTCTTTCAGGGAGGGGACCCTCTTCCCATTCCTTAGGATTTTCTCAGATATCATCATCTTCCAGAGCTGGAGTGTTGTGACTGACCTCTGCAATCGATCCCTTGCACAAAACTCTTTGGCATCGGACTAAAGCCATCTGCTCAGTTTCTTAGAAGCCTGTGAGTTGACCGGAGCATGAGAGCTGAAACACCATCTCAGTCACCTTCGTAGATCACCCCACTCTCCCCTCTAAGCCAGTGCTCAGCTCAGTGCCAGGTAAAGAGACGTGCTACATGGTTCCACATTCTGTCATCAGGGAACTTGTTCAGCTGGTGTTACTGTTGTCAACCATAGTCACTATGGAGAATCACAATTATTACACTCATTATGTAGTCTGATGAAGAAGACTACATTTAATTTAATAGGACTGCTTGCACTTGAGAATTTTTAATGGAGATAAAATTCTCCACTGATAGCCTTCTAACTGGCCTATCTCTAAGTTTTCTTCTTTAATCTATCCTATAGGCTACGTCAGATGCATTCCTCTGAAATGTCATTTTTACCATGCTCTAGAATTTACCTGCAAAAGAACTATCAAACTATCTGTGGCCTAAGTTCATGACTAGTCTCCATTTTTGTTTCTAGCTTGAATATCTACTAACTTGAATATCTACTAACTTAACTATCTACTAACTTGAATATCTGCTACTTGGATAAACTTCCCACTATAGGTAGATTTCTTTCCTTCCTTTCTGTTTCCTGAGTGGTATTTTCCCTTACAACACATAGCCTGCCTTAAACTAATAACAGTAGCTAACATTTATTGGTGTTTATCATGTCCCAAGCTCTAGTCTAGTGTTTTGTCTGTGTTACTGCATATACATTCCACAGTCACCCTACTTTAGAGATATTCCCTTCAGGGAATGAAGGCATCAAAAGATGGGGTCACATCTTTCTGGAGGTGCAGGGTCAACTAGCAGAGGAAGATCCCAGATTTCATCCTTTATCCTCGGATCTCCTCTTGCTTCTGAAGCCCAGATTTCCATTCAGACTCCCCGACAAGATCTGCTTCCTTCCTAACTTGTCACTTCTCTTCTTAGTCTCAATATTCACTGAGAACTCCACCAGCCACTGCTTTTAGACAGTGCTTCTTTTATTGGACTCTATTTTTTCCCTTACATTTCCCAATTATTTATTTTCTTCTCTCTTAGTAGGGATGCACATTTTTTTGTGTCCCCTATATTACCCTGCACCTAACAAGAGTTCAACAAATACTTACTGATTTGGTTTGATTTTTGCTTAGATGTTTATCTTTCCCAATAGAACAACAAATAGGAAGTTAATTGATAGATTGACTAAATAGCACCCTCTGGACATTTACGGTAGGCAGTATGTGGTTATTTTTAACGGCATGTAAGCTGTGCCTTATGTAGGAACTTATGCTACTGACTAATAGGTCACAAGTTGGAATGCCCCATGGTTTCCACTGACCTGTGTTTTATAGCTTGGTTGATGGGGGTTGGGACTGTTGTCTGCCCCCATGGAGCCAAGCCAAGCTGGCTGCCCATATGTAGGTGAATCTGAATGCAGATGCCCTTTGAAGGGGTCCTGGTCATTACCCAATATTGCTTTTCTAAGAAAAGCAAAGATCCCATTACTTGATCTCTGTGTAGGAGTCTAATTTAGTCTTGGGTAATTATAGGGATTCCTGTACCCTTTTACAAGGGAAGGTGCTGTTAGGATTAGATATGGTGCTCTGGGATCTATGAGGTACTCAGTCCTGATTTCTTCAGCTTCCAAATGTCTTTTCTCAAAACATCCCCTACTTTCCACCAGCTCTTCAGCTCTGTGAGACATCCCTAATCACAACTTCTTGCGCATTCATTGGCATCTGTTCTCTCCTCTAGGGCAGCATGATCAGTGCACAGAACCTTCGTGTCCTTTCCTGTAAGAGGGAATGACAAGCAAAGTGATGAATTTTTATTTTTAAAAATTTTTTTTGGTAATGGAAGAGTTCTATCCCTTCACCCAAAAAATATAGGAAAAGCACTCAGCTACAAAATTCAAGGTAAAACCATATCATTCAATTTTCTTTAGAGACAGCAAGAAATGCTTATTTATTGCTATTCTATTCCACATCAGTCCAATAGAAAGCAGGCCTCCAATGGCAATCCTGCTCCCCGCCGCCATGCTTGGTAAGGCCTTGCTCATCATCTCAATACCTGGTTTGCAGGATGGCTTGGAGGGTGGGGAACCTAAGGAAACAATTCCCTGTACTTTTTAAACTTGAATTTCATAAATATACTTTGAGCACGTGTGCTGAATACCAAAATTTACATTTTTAACCTAATTATTTTGGGAACTGGCACAAAAGACAGGGAAGCAGCAGGTCTGTCAGGAGAAGGTTTGAAGTTGGCAACCTTATTAAACTAGAAACAAGGGTTTGGAAAGCCATGTGGGTGGCCATAGATTTTACCAATGCTGCTTCCATGATGCTATACCACAGGAGTGACTGCCCCAGCTTGACCTGGCTGAGGGGAGTCTAACATGCTTGTGTAGGGTTAGAGACATGAGGAAGTGGAGATGCCAGGGGTCTCTTGAGTTGAAAATGAGGAAGCATGATAACAACAAAAACAAGGAAAATCATTTTAAGGAAAAGAAGTCAAGCAAAGAATGTTGGCTGTATAGCAATGCCCAGTTATACAGATGTTTTGAGTGGTATATATTTGAAGGGGAGATTTAAAAAGTTTGTGGATAACAGAATTAAAACATTGTATGGGGATAGGCATTTGGTCTAACTGTCAAGACACTGGTTAAGTCACCTGCATCCCATTAGCGGAGCATCTGGGTTGGGTGCTCCTCTCTGGCTCCTGATTCTAGCTTCTTGCCAAAGCAGACACTGGAAAGTAGCTGTGATGCTCAAGAAGTTGGGCTCTTGTCACTTATGTGGGACACCTGGATGGAGTTTCCAGTTTCTAGCTCAGACTGTCTAGTCCCAACGTTTGTGGACATTTGGGAAGTGAACCAAACATGGGAGCTCTGTCTGTCTACCTCTGTCTCTTTGTCTCTCTGTCTCCCTGCTTCTCTAATAAAACAAACAAAAAAGATAATGCACATTTTCCATAAACTTTTGGAAGCCCTTTGCATATTGCTTATACATAAATATATATACATATGCTTATACATATACATATATGTATGTATAATGTGTGTGTGTGTATAATTATGAGCAGTATGAGGGTACTTCAAAAAGTTTAAGGAAAGTGGAATTAAAAGTTAAGTTTATTTTGGTGTGAAAAATTTTAAACTCTGCATGGTGTTTCCATAATATACTTTTCCATGAATTTTTAAAAATATTTATTTATGGGCTGGCGTTGCAGCTCAATAGGCTAATCCTCCGCCTGCGGTGCTGGCACACCAGGTTCTAGTCCTAGTCGGGGCACCAGATTCTGTCCTGGTTGCTCCTCTTCCAGGCCAGCTGTCGGCTGTGGCCCAGGAGTGCAGTGGAGGATGGCCCAAGTTCTTGGGCCCTGCACCCGCATGGGAGACCAGGAGAAGCACCTGGCTCCTGGCTTCGGAGCAGCACGGTGTGCCGGCCGCAGCGCGCCAGCCGCAGTGGCCATTGGGGGGTGAACCAACGGCAAAGGAAGACCTTTCTCTCTGTCTCTCTCTCTCACTGTCCACTCTGCCTGTCAAAAAAATTTTTATTTATTTATTTGAAAATCAGAGTTATGGAGAGAAAAAGGGGAAGGAGAAAGAGAGAGAGAGAATCTTCCATTTGCTGGTTCACACCCCAAATGATTGCAATGGCCAGGGCTGGGGCCAGGCCGAAGCCAGGAGCCTGAAGCCTCCTCCAGGTCTCCCATGTGGGTGCAAGGGCCCAAATAGTTGGACCAGCCTCTGCTGCTTTCTCAGGTTCATCTGCAAGGAGTTGGATTAGAAGTGCAGCAGCTGGGACTCAAACTGGCATCAATATGGGATGTTAGCATCACAGGAGGCCGCTTTACCCACTATGCCACAACACTGGTCCCCTACATGAACATTTTAAAGTCCCCATCCTACATACTTATTTACTTTATATATATACACACATACATAGTAGGTCCATGTCGTGAACCGAGAGCGATTGGTATACCCCTGTGGAGCTTGCCTGAGGCATGTGGAGTAAAGACAATGAGAAGCGTTTCTCGTGGGACATGGACAGTTCAGGGCACCATTTTAGGGGCCATGTAGCAGAGTGGGTGATACGCAGGTGAAGGAGATTCTGTGCTTTGCTGCAGAGTGATGTCAGGGCAGGGCGAGGTTGGCACAGCTGTAGCCAGGAGTGTTAGCTCTGGCAGCAATCACCACACCATGGGGTGACTGGTGACCATGATGAGCTGTATCACAGCATAGCTGTGGCCTAGAAGCTTCAGCTAGGACCTGTGGGAGGTGACATCCACCATATGCCTTCATAAGGATTCTGCCTTATGAGAGCCCATTGCTCTAGCGTTACTTACCCTAAGACACCAGCAGGGTAGAAAGATGAGCAAATGAAAATGTAACTCCATAGTGCAGCAGAGAGTGCTGTGCTTGTGAGCACACTGACACCTCTTGGGGACCCCTAAAATAATGGTGTTGGGACAGGAGGAATTTTTAGAAAATGAGAAGACTTTCATGGTACATAATAGTGGATAATTTAATTAATCAACTGAGTGATCAATGGATTCAGCAAGTGTATATTGACTACCGACTACATGACTAAGTAGCAGATCTAGAAAAACACTGGTTGCTGAACATGACCGTGATGTCTTTCCTATGATGATGTCCCCTGGGGAATGTTACATGTCCAGGTCATAGCTCTTTCCCTGCCTCACAATTCAGCCTTCAGCCTATTGAAGGCCATTTTCTATCAGGCCAAGAGGTTGCAAAGACCTTTTATCTTTCTTTCTTTGTTTTCATTTTATTTGAAAGGGAGAAAGATATTCCATCTGCTGGTTCACTACCCAAAAGCCCACAATAGCCAGGGCTGGGCTTGTTGAAGCTAGGAGCCAGGAACTCATTCTGGGTAGCTCACATGGACAGCAAGGACCCAAGTACTTTAACCATCACCTGCTGTCTCCCAGGGCGTGCATTAGCAGGAAACTGGATTAGAAGTGTGGGTGGGACTTGAACCCTGGCACTTGGATACAGGATGTGGGTGTCCCAAGTAGCATCTTAATTGGCAAAAACCCTTTAACTGTTCACTGATTTGCTCCTCTCCTTCCAAGTCCTGATTTTGTTGTCATTTACCTTCCTGAAGCATGGGTCACAGTTCCCATTGGCTTCCAAACTTCCCACTCTTCTTCAGCATGGTGCCCAGCAACATCTACATTTGTACTCTGTATTTCCAGGTGTGGCTCTGGTGGTTCATGGTACCCAAGCCTCCCTCAGTCCTGTACTGATAAGGCCCACTCATGAGTGCTGTAGTAGGGGCTGCCAAACTCCCCCATGTTTTCATATATTCTTTACTGTAGAAGCTCTTTACGGAAGCTCCTCCCTGTGGTGGATAATCCCTACCACAGTCTCCCCAGTTTCTTTCTCCACCAACCCTTAGAACCAACTCATTCTTTCCCATCCCTCTGAGAAGGTCAACCTGCAGGTTACTCTGGTTCTTGTCCCAGTTCCTTACATTGGCATTTCTTTACATGCATTTCTTAGTAGACCCAGTGCCTGCAGATTCATCCTGTAGTGGCCTCACAGTGCCCTGCTTGGTCACTTCCTCATAACAGAAGGACAACCCAACAACACTTGTTAAATTGAATACACATGGGCAATTATTAAGGCAGATTAAATTAAAAATTTATGAGCCTCTTTTTTTAAGATGTATTTATTGGAAAGACAAATTTACAGAGAGGCACAGGCAGAGAGAGAGAAAGAGACAGAGAGAGAGAGAGAGGGTCTTCCACCTGCCAGTTCACTCCCCATCTGGCAGCAATGGCCAGAGCTGTGCTGATCTGAAGCCAGGAGCCTGGAGCTTCTTCCACATCTTCCAGGCAGGTGCAGGAGCCCAAGCACTAGGGCCACCTTCTACTGCTCTCTCAGGCCATAGCAGAGAGCTGGATTGGAAGTGGAGCAGCCGGGACTCAAACTGGTGCCCATATGAGATGCTGACCTGCAGGCGGTGGCTTTACTTGCTATGCCATGGTGCTGGCCCCTATGAACCTCTTTAAATACAAACAGACAAACTTTGGAGATTAGAGCATTGGAAAGAAATTTATGCGGGATGAGGGCGTGGAGAAAACTCTAGTTCATGGTATACTTTCCAGTGTAGCTAACAGCTCTGGCTTAACTCTGAAATAAGGAAAAAACTATCAGTCACAGAAAAATGATTGCAGTCCAGAATTTTGGGAAAATAGTGTCAACCTGAAGTGAAATATTTTATACAGAGGCCCATCCATGCATCCTTGAAACGTAATGACCAAAGCTGGGAGAGTGTAGGCAGGATGGAGAGGGCAGTGTAACATAGCCATGTGTTAAGTCTCTTTCTTGTTTTTCTGATTTGAAAAATAGTTGCATTATCAAATAAGTCATTTTTAACAAAGATTTATTTACTTGAGATATAGTTACAGACAGAGAGAAAGTTCTTCTATCTGTTGGTTTACTCCCCAAATGGCCCCAACGGCTGGAGCTGGGCCAATCTGAAGCCAAGAGCCAGGAGCTTTTTCCATGTCTCCCACAGGGATGCAGGGGCCCAAGGACTTGGGCCATCTTCCAACGGTTTCCAGGCCATAACAGAGGGCTAGATCAGAAGAGGAGCAGCCAGTGCCCATATGGGATGCCAATGCTGCAGGCAGAAGCTTAGCTTACTATGCCACAGTGCCAGCCCCCAAAAAGTCATTTTTAAGACTTCTTTTACAGTAATTAAAAAATTAACTTGACAGAACCCCAGTGATCCAGATCCAGATCAAAACATGATTTCAGGGGGCCTTTGGCAGTTCTTCAGCAAGAGAACCACTAGAACACACGTATTATATGAAGGACTTCAATAAGCTACAGAAGGAGTATTTTATGAGAAAACTGTGCATTGATTTCAAGGTTTTTTTTTTTTTTCACCAAAAGAACCTTATCTTTTAATTCTATTTTCTCACACACTTTTTGAAGTCCCTTTGTATACAAAGACCATTATTATGGGAATTGGCTCACATGGTTATGAAATCTGAGAAGTCCCTTACCTGCCACTTGCAAGCTAGAGAACCATGACAGCTAAGGAGGTAATTCAGTCTGAGTTTGCAAGCATGAGAACGGGCATGCTGACATCCAAGGGCAGGAACAGGTGATGTCCCTCCTCGAAAGAGAGGGAGACTTCTCCATTCCTCCATCTGTTCTAGCCCAGCACCTCCATGGACGGGATGATGCCTGTCTTAGTCTACTTTGCATTGTTATCACGTAATTCTTGAGACTGGGTAATTTATAGAGCACAGAAATTCTTGCTCTGTCGTTCTGGAGGCTGGAAAATCCATGATTATTGAGCCAGCCTCTATGGCCGGTGTGCAGTAGGTTAAAATGCTGCCTGTGATGCCGGCATCCTGTATGAGCACTGGTTGGAGTCCCTGCTGCTCCACTGCCGATCTATCTGCCTGGGAAAGCAGTAGAAAATGGCCCAAGTGCTTGGTGCCTGCACCTGTGTGGGAGACCCAGCTAGAGTACCAGGCTCCCAGCTTCAGCGTGGCCCAGCCATTGGCTGTTGCAACCATTTAGGAGTGAACCAGCAGTTGGAAGATCTCTCTCTCTCTGTCTCTCCCTCTCTCTGTCACTTTACCTTTCAAATAAATAAATAAATCTTACAAACCCCAGGAACTCTTTTAAAAAAAAAAAAAAAGCGAATGTCAGTCTCTGGGTAGGTTTTTCTGCTGTGTCTTGACCTGGTGGGAGGTGGAAGGGAGGAGAGGGAAGAGCAAGGTGCCTCACACTGCAGAAGAGCAAAAAAGGATGACCCAAGTCCCATGCAGCAGGCACCCACTGGGCTCGGAAACGGCTGCTCCATGATCACCCAGGCATTGGGCTGCTTCAGAACCTGCCTTCAGCTTTGTCCTTCTCCAAGAGGTTCATGAGAGTAGACACCTCCTCACGTCTGACAAGTGGCATGGCATCTTCTTCCCAAGGCAAGCACCTGTCACCTGGGATGGGATTCAGGATGCTCTGGAATAACACCTGACAGTGCAGGATTCCCACTTCACAGAGAATTTTAGCTCATCTTCCATGCCGCCCAAGGACCCTGCCTGAGGAGGAGGCAATACTATGCCTGGGCTCATCTGTCATTTGAATTTCCAAAATGTTCTCCTCTGTCAAAAGGGAGACTCTAAAAGTTAAGGTGTAGCAGTAAATGATGTAAAAATGCAAAAATCTTTGTCCCGGGGTGATTTGAGTAAGAATTGCAAAGTAGTTGAAGAAATTCTATTCCCATTTTTGTTTTCTGCAATGATTGAAAAAAGAACAGGAGGATAATGGTTGTTTATGGTTCTACATTAATGATAACTCAAAAAGATGAATAAAAGCTAAATTTAGTAAATATTTCAAGTCAGAGGATCCATGCAGGAAGTGTAGGCATGGGCATGTGATATTTGCATAAACAGCCACGGGAAGTGGCAGAGTCTTAGGTCAACACTCTCATCAGAGCTGGTATATAAGGGCCCTCCCTCAGGAGGGGCATCAGACCTCCCTGACCTCTCCCGACTCCTCTCTCCTCACTGCACTGAGTCCTCTCTGCTGACACCATGGGGTGCTGTGGCTGTGGTGGCTGTGGTGGCTGTGGTGGCTGCGGTGGCTGTGGCAGCTGTGGCGGCTGCGGTGGCTGTGGCAGCTGCGGTGGCTGTGGTGGCTGCGGCAGCTGCGGTGGCTGTGGTGGCTGTGGCAGCTGTGGTGGCTGCTGTGGTGGCTGCTGTGGGAGCTGCTGTGGTTGCTGCTGCTGCCCCACTGTGTGCTGCTACCGCCGCACCTGTTGCCATCGCTCCTGTGGCTGTGGCTGTGGGAAGGGCTGTTGCCAACAGAAGGGCTGCTGCCAGCAGAAGTGTGGCTGCCAGAAGCAATGCTGCTGCTAGGCGGACCACCCTGGCCCCCGGGCAGCTGTGGCAGGTAACTGCTCTAGGTAAGCTTCTTCCCTTTCTGTCTGCTCCTCTTGACTTGCAGGTCACATGGATGACCTGAGCTGATCTCACATTTCTGGAATTTTTGTGATCGTGCCGGCATTTAACTCAAACCACGCAAAGTAAGAAATATGCAACCTTGTGTTAATTCATGCCTGTGAAGGCAGTCAAGATACTTACGTCAGACCTTCTTAAAATATCTCTCAGGTTCTATTTATCTATGTCCTGTTCTTACCAATGCATTGGTGTATCTGTGTACACAAAGTAATCCTTATCCTAATAAATTATACAAAGCAACCTCAAAAAGTGTCTCTTGTAGTTTTTTCCTGTGTCTGTACTGTCTCTCCATGGGCAAAAGTCAGTTTCATCCTCAAAGATAAACTGGAATATACATTTAAAATCAGCAGAGAATCAGAAACTAAATAGTTTATGCTAGACACAGACAGAATAGTGGATGATGGGATGATGGATTTTATTGCTGCTTGGTTAGGAAGAGAGGGACTTGGGACACAGCCTAACATGGCACTTAAAAGTCATAAACGTAAACATTTCCCACACGGCTCTCTTGATAGGGTCACAGCAGCAGAAATCTGGCGCGTGAATAGTTGTGGAGAATCTGAAAGGACAAGGAGTCCTCAAACAATGTGATGGCTTTGAGGCTTGTCATTTGTGATGGTCACCTTTTGTACCCTCCTAGGGTCTGCTCCTATGACATATTGAGCGGGGTGGCCATGTCCACATCACTATCACTCCCAAAGGCAGCAGAATCTGAGAAAAGGTTCTCTTTGCAGTTTTGGCCCATTACCTCTGCAGTCCCTGTAGTGTTTCCACTCAGCCATCCTCCTTGCTTAGCATCTATACCTTGCTACTTCTATCAGTCAGATTCATTTGATAAATTTGACTCCAGCCATGGCAGGGACCATGGACTCGCCCTGCCAATACAAACCACAAGCTCAGTGTTGGCTGTAACATGACATCAGCATGAGAACCATACCAATCTCACCACCCCTGGATCCTTTCCTGTGGGGGCTCCAGATTCTGGAAACACTGTGGGTGGGTTAGGGTTAGAGTTTGGGTTAGAGAGCAAGGAGGAGGGTTGGGGGAGGTCCCTGTGAGGTTGGGAAGCTGAGCTCCTTGGCATCTTCCAGGAGAAGGGCGTTCTTGCACCAACCCACAAGGCGCCATGTGGCTGTTTCCTGTCAGTGTCAGCAGAAGCTGGTACAGGAGTGAGGGTAAACATGCTGCATGGACCACATGGAATGACACAAACCACCAGACATGAGGTGAATCACTACGTCAGATAAGACTTCCAGAGAGACCCATTATAAAGAGTCTTCCTCGCCTGTAGCAATCTGAAGACGGGGTTTGAGGAGTGGGGCTGAAACAAGCCTCCCAAATGTTATGCTGCAAGGTAGCTGGGCCCCCACCTGTGTCTGTTTCCTATGCACCTTCCAAGCCCTCACCTCTCTGCCCTCAGGCAGCCAAAGATTTTAGGGTCTATCCTTGGAGCTCTCATCCTCTGGCTCACCCTTGCTCTTGTAGACACCCCTGGAAGTGCATCTGCCCTCAGGGGCTGTCTCAGCAGGAGGGAGGGGGCAGGGGACAAGCTCACTCACTCTATGCTAAGGGAAGGACCCCGAGGACCCCTGGAGTCTGAGTCCCACACAGTGATCAATGGCATTGGGCAGAGCTGTTGGCTGGGTGGCCCCCTCCTCACCACCAAGATCCAACCCTCTCAGGCCCTTGCTTTCCCTGTCCTGCTCACTGGACATGAGGCTCTGTTTTCAGTCAGTGGAACTTGAGGCCACAGGCAGTGGGGCAGGATGGGGACTCGTGGTCAGTGTGGACATGGACTGGCAGAGGGTGAGGATGTGCTGTCCATGAGATGCTCTGTCAGGTGTGGGGGCAGGGTTGGCTCTGCTCAGAGGTCTTAGAGATGGAGTCACTGCGTGCTGTGAGGGATCAAGGAGTGAGCACCAAGCGAGCTGGCTCACCAGACAGATGCTGAGAAGAGAGTGGACAAGGACCATGGCTCCCTCCGGGGTCAGGCTGAGGGCACCAACCAAAGGCGCCAGGAGATTTTACTGGGCAGCTGAATGTCACCAGGTGTCAGAGGCAGGCAAGGAGGGGAGTTTGGGGCAGGGGCTCACCTTATCACTCTGGGGCAGCTGGTCACCTGGGAGGGATGCTCTAGATTTACAACACAGAGCACCAGCCACGTTCACTGAACACTGCTGTGCCAGGCGTGGTGCTGAGTGCTATTGGCAGAGTCTAGGACACAATTCTTCTACAAATAAGTGACAAAGTGAAATGTAATAGACATTTAGTGCAAATCTACAAAGACTACTGGAAAAATAAGCAGAGAGCATGTAGAACTGAGCACAGGTCACCAGCAAAATCGCATAAATCAAGGATGAAGCCAGTAAGATCTCCATGTTTTATTACTCTTTTTCCTATAGGATGAATAGTGTTCTATCCAAATATTGATATCTGATATTATAACACCCAGGAATTCAGAATGTGACAGCATTGCAAGACAGGGTCTTTCCACTGATGATTAAGGTAGAATGCAGTCATTAGTGTGGGCTGTGGCCCAGCAAGACTGAAGTCCTTCTAAGATGAGGAGACGGTACACAGATATACATCCAGGGAGGACCATGGCAGGTACACAATGGCGCAGATGGTGGTAAAGCAGCCAAGCCGCCGAGGCCTCCGAACACCAAACCTGCTGATAACGTGACATTGGACTTCCAGGCACTCAATGTGGAGGAGATTAAGCTGCCTGTGTGCATCGTGCTTCCTGACAGCCCTCGCAACTCGTGCACTCTTTTGGTCAGGTGGTTTGGGTACTGGCCCTCATGTGTATGCATGTGCTTAGCTCTGGTCCCGACTAGATGTTGGGACTCAGGTGGCTCTGCCCGATGAGCTGTGTTTGCTGCTCAGATGGAGACAGGTTGCTGTGGTGCACAGCGTGTCTGTGTCTGCCGTTGGTCCCTGGGTTTCCTTTACATCCCTCCTCTCTCCTCTCCTGAGCAGGTTCTGCATTAATTCTCCCCACATCAAGGTGCCAGAAAAGCTTATGGGCATTCGCAGAAAGTCGCTACATGAACGGTTGGGAGCCTGGGAAATAACTGGAGCACACCTGGATGAACTCTCCGAGCGCTCCCCTCAGCTGTTGGGGGCCAGCCAATGACACTCCAGAGGATGGAGCTTGGGAATCCTGAGAACTCGGAGCTAAAGGCACTGGAAGCCACATAAGCAAAGGCTTCCTCTGGCCTTCCCGTGCCCTTCACTGTCTTGCTTTCCTTCTGCTCTGAAGTGAGTCCCAGGAAGCACGATTCCTCTTCTCCCAGGTACTCAGAGACACCAGGAGCTCCCTCTTGAGATGCATAAGCTCTAGGGTTCGCCCTCCTCTCCTATTCTTCTCCCAAGGACACTCATTCCTGAGGGGCCCTGCTCAAAGCCAGTGAAAGGAACGCTGCACACAGAGACTGAGAATGTGAGCAGACAGGCCTTGCTGGGTTTCTCTGCTCAGGCTGTTGCATTAGATCCCAGCCTTTTTGTCCAATCACATTTCTGCATCGCTTTCCTCTGCATCAAAAAGAGAGATTTCTCTAGATCTTCATTCCTAAGGCGCTTGTGTCACGTAAAGCTTTGCTTAAATACATTTCTTACATTTTCCCCTTTTTACTCTATGTCTTGTTATAGGAGCATGGGCCCTGACCTTTTTGGTGGGTGAGGGAATACATCACTCTTTTCTGCTCTACCATTTCTGGTGCCCAGTGTGGGGACCCTGAAACACCTGACCACACTGGGGCCTACACATGTGATCTCGGGGCATCTGAGGAAAGAAACAACGAAGAATGGTGAGAAGGTTTCCCAAAATCAGCTCCCAGATCTCTGCTGGGCCAGGATGAAGGATAAACATTTTTCTTTCTCTTTTCCTTTCCTAATTCAGATTAGCAGAAGAAGATCAAATGTGTGATTTTAGGTCTGTCAACACAGGTGACATTTTTGGCATGAGTATTCATATTTCCTGATTCTTTCTTTCCCAGGGATGATCTCTGTTTTCCCCTATCTCTATCTTTCGCATTGTTTGTCACAAAGGGAAGAAGTATAGGAAAGGACACAGGCAGAGGCTCAAAGATCAAGCTGTTGTTGGAGCAAGCCTGACATACTGGTGAGTTCATGGTTCTCTCCAAATCAATGTCTGCTTATACAAACTGTGCCATGGGACCCAAGACAAAAAGATGAGGCTCTCTTTTCATCTCATTTTGTATCTTGGGGACTTGGCTTTGTTCCGAGTGAGGACACTGTTTCGCTGTGCTCAGAGAGTGCATGAGTCACTTGTGGCAGCCAGGTGACTAGGCTGGGAAGCCAGGCACTCTCTTTAGCCATGACAACATCCAGAGGAATTTGTCCTATGGGAGCCCCCAGTTCATCCAAGGCTCTTTGCAACTCAACCTCCATTGCTTGGTTCATGCAGGGAAACTTTCATCCCGGTATTGCCCATCTGTTGTGATACATTTGCGGGAGACCAGAGATACTGGGCAATGAACACTGTTCTCAACCACCGTTGGATTGAAAGTCTCTGCATTCTTAGCCTGTCTCTGGGAGGGAAATTTTGGATTTATTTTGGAATACATAAATTGGCTGTATTCAAGAGAAAGCAACAGCCTTAACATTTGTAAGAATATATTTGACTTGTGACCTTTGGCATTGGGGTACTCATTTGTTACTGATGCTTTGCCTGTTGTGGACAGCTATGATTACTGTTTCCTGTTTGTCCTATTTTGTGTCCTGAGACCTTGGCTTGACCTTCTACCTGCTGGAGGCATGCAGAATGTCAGAACTGTACGTGCATAGTAGCTTGAAGTTTGAGAGTCCCCAGGAATCTGTCCAGACAGCGATATGGTTGGGTCTCGTTTGTGGTTAGTGCCCTGACCATCATCAGCACTAGAGGAGTGTCCTTGATCTTTCCTTCCTTGAGAAGTCCCTGGTGGAAGCTCTGGGTGCTTTTTTTTAAGATTTATTTTATTTGCAAGATAGAGAGATCTTCCAACCTCTGTGTTTTAAACTATTTGACACTTTTGACAAACCTTCAAAAACCAAACCCTACATTAAGACTTTAGATTATAGGGCCAGCATTTTGGCATAGTAGCTTCAACCTGGTCTCCCATGTGTGTGGCAGGGGTCCAAATACTTGGTCCATCTTTCACTGCTTTTCTCAGGCCAATAGCAGGTATGTTACAGGTGGTAGCTTCACCCGCTACACCACAATGCTAGCCCCCTGTTTTTCTTCCTAAGAGCATTTACAACCAGCTGAAGTTCAAAATTGCTTTTTCTTCAAGGGAATTCATGGAAAAGACACTGAAAAGTACCTGGAATACAGGTCTAATAACTTTAAGATCATGCCATTGGAGTGAATAAGAATTTCCAAAACTCTAAGGAAGCTGAGGACTTTGTGAACTGGGAACCAGTATCATGCAGAGCAAAAATGAATTACCTGGGACTGAGTGAGCAGGTGGGAAGTGTTAGGACTTACTAGGCTTAACTCTGCACCTGATAAGATTGGGCACAAGCAAAACGACCCTGAGGCTGGCGCCGCGGCTCAATAGGCTAATCCTCCGCCTAGCAGCGCCGGCACACCAGGTTCTAGTCCCAGTTGGGGCGCCGGATTCTTTCCCGGTTGCCCCTCTTCCAGGCCAGCTCTCTGCTGTGGCCAGGGAGTCCAGTGGAGGATGGCCTAACTCCTTGGGCCCTGCACCCGCATGGGAGACCAGGAGAAGCACCTGGCTCCTGCCTTCGGATCAGCGTGGTGCGCTGGCCGTAGCGCGCCAGCTGTGGCAGCCATTGGAGGGTGAACCAGCAACAGAAGGAAGACCTTTGTCTCTGTCTCTCTCTCTCTCACTATCCACTCTGCCTGTCAAAAACAAAACAAAACAAAACAAAACACCGACCCTGAGAAGAGCACTGTGGTACTTCCTTGTTTGAGATTTTGCTGGCTTGCCTTGACTTGACTTTTACAGTTCCTTACCAGGGGCATGACACCTGCCAGAGGGGCCTTATTGCTCATCCAGGCCTGCTTTATCATGAAGCATGTGGATCTCTTCGAGTATACATGGCCCTTCTCAGGTGAAGCATAGTGGGAAAACTGCCCACAACCAGGTGGGGGTACAGGGATTGGAGTGGGAGGTGGGGGATGGGAAGCCTTGCCAAAGACCTCTCTCCTGCTATCCAGGCAGGCTAAAATTCTACTTTATTTACTATGGTGTCCTTTCTACAATAAAACATTTCCTAACTTGACTGGATGTCTCTTCTTCAGACCTATTTATTTTATTTTTATTTAAAAAAAGATTTATTTATTTGAAAAGCTGAGTTACAGAGAGAGAGATCTTCCATCCACTGGCTCACCCCCGATATGGCTGCAATGGCCGGAGCTGGGCCAGTCAGAAGCCAGGAGCTTCCTCTGTGTCTACCATGTCAGGGCAGGGACTCAATGATCTGGCCTATCTTCTGCTGCCTTCCCAGGCATACCAGCAGGGAGTTGTATCGGAAGGGGAGCTGTTGGGACTTGAACCGGTGCCCATATGGGATGCCAATGTCAAAGGCAGTGGCTTAGCCTACTATGCCGCAGCCCCAGCCCCAGATATGTATCTTAAAGCTAACAGGAACAACATTTTGAGGACTTTTTATTCAAACTTTGGCTGATTCTTATTTTCAATGGCTTTTCCCCTAGATTTAAGGAAATTTGTTTTCCCTCTTAAGCTATCTATAGCTTACACCAATAAGGTATAGCTTGTTAACAAAAATTAAAACACTGGGCCGGCGCTGTGGCATAGCGGTTTAGTAAAGCCACTGCCTGCAGTGCAGGCATCCCATATGGATGCCAGTTCGAGTCCTGACTGCTCCACTTCTGATCCAGCTCTCAGCTATGGCCTGGGAAAGCAATAGAAGATGTCCAAGTCCTTGGGCCCCTGCACTCCCATGGAAGACCTGGAAAAAGTTCCTGGTTCCTGGCTTCGGATCAGCGTAGCCCCAGCCATTGCAGCCAAGTGGGGAGTGAACCAGTGGATGGAAGATTGATCTCTCTCTCTGCCTCTCCTTCTCTCTCTGTGTAACTCTGACTTTCAAAAAATAAATCTTTAAAAAAAAAGAACTATACAGTATATAAGAACTTAATTTGGATCTGGCAAGTAGTAAGTTTTTTTTTTAAAAAAAGGAAATATATAGTTAAGTGTTGTCAGGCACATTTGAAGATATTCCTGCTACCCAACTGCATTCCTGTGTCCATTAACCATCATCTCTCAATACAAACTCCCCTATGTTCTACTTCCTTAGATCTACTTTTTAGCTTGCACACGTAAGTGAGAACATGCGGTAATTGTCTTCTGTCCCTGACTTATTTGACTTAATGTCCTCAAGTTCCAACCATGTTGTCACAAAGGACAGAATTTCATTCTTTTTATGGCTGAATAATATTCCACTGCACATGTGTACCACATTTTTTTCCTTTATCCATTCATGGAAACCCTGATTGAGTCCTTATCTTGACTACTGTGAGTAGTGCTGCAATAAACATGCAAGTGCTAGAATGCTTTGACAAACTGATTTCATTTCCCTTTGTATATGTACTAACTAGTGAAATTGCTGAATCACATGGCAAGTCTATCTCTAGTATTTCAGGAAGCTCCACACACTTACTTCCTCATAATGACTCGACTAATTTGCATTCCCTACAACAGTGTATGAGAGCATCCCTTGCCCTCACTCTCACCAGCATTTGTTTTTTTTTTTTTTTTTTTGTCTTTTTGATTGTAGCTATTTAATCTGGGGTGAAGTGATATATAAGTGTGGTTTCATTTCCATTTTTCTGATGCTTACTGACTGAGTATTTTTTCATATACTTGTTGACTTGTTTTATGACTTGTCTTCTTTTGAGCAATGTCCATTCAGGTCATTTTTAAAAAATTAGATTGTTTGTTTTTTATTGCATTATTATTATTTTTTAGTGCTGTTGAGTTGTTTAAGTTCCTTCCATAAATCTGGATATAAATCACTTGTCCGATGAGTAGTTCAAAAATATTTTCTTCCATTTATAGGTTGCCTCTTCATTCTGTTGATTGTTTCCTTTGATTTGAAGAAGCATTTCGGTTTCATATAAACACATTTATCAAGTTTTGCATCATTGCCCAGATCTATGTCCTAAAGCATTTCTCCTATATTTCCTTATGCTAGTTCATAGGTTTGGGTCTCACACTTAAGTCTTTGATCTATTTCTAGTTGATTTTTGTATGTGGTGAGAGATGCAGGAAAGGAACTTAATTCTTCTGCATTTGGATATCTAGTATTCCCAGAACAATTTGTTGAAGAAATTATACTTTCTAAATGCATGTTCTTGTTGCCATAATTGAATATCAGTTGGTTGTTGATACATGAATTTATACCTGGTCTATGAGTCTAAAGCATGGAAAGAATAGATAAAATCTTACATCACAATTGAAATTATTCAGTAAGATCAGACACAAATTTGAACAAAACGTGAGCCTTATTGACATTCCACTCATGGTTAGATTCATTTAGGCTGAAAAGGACACAGCAATTCATTTGAAAACAACAGTGAGACGCCGGGTTGTGGAAGAAAACCATGAGAACTCAGAAGAATTCCATGTCCTTTAATTCCCATTTATTTAGCACAACGTGAGGCCATGAATTTTGTAGTCAGAGAGATGGAAAGCTCAGTCAGTCACATCAAAATTCTAATTGTGCCCTGCTGGCTGAGCTTGTAGAAGGGAAATGAGAGAATCCTCAATGGTCCCAGGAGACAGAAGCCTAAATCAATGGGGTTATCCATATTGTGGGAGCCAACTCATTTCAGAAAATTTGGTTGAATTATTTCACTGAGAATGAAACAGGATTTTCAGTGCACTTGGGAAACTTGTTGTTCTGGAAATAAATCTCCCTCAGAATCAGGAATTTGGATGGTGGGCAAGAGCCAAACTTGCAAGTGCTCTGCTTGCGTTGGTGAGTGGAGCACCTGGACTACAGTGACAGGAACACTGTTCCCAGCGTCCCTGGTGAACTCAGCCACCATCACCATGTGCTAAATGCCTTTTTAGAAAGAGTTATAATTCTTAGCTTATGAGATATGGGCATACAAAATAAAGACAAAGAGAAATGTTTAATGATAAAATTTTATTTTACGAAGAATCTTTTAAAGTAACTGTTGACAAAAACGAGTCAAGATGGAAAAGGCATAGTGATAAAAGCAAAAAAATGGAACGGGAAGGAAATAGTCATATGTATCAAAATAGACTCTGGGGACCATGGTGCACTGTGATTGTGGTCAGAGCTGTGGGCATGTCTGCAGGAGCTCAGCTGTCCCAAGTCTTTGAGTTGAAGTTTTGCTTTTAGATGGGAAAGAATGGAAACACCCAAAGTAGGAAAGATAGGAACCCAGCAAGCAGAAGCAAAGTCACAGCCCAAGAGGATAAGCCCCCGAATACCCCAAGGACAGGTGGGTCTGGTAGATGGGGTGGAGGAAGGTCCTCAATATCGTCTGCCCAGGGACAGATGCCAGGCTGGCTCCCCTAGTGGCAGCATTGCTTCTTGCAGCCACACTTCTGCTGACAGCAGCACTTCTGCTGGCAGCAGCCCTTCCCACAGCCACAGCCACTAGAGCCACAGCCACAGGAGCGCCGGCAACAGGTGCGGCGGTAGTAGCACACCGTGGGGCAGCAGCAACCACAGCAGTTCCCACAACAGCCACCACAGCAGCCACCACAGCTGCCACAGCCACCACAGCTACCACAGCCACCACAGCTGCCGCAACTACCACAGCCACCACAGCTACCACAGCCACCACAGCCACTGCTGCAGCCGCCACAGCCACCACAACCTCCGCAGCCACAGCACCCCATGGTGTCAGCAGAGAGAACGTGGATGAAGGGAGGAGAGAAGATTCAGGAGATGTGAGAGAGAACTGCTGCCCCCTCCTGTGGGGAGGCCCTTATATACCAGCTCTGGGGAGAGAGGAGTGAGTGCCCAGCACACATGACCATGGGTCACTTCCTTGTAGCTGCTACTGCAACGTCCACATAGGCTGTCTCAGGCCATCCCTGTTTACATCCTCCTGGACTATATTTGGCCCAATATAATTTCTAATTTTAACCCATGTTTTGAAAGCCATTGGTAGCAAGCCAAGAAATGCTAACATTTACTAATACATCATCATTTTAATCAAAACATGGTGATTCTTGAGAGTTTGAATTAATCAGGGACTCGGGGTGGCTACCACAACCTCTTCCTCTGTTCCCCAAGGAGAAAATGTCTCTCTGGACATTCATTTGAAATCAGTTTGAACTAACAGCAATGTCCCACATGTACAAGAGAGCATGAACATATAGATGGAGCTTGTAGCTTTGTTCTTCCCCCAATGCCCACATCCTCTGCTGTAGCAAACCTTACTTCTCATGACCTTGGCCAGTTCCCTTCCTGTGCAAGTGCATGTTCCTGGTTGTACTTCATGTGGATCTGTATACTGAATGATGCTTCTGTCTCCTCCCTTTCACCACCAAGGATAATCCATTAGAAATCTTCCTCCCTATGAAGCTGCCCCTCTCCCCCAGTGCCCCTCCCTGAGAGTGGTCCAAGTGCTTGGGATTCTGCACTCATGTGATGTTAAAAAAACAAACAGGAAGGAGAACAGCAAGAGGGCGGAATAGGAAGGGAGCACACTGATAGTCCAGGAAGAGACAGTTTAATAAAAGTGGAGATACTGCAGGTTCAAGGAAGAATAGGGGAAGAAACAGCAGAGGAAACTCTTCTGGAACTAGTGATTCACAGTGGAGAGCATGGGAGCTGATTGTTCGGGACACCAGCAGCAGAATTAACGCACCAGCGCTGGAATGCAAAGTGAGCCAAACCTCAATAGCCTGAGACACCAGCGGGCAAGCAGAAAGAGGAGACTAGAGGGAATGAGGCTTGAAACCCCATGGGGAAGAGTTCACCAGGCTAATTAGAAGAGAGAGGGAAAAAAAAGTGACCGATATGGACACGAGTTTCTGTCTCTATGCTCACCTCTCAAAGGCGAGCAAGACAAAGAGCATGTGCCATTTTGGACATACATCATAAGCGGGGTGACCTCAGGGCTGCACCCGTCCTCAGCCAAGCAGAAAAACCTGACTCTGGGTGGGGGGATGAAGTAGCAGGAGATTAGGACCTAGTGAATGTGTGGTGCTACTGAACTGAGACTGTGAAAAAGGAGACGGTGGGTGAGAGAACTCATGAATTCACGTGAGTACTCTCCAGAGACGTTACAATTCGGTAACCTAGGCAACCCAGTGGGATACTGCAGGAGAATTTGAGCCCACACTGAGGGCAGGACAGATTCCCTGTGTGGTCCTTGGGAAAGAGCTTCCGATCTCTGGCTCCTGTGGGTATATCATTTGCCTGCTAACTACCTCCAATTCCATTCAGCTGTGCGGAATTACTTCCCTTTTGAATCAAAAAAAGAAAGAAAGAGAGAGAGATTTACCATGCCTAACCTGGGAGTGTCACCTTTGGCACACCCTTAACCCTGAAGAACCAGACAGAGCTCTCAGGCCACACCCATCTCATGCCTCTAAGGTTCCATCAAAAGCAGACAGTCCACTTAATACAGTCATAGTAAAACAAGAAAAAACACCATGGCGAGGAAAGAGAATCCAAAGAATATCTCCACAATGCCAAGCAACAAATGCAGAAACCGAGGAAACAAGAACAAGGAAGACATGATGACACCCCCAAATGAACAAGACACCCCAGTTCAAGATTATGAAGATGATGAGATGGAAGAAATGCAAGATATGGATTTCAAAAAATTTATAAGAACATTTAGAAGTTTTCAAAAACAAATGCTTGAGCTACGGAAATCCTTACTGTACAGGACAGAAAATCTCCTTCGAGAAAATGAAATCTTAAGGAGGAATCAAAATGAAATGCAGAAACTAGTAGAACAGGAAAGTGTGATAGTGAAGAGAAATCAAAATGAAATGAAGAACTCAATAGATCAAATGACAAACACATTAGAGAGCCTTAAAAACAAGAGTCAGTGAAGCAGAAGAGAGAATATGGGACTTAGAAGACAGAGCACAGGAAAGTATACAGTCAAACCAAAGAAAAGAAGAGGAAATTAGAAATCTAAAAAATATTGTGGGTAATCTACAGGATACTATTAAAAAAAACCCAACATTCGGGTTCTAGGAGTTCCTGAAGGCATGGAGAGAGAGAAAGGATTAGAAAGCCTTTTTAGTGAGATACTAGCAGGGAATTTCCCGGGTTTGGAGAAGGACAGAGACATCCTAGCACAGGAAGCTCATAGAACCCCTAGTAAACATGACCAAAAGAGATCCTTACCATGACACGCTGTAATCAAATTCACCACAGTGAAACATAAAGAAAAGATTCTAAAATGTGCAAGAGAGAAATGTCAGATTACTTTCAGAGGATCTCCCATTAGACTCACAGCAGACTTCTCATCAGAAACCCTACAGGCTAGAAGGGAATGGCAAGACATAGCCCAGGTACTAAGAGAGAAAAACTGCCAGCCCAGAATATTATATCCTGCAAAGCTTTCATTTGTGAATGAAGGTGAAATAAAGACCTTTCACAGCAAACAGAAATTGAAAGAATTTGTCACCCCTCGTCCAGCCCTGCAAAAGATGCTTAAAGATGTGTTACACACAGAAACACAGAAACACGGTAATCAATATGAAAGAAGGTAAAGGAAGGAAACCTCACAGCAAAAGATCACAGGAAGTTCAAATCATATATTAGAAAATATATTTGGGAAATGGCAGGGCAAAGTTACTACTTACCAATAGTCACATTGAACATTAATCTCCTCAACTCTCCAGTTAAAAGACACAGACAGGCTGAGTGGATTAAGGAACAAACCCCATCTATTTGCTGCTTACAAGAAACACATCTTTCCAACAAAGATGCATACAGACTGAAAGTGAAAGGCTGGAAAAAGATATACCATGCCAACAGAAATGAAAAAAGAGCGGGAGTAGCCATCTTAATATTGGACAACATAAACTTTTACACAAAAACTGTTAAGAGAGACAAAGAGGGGCACTATATAATTTTTAAGGGATCAATTCAACAGGAAGATATAACAATTATCAATGTATATGCACCTAATTAAGGGCACCGGTTTATTTGTTAAGGGACTTAAAGGGAAACTTAGACACCAATACAATAGTACTGGGGGACTTCAATACTCCATTCTCAGAAATAGACAGATCAACAGGACAGAAGATCAACAAGGAGACAGTAGATTTAAATGACACTATAGCCCAAATGGATCTAACAGATATCTACAGAACTTTTCATCCTACACAGAAAGCATTTACATTCTTCTCAGCAGTACATGGAACCTTCTCTAGGATTGACCACATACTAGGCCATAAAGCAAGTCTCAGCAAATTCAAAAGAGTTAGAATCATATGATGCAGCTTCTCAGACCATAAAGGAATGAAGTTGGAAATTAGCAACTCAGAAATCCCTAGAGCATACGCAAACACATGGAGACTGAACAACATGCTCCTGTATGAACACTGGGTCATAGAAGAAATCAAAAGAGAAATCAAAAACTTTCTGGAAGTAAATGAGGATAACAGCACAACATACCAAGCTTGCGGGATACAGCAAAAACAGTGTTAAGAGGAAAGTTTATATCAATAGGTGCCTACATCAAGAAATTGGAAAGGCACCAAATAGATGAGCTTTGAATGCATCACAGGGACCTAGAAAATCTGCAGCAAACCAAACCCAAATCTAGTAGGAGAAGAGAAATAATTAGAATCAGAGGAGAAATCAACAGGATTGAATCAAAAAAAACATTACAAAAAATCAGCCAAACGAGGAGCTGGTTTTTTGAAAAAATAAACAAAATTGACACCCCATTGGCCCAACTAACTAAAAAAAGAAGAGAAAAGACCCAAATCAATAAAATCAGAGATGAAAAAGGAAATGTAACAACAGACACCACAGAAATAAAAAGAATCATCAGAAAACCTGGACACATGCAACCTACCTAAATTGAACCAGGAAGACATAGAAAACTTAAACAGACCCATAACTGAGACAGAAATTGAAACAGTAATAAAGGCCCTCCCAACAAAGAAAAGCCCAGGACCAGGTGGATTCACTGCTGAATTCTACCAGACATTTAAAGAAGAACTAACTCCAATTCTTCTCAAACTATTCAGAGCAATCGAAAAAGAGGGAGTCCTCCCAAATTCTTTCTATGAAGCCAGAATCACCTTAATTCCTAAGCCAGAAAAAGATGCAGCACTGAAAGAGAACTACAGACCAATATCCCTGATGAACATAGATGCAAAAATCCTCAATAAAATTCTGGCCAATAGAATGCAACAACACATCAGAAAGATCATCCACCCAGACCAAGTGGGATTTATCCCTGGCATGCAGGGATGGTTCAATGTGTGCAAAACAATCAATGTGATACACCACATTAACAGACTGCAGAAGAAAAACCATATGATTATCTCAATAGATGCAGGGAAAGCATTTGATAAAATACAGCACCCTTTCATGATGAAAACTCTAAGTAAACTGGGTATGGGAGGAACATTCCTCAATGCAATGAAAGCAATTTATGAAAAACCCACGGCCAACATCCTATTGAATGGGGAAAAGTTGGAAGCATTTCCACTGAGATCTGGTACCAGACAGGGATGCCCACTCTCACCACTGCTATTCAATATAGTTCTCAAAGCTTTAGCCAGAGCTATTAGGCAAAAAAAAAAAAAAAAAAAAAAAAAAAGAAATTAAAAGGATACAAACAGGGAAGGAAGAACTCAAACTATCCTATCCTTCTTTGCAGATGATATGATTCTTTATTTAGGGGATCCAAAGAACTCTACTAAGAGACTATTGGAACTCATAGAAGAGTTTTGCAAAGTAGCAGGATATAAAATCAATGTACAAAAGGCAACAGCCTTTGTATACACAAGCAATGCCACAGCTGAGGAAGAACTGCTAAGATCAATCCCATTCACAATAGCTACAAAAACAATCAAATACCTTGGAATAAACTTAACCAAGGATGTTAAAGATCTCTACAATGAAAATTACAAAACCTTAAAGAAAGAAATAGAAGAGGATACCAAGAAATGGAAAAATCTTCCATGCTCATGGATTGGAAGAATCAACAACATCAAAATGTCCATTCTCCCAAAAGCAATTTATAGATTCAATGCAATACCAATCAAAATACCAAAGACATTCTTCTCAGATCTGGAAAAAATGATGCTGAAATTCATATGGAGACACAGGAGACCTCGAATAGCTAAAGCAATCTTGTACAACAAAAACAAAGCCAGAGGCATCACAGTACCAGATTTCAGGACATACTACAGGGCAGTTGTAATCAAAACAGCATGGTACTGGTACAGAAATAAATGGATAGACCAATGGAACAGAATAGAAACACCAGAAATCAATCCAAACATCTACAGCCAAGTTATATTTGATCAAGGATCCAAAACCAATTCTTGGAGTAAGGACAGTCTATTCAATAAACGGTGCTGGGAAAATTGGATTTCCACGTGCAGAATCATGAAGCAAGACCCCTACCTTTCACCTTACACAAAAATCCACTCAACATGGATTAAAGACTTAAATCTACGACCTGACACCATCAAATTATTAGAGAACATTGGAGAAACCCTGCAAGATATAGGTACTGGAAGCACAGGCAGTCAAAGCCAAAATTAACATTTGGGATTGCACCAAATTGAGAAGTTTCTGTACTTCAAAAGAAACAGTCAGGAAAGTGAAGAGGCAACCAACAGAATGGGAAAAAATATTTGCAAACTATGCAACAGATAAAGGGTTGATAACCAGAATCTACAAAGAAATCAAGAAATTCCACAACATCACAACAAACAATCCACTTAAGAGATGGGCCAAGGACCTCAATAGACATTTTTCAAAAGAGGAAATCCAAATGGCCAACAGGCACATGAAAAAATGTTCAAGATCACTAGCAATCAGGGAAATGCAAATCAAAACCACAATGAGGTTTCACCTCACCCCGGTTAGAATGGCTCACATTCAGAATTCTACCAACAATAGATGCTGGAGAGGATGTGGGGAAAAAGGGACACTAACCCACTGTTGGTGGGAATGCAAACTGGTCAAGCCACTATGGAAATCAGTCTGGAGATTCCTCAGAAACCTGAATATAACCCTACCATACAACCCAGCCATCCCACTCCTTGGAGTTTACCCAAAGGAAATTAAATTGGCAAACAAAAAAGCTGTCTGAACCTTAATGTTTATTGCAGCTCAATTCACAATAGCTAAGACCTGGAACCAACCCAAATGCCCATCAACAGTAGACTGGATAAAGAAATTATGGGACATGTACTCTATAGAATACTATACAGCAGTCAAAAAATGATATCCGGTCATTTGCAACAAGATGGAGGAATCTGGAAAACATTATGCTGAGTGAATTAAGTCAGTCCCAAAGGGATAAATATCATATTTTCGCCCTGATCGGTGACAACTAACTGAGCACCAAAGGGGAAACCTGTTGAAGTGAAAGGGACACTATGAGAAACAGTGACTTGAGCAGCCCTTGTCCTGACTGTCAATGTACAATGTAATACTTTATCCCTTTTAGTATTTTTTTGTGTTCTAGTAATATTGGTTGAACTCTGTAATTAACACACAATTATTCTTAGGTGTTTAAATTTTAACTGAAAAGTGATCCCTGTTAAATATAAGAGTGGGAATAAGAAAGGGAGGAGATGTACAATTTGGTATATGCTCAATCGGAGTTGCCCCAAATGGTGGTGTTAGAAACGTGCCAGGGGATTCCAATACAATCCCATCAAGGTGGCATGTACCAATGCCATCTCACTAGTCCAAGTGATCAATTTCAGTTCACAATTGATCACACTGATAGGTCTAAGAGTCAAAGGGATCACACAAACAAGACTAGTGTCTGCTAATACTAACTGATAGAATAAAAAAGGGAGAAAAGATCCAACATGGGAAGTGGGATACACAGCAGACTCCCAGAATGGCAGATGTCCTAAACAGCACTCTGGCCTCAGAATCAGCCCTTAAGGCATTCGGATCTGGTTGAAGAGCCCATGAGAGTATTTTAGGCCTGGAAAGCCAAGACACTCTGGCAAAAAACAAACAAACAAACAAACAAAAACAACAACAACAGCAACACACACACACACACACACACACACAACACCTAAATGAAAGATCTCTGTGAGTGAGATCCCAGTAGAAAGAATGGGCCATCAAAGAAGGAGGTACCTTTCTCTGAAGGGAGGAGAGAACTTCCACTTTGACTATGACCCTGTCTGAGTAAGATCGAAGTCGGCGAACTCAAAAGCCTTTCATAGCCTTGGCAACTCATGACTAGAGCCTAAGGAGATTACTGATGCCATAAAAAAGAGTGTCAAAAAATTAAGTCAACAACAGGAGTCACTGTGTACTTATTCTCATGTGGGATCTGTCCTTAATGTGTTGTCCAATGTGAAGTAATGCTATAACTAGTACTGAAACAGTATTTTACACTTTGTGTTTCTGTGTGGGTGCAAACTGATGAAATCTGTACTTAAATTATACTAAATCAATCTTTTGTATATAAAGATAATTGAAAATGAATCTTGATGTGAATGGAAGGGGAGAGGGAGCGGGAGATGGGAGGGGTGCGGATGGGAGGGAAGTTATGGGGGGGGTGAAGCCATTGTAATCCATAAACTGTATTTAGGAAATTTATATTTACTAAATAAAAGTTAAAAAAAAAAAACGAACAGGAATCTTCCTCCCTATGCAGCCCACCCCACTCTCCCAGTGCCCCTCCCTGAGGGTTCTCATTTCTGCCATGGACAGAATGTCCACATTTTAATTCCCCAATTAGCTCCTCCAATGGAGCCTCTGACTCAGACCCTCCTTCCCACTCCTAACTCACCTGTAGCTGACTCTCAGCTCCTGCTTCCCCTGGGGGTCTCAAGGCACCTGCAGTGTCAGGTGCTCCAGACTCAGTCACAGTTCCCCTGCCCCACCACAGGAAGTGCCCTGGGGCTCCGTGCCCACCAGGTCCTCACCATGAAGCCTCTGCCTGAGGCTTTCTCAGCCCAGGTCCAGTCCTCACCAAATGCTGCTGACTCTGCTTCCTGAGCAGGTTCCCACAAATCCCTACATCCCCATCCCCCTGCAACCCCACCCCATTTCAAACAGCTGCAGGTGGCTCCTAGGTCTGAACACCTCAGCTGTGGCTGGGGTCCTCAGGGAGCAATGCCAGTCAGCCCCAGGGACCAGTCAGCTCCAGGGACCTGTGGCCTTTCCTCCAGGCTGCATCCCTGCAGAGCAGTGTGCCAGGTGGACAAGAGGGACTTTGGTGAAGAGCCTGTCACACCTGAACAGGGGAGGATCTTGTCTGCCACAAAGATCCTGATTACTGTGCCCTGAGCTCAGGGACTGCTGGAGGCTCCCTCCCTCAGCAAGCCTGGAGGAGAGCCCACCCGACCCCCACTGTCCTGCCTTATGTGTTTCATCCTCATGACTGGTCAGCAGTACACAGGCCCTACCATGAACCAATGCCATTCTCTTCACCTCTTGGTGTAAACCCCTGTCTTCCACCCCAACCCGCACTAAGCTCACCTCCTCCCCCTCTGACCTCTGACCCTGCATTCTTCTCCAGCAGCTCTATGTGGGAGCCCAACAGTCTGCTCTCAGGGGACTTTGTCTCCACACAGTTAGCACCAACATCCGTTCCTCTCCAGGTGTTAATCATACCAATGATTACATAATCAAAGAGCACCTTCCTTCCATGACCTATTCTGCTGTAAATTAAGTCAAGGCCAAGTGTGCAGACCAATCAGGGTGACCTACTGCAGAAGAAGGGGGAGGGGTTGATGTTTCCAGCCCCAGCTAATCCTCTGTTCAGTGAATGGGATTATGGCACCTGCCCTAGGCAATGACTTTTTATTTTTTTTTGTTTTAAAGATTTTTATTGATTTATTTGAGTGAATAGAATTACAGTCAGAGAGGGATAGAAAGAGAGTAAAGTCTTCTCTCTGCTGGTTGACTCCCCATATTGCCGCTAGGCTAAAGCTGGGCTTATCTGAAACCAGGAGCCAGGAACTTCTTCTGGGTATCTCACGTAAGTGCAGGCACCCAAGTAAGTGGGCCATCTTCCACTGCTTTCCCAGACTACAGCAGAGAGCCAGATTGGAAGAGGAGGAGCCTGGACAGGAACCGGCACCCATAAAAGGGATCCTGGTTTCACAGGCAGAGGCTTAGCCTACTACACTACGGCGCCTGGCTGCACAGGGATTTCTCTATCAGTTACCATTTTCACACCACCAGGACCCAGTGTTACTTTCTTTTTAGCTCTTTGAGTCATGGACTGTGCCTTAAACTTCACAGTAGCCATGCCTCATGGATCCCTGGAGGAGTTTTTTGATTCTCCCCAAGCTCTCACTCATGTGTCTGCTTTGTGGGCACTGTGGGAAGAAGGAAGCAGCTGACAAACACCACTGACAACCTCACATGTCCCTGGCACCCAGGATACCTCTCTAAATCTTTGAGACTCTCCTAGCTTACGCAAGATGGAGTATTAGGAAATAGAAACAGCTGCAAGTGGTGAAGATAAAGGCATCTGAGAGAAAGCAATTTAGACATCGTGAGAGTCACGAATGCACAACAATAAGAGAGCAACCAGGAAGGAAGGGGTCATGAGGCTTCCTCCGCTGTCCCCAGAGCTGGTATATAAGGGCCTCCCCCGGAGCAGGGGCATCAGACCTGCCTTACCTTTCCCGAGTCCTCTCTCCTCACTGCACTGAGTCCTCTCTGCTGACACCATGGGGTGCTGTGGCTGTGGAGGCTGTGGTGGCTCCAGCAGTGGCTGTGGTGGCTGCAGCAGTGGCTGTGGTGGCTGTGGTGGCTGTGGTAGTTGTGGTGGCTGTGGTAGTTGTGGTAGTTGTGGTGGCTGTGGTGGCTCTGGTGGCTGCTGTGGCAACTGCTGTGGCAACTGCTGTGGCAACTGCTGTGGATGCTGCTCCCCCGTGGTGTGCTGCTACCGCCGCACCTGTTGCCATCGCTCCTGTGGCTGTGGCGGGGGGAAGGGCTGCTGCCAGCAGAAGTGTGGCTGCCAGAAGCAGTGCTGCCACTAGGCGGGATGGTCCGGCCTCTGTCCCTGGGCTGGAGAAGCTGAGGGCCTTCCTCCCCCACTCAGCATACCCACCTGTCCTTGGGGAGCCCAGGGGTTATCCTCTTGGGCTGTGACGTTGCTTCTGCTTGCTGGGTCCTGTCTCCTGCTGTGGGTGTTCCAGTCTCCCTGTCTGAAAGGCTAACTATCCAAAAGCTTCAACTCAAAACTTCACAGTCAAGCTCCTGTAGGCGTATCCACAACTCGGAGCGCAGCCTCAGCACACCATGGTCCCCAGAGACTGTAGATGCACGTGACCATTTCCTTCCCGTTTCTGTGCTCTGGTCTCTGCATCTTTTTCACCCTTATTGCTTTTCATCAACAGTTACTTTACAATTGAGTAAGTAAATAAAATACAATTTTATCAGTAAAAGTTTCTCTTTGTCTTTATTTTGTATATCCATATTCACCAGCTAACCTAATTTGAATTTCTCAAATGGCCTTTGACAGATGCCAGAGGCGGCTGCACACCCCAGGGACCCCGAGAACAGTGTCCCTGGCACTGCAGTCCAGCCTCTCCAGTCACCAAGGCAGACAGAGTACTTGCAAGTCCAGCTCCTGGCTACCATTCTAACCTGATTCTGGGGAGGGAGCATTATTTCCCTAAGGACAACTTTCCCCCATGCATTGGAAATCCTGTTTCCTTCACAGTGAAATGATTCAGAGAAATCCTGAGAAGCACATAGGTGTCCACAACATGGATGATTCCCTGAGCTAGGTCTCTGCTTTCTGAGGCCTTCACTCTTTGCCTAGAGGGCAGTCTCACCCCTGCCATGTGCACTGTCCCCTTTTCCTCCTACAAACTCAGCCTGCTGTGTGTAAGAACTTCAGTGCTATGGCCAAGCTTCTTCATCTCTCTGACTACAAAATTCATCACTGATGGACATGGCCTTCACCTGAGTCCCTCTGGTTCTCTTCTACAGCCTACGGACTCACTGTAGTTTTCTGGGGTGATTGTTTGCTTGTCTGGTGCTGGGACACAGTGCCAGCTTGCAGAGACTGCCTCCATCTGAGGTTTCATGTGCATGGCCATCTAGTATTTCCCTCTTTCAAGTCTGGAGAAAATGAACTCACAAGCAATCAAACGCACAGGCTCTAACACAAAGGGCAGAGTCATTATTAGAGGACCTAAGGAAGGTGCTTTCTACACCATGAGCAAGTTTTCCCATTGAGAAGCAAACTGACACTGCCAAGAGGGGCTTTCTAATAACCCGGTGGGCTTGATGGTCTGGCCAGTTATGAGGCCAGACCAATGTATCTCTGCACAATGGGGTCCCGAGGAGATATCATCAAGGAGGTGTGAACCTCCTTAGGGAAGGCACTCTGTTGACTCCCACTATCTAGCTGGCCTGGGAGGAGAGGTGGACTGAATAGAAGGTAGGTGGCAACTCTAAAAGGAAATGTGTAGTCCTGTCTGAATGTCACTGACCCTGCTTGGCCGTCCCCTCAACAGTGGTGGTTCCTCTCTAAGCTGGGGCGAGTGGAGGGTTTTTTTCAGCTTGGAGCCAGCAGGGTCTGTGGCTGTGATCCAGGAGTCCTACAACCCCGAGGGCAGTTCCATTTCCATTGACCCAGCTAATGAAAGAATGCTGGCAAGCGTGTGGAGACAGTGGAACTCTCATACACTGTTTGGGGAAGGTAAAGTAGCAGAGCCATTGTGGCGAATAGTGTGGACGTTACACCGAAAAGCTGGGGGCAGTGGAGGAAGCCTCATGACCCCTCCTTCCTGGTGGCTCTCTTACTGTTGTGCATTCGTGACTCTCACGATGTCTAATTTGCTTTCTTTCAGATGCCTTTATCTTTACTACTTTCAGCTGTTTATATTTCTCAATATTTGATCCCTTTAAAATTGGGTTTGTATCAAAGTTTTAGGGTGGCATCCTGGGTGCTAGGGGCATGATGAAGTTGTCACCGGCATGGGCTGTTTTCTCCTGCTTTCTGCAGTGCCCACAAAGCAGACACTTGCGAGCGAGTGGTGTGTAGAAGAGGGAGAAGGAGATGCGAGTGTTTGCGGGTGGGAGGGTGTTACAGGGTGAAAAACTACTGTAATCCAAAAGTTGTACTTTCAAAATTTATATTTATTAAAAAAAGTTTAAAAAAATGAATTAAACTCCCCAGGGGATCCATGAGGCATAGCTACTGTGAATCATAAGACATAGACACTGACTCAAAGAGATAAATAGAAAGTAACACTGTGGGCTGGGTGTGTGAGAATGGTAACAGAGACAAAGTTATCAGCCAGGCCAGGTGCCGTCATCCCATTCCCTTAGCAGGGGAGTTGCTTTGGCCTGGCAACCAAAACCCCTCCCCCTTCACCTGTCTTCTGCATATTCAACCTTGACTGTTTTTTTTTTAACATTAATTATTTTTTGAAAGTAGAGTTACAGAGGCAAAGGCAGAGAGTGAGAGAAAGAGAGCAAGAGAGAGGTCTTCCATCTGTAGGTTCATTCCCAAAATGGCTATAATGGACAGAGCTGGGCTGATCTGAAGCCAGGAGCTTCTTCTGGGTCCCCCATGGGGGTGCAAGGGCCCAAGGACCTGAGCCATCTTCTGTTTCCCAGGCCATAGCAGAGAGCTGGATCCAGTGGAGCAGCTGAGACTCAAACCGGCACCCATATGGGATGCCAGCACTGCAGGCTTTGCTTTACTTGCTAGGCCACAGCGCTGGCCTCTTGGCTGTTAAGCTACAGCAGGAAAAAGTCATGGAAAGAAGATACTCTTGGGTGATGTGATCATTGGTATGATTAACACTGGAAGAGAAACTGATGGTGCTAAACAGCCTTACAAAGGTCAACTAGAAAGCAGGCTGTTGGGCTCCTAGATGGAGGAGCTGAAGGGGAATGTAGGGTCACAGGTCAGAGAGGGAGGAGGTGAGCTTAGTGCAGGTTGGGGTGGAAAACAGGGGTTTACACCAAGAGGTGAAGAGAAAGGCTTTGGCTCACGGTGGGGCCTGTGGAATGGTGACCAGCAGGAGGTAGTGAAAACGTGAGGTGGGTACAGTGAGAGTGGAGGTGGGCTCTCCTCCAGGCTCGCTGAGGGAGGGAGCCTCCAGCAGTCCCTGAGCTCAGGGCACAGTGATCAGGATCTTTGTGGTAGACAAGATCCTCCCCTGTTCAGCTGTGACAGGCTCTGCACCAAAGTCCCTCTTGTCCACCTGGCACACTGCTCTGCAGGGATGCAGCCTGGAGGAAGGGCCTGGGGCTGACTGGTCCCTGGAGCTGACTGGCCCCTGGGACTGACTGGCATTGCTCCCTGAGGACCCCAGCCACAGCTGAGGTGTTCAGACCTAGGAGCCACCTGCAGCTGTTTGAAATGGGGTGGGGTTGCAGGGGGATGGGGATGTAGGGATTTGTGGGAACCTGCTCAGGAAGCAGAGTCAGCAGCATTTGGTGAGGACTGGACCTGGGCTGAGAAAGCCTCAGGCAGAGGCTTCATGGTGAGGACCTGGTGGGCACGGAGCCCCAGGGCACTTCCTGTGGTGGGGCAGGGGAACTGTGACTGAGTCTGGAGCACCTGACACTGCAGGTGCCTTGAGACCCCCAGGGGAAGCAGGAGCTGAGAGTCAGCTACAGGTGGGTTAGGAGTGGGAAGGAGGGTCTGAGTCAGAGGCTCCATTGGAGGAGCTAATTGGGGAATTAAAATGTGGACATTCTGTCCATGGCAGAAATGAGAACCCTCAGGGAGGGGTATTGGGAGAGAGGGGTGGGCTGCATAGGGAGGAAGATTCCTTTTCAGTTTTTTTTTAAGGGTTGTATTTATTTAATTGAGAGGTAAAGTTACAGTGAGAGGGAGAGACAGAGAGAAAGGTCTTCCTTCTGTTGGTTCACTCCCCAGATGGTCACAACTGCCAGAGCTGTGCCGATCTGAAGCCAGGAGCCAGGTGCTTCTTCCCAGTCTCCCATGCTGGTGCAGGGCCCAAGCACTTGGGCCATCTTCTACTGCTTTCCAAGGCCATAACAAAGAGCTGGATTGCAAGAGGAGCAGCCAGGAATAGAATCGGCACCCACATGGGATGCCGGCGCTGAAGACTGAGGATTAACCCACTGAGCCACAGAGCCGTCCCCCATTTTCGTTTTTTTTAACATCACATGAGTGCAGAGTCCCAAGCACTTGGACCACTCTCCACTGTTTTCCCAGCACATTAGCAGGGAGCTAGATCTGAAGAGAAGCAGCCAGGCCTTGAACCTGGCACCCATATGGGATGCTACTGCCACAGGCCGAGACTTAACCTACAACACCACTGCTCTGGCTACTACAGAGGAAGATTCTTACTAGATTATTTTGGGTGGTGAGAGGGAGGAGACCAGAGCATCCTTCAGTGTAAGGCTCCCTGAGAAGCACAACCAGGAGCCTGCAGGTACACAGGAAGGGAATCACCAAGGTCATGAGGGGTGAGGTTGGCCACAGCAGCTGACAGGAGCATTTTCAGAAAGAAGAAAACCACAATTTCATTTGCATGTTCATGCCTTCCTTTTTCCGGTGGGGCATTCCTGTTAAAGAAGAGGTGATTTTTACTGAAGTTCTCTAGAGAAATCCCATGAGGAGGAAAGAAGGAGGAGCTGCCAGCGATCATAAGTCAGATCTGTGTTTCTGTGAAAATGAACATTCACACTGAATTGCTAGTGCCTCTTGGATCAATTCTGAAAAGGGTTTTTAAAAGAACACTTAGCATTAGAGATTGCATTGGGCCCAGTGTAGTGCATGAGGTTATAAACAGGGAGGATCCAGATAAGCTTATTGGAGACACTGCAATAGCAGCCACAAGGAAGCAACCAGAGCCCTGTGCTCATGCCATCCCCCTCTGATCCCAAAGTGGTATAAAAAGGCCACTCGCAGTAGGAAGAGGGGCATCAGACCTCCCTGACCTCTCCCTAGTCCTCTCTCCTCACTGCACTGAGTCCTCTCTGCTGACACCATGGGGTGCTGTGGCTGTGGTGGCTGTGGTGGCTGTGGCAGCTGTGGTGGCTGTGGTGGCTGTGGTGGCTGTGGGAGCTGCTGTGGTTGCTGCTGTTGCCCCACAGTGTGCTACTACCGCTTTCCCTGTTGCCTTCACTCCTGTGGCTGTGGCTCTAGTGTTTGTGGCTGTGGGAAGGGCTGCTGCCAGCAGAAGTGTGGCTGCCAGAAGCAGTGCTGCCACTAAGCGGGATGGCCCGGCCTCTGCTCCTGGGCTGGAGAAGCTGAGGGCCTTCCTCCCCCACTCAGCAGACCCTCCTGTCCTTGGGGAGCCCAGGGTTTATCCTCTTGGGCTGTGACATTGCTTCTGCTTGCTGGGTCCTGTCTCCTGCTGTGGGTGTTCCAGTCTTCTGTCTGAAAGGCTAACTATCCAAAAGCTTCACTCAAAACTTCACAGTCAAGCTCCTGGAGGCGTGTCCACAACTCGGAGCGCAGCCTCAGCACACCATGGTCCCCAGAGACTGTAGATGCACATGACCATTTCCCTCCTGTCTCCATGCTATTAGCTCTGCATCTTTTGCACCCTTATTTCTTTTCACCAACAGTTACTTTAAAAGTTTCTTAAGATTTTGTCATTAATGTTCCTGCTTGTCTTTATTTGGCACGCCCATATCCCACAAGCAAATGTACCTCAATCTTTCTAAAATTGCCTTTGGCAGATGCCAGTGGTGGCTGAACAGCCCAGGGACACTGAGAACAGCGTTCCTGGCACTGCAGTCCAGGCGCTCTGGTCACCAGTGCAAGCAGAGTACTTGCAAGCCTGGCTTCTCGCTGCCATGCGAATTTGATTCTGAGGAGGCACCTTTATTTCCAGAATTTCACATCTCCCGGATGCATCGCGTATCCTGCTGCATCCACAATGAAGCAGTTCACACCAGTGTCAGAAGCACATGGGTTCCACAGGATTGGTGATTCCACTGTTCAAGGTTTCTTTCCCCTGGGGCCTTCCTACTTGTCTGGAGGGCAGTCTCAGCCCTGCCAGGTGGACTCTGTTTTTCTTCCTAGGAACTCAGGCAGCAGTGCCTAGTTAAAGCTTTCTTGTGATTGGTTGAGATTTTCTATCTCTTTAACTACAAAATTCGTGCAACCAGGTTGTGCTGAGAGGAGGTGAAGGACAAGGCATGCATCTGAGGTCTCCTTGTGCTCTTGCCACAGCCTGGAGCCACATTGTTGCTTTCCAGTGAATCACTGTATCCTTTTCTGCCTCCATTAATCTAACCACTTCTGGGATAGTGATAAAGCTCATATTTCATTTCAAGCTCATTTGTGAGATTACTGAATAACAGAGACTGTAATTTATAACTTTGTTCAATCCTTTCCATGTTTTTTTAAATTAATTGATTTATTTATTTGAAAGGCAGAGTTACAGAGAATCAGAGGCAGAGAGAAAGAGGTCTTCTGTACCCTGGTTCACTCCCCAATTAGCTGATCTGAGGCCTGGAACCAGGAACTTCTTCTGGGTCTCCCACATAAATGCAGGGGCCCAAACACTTGGGCCATCTTCTACTGCTTCTCCAGGCCATAGCAGAGAGCAGGATTGGAAGTGGAACAGCCAGGTCTCGAACCTACGTCCAGATGGGATACCAGCACCACAGGCCTCCCTTTCCATGTTTTACACTCATAAGCATGCAGGGGCCCAGAGCACGCTAGCCAGGGTGAGCCTGTTCCTGATAAGAAAACCATTAAATGCACAGAGTCTCTGTGTCTTTCATACCTAAGCGACACAAGGCCTGAGTTAACACCAAATGACCACTCACTTTACACATCAAGACATGATATTTCATGACACAAACCATGAACTATCATTGGAGAATTAAAAATTTTTGGAAAGAGATTTTGCTCTCTGTTGACCAGTATTGACAGGAAAATCAAGAGATGTAAAGGAACATCCATAGGCCTCAGTCTTCTTCAAAGATGTGTCAGATCCTGCCATGAGTGTCTAAGGTGGGTGAATTGTGCACACAGAACTACATTCATAAGCTGAGCGTTGGTGCCTGTCATGGTATTCCTATCTGAGCAGTAAGATGGTTCTCCTAAAAGTCTCCAGACAGGTTTCATAGCACTGAGTCTTGTGGACTGCTCATTGCAGAGCTCTCTGTCTCACTCAGCCTCTTTGGTGCCAGTGCTGGAGAAGGATTAAGGCTGAAGATTGTGGGGTTACACAGCAGAGGCTGTTGATGGCTGTGTGACTATCAGTTGACAATCCCGTGCAGTCAGTTGCTGCACTCCTATGCTATTTTTTAAGCGTTTTTTATTTATCTGAAAGGCAGAGTTACAGGGACAGGCGCTGTGGCTCACTTGGTTAATCCTCTACATGTGGTGCTGGCATCCCATATGGGCACCGTGGTCTAGTCCCTGTTGCTCCTCTTCCAGTCCAGCTCTCCACTGTGGCTGGGAAGGCTGTGGAGAATGGCCCTAGTGCCTGGGCCCCTGCACCTGCATGGGAGACCAGGAAAAAGCACCTGGCTCCTGGCTTCGGATCTGCAAAGCGCCGGCCCTGGCAGCCATTTGGGGACTGAACCAATGGGAGGAAGACCTTTCTCTCTGTCTCTCTCGCTCACTGTCTGTAACTCTATCTGTCAAATAAATTGGAAAAAAAAAAAAAGGTCAAAGAACCATTATATTCATTGACATTTAAAAAAAGAAAAAGAAATGCAGAGTTACAGAGAGGCAGAGGCTGAGACAGAAATGTCTTCCATCAACTGGTTCACTCCCCAGATGGCCGCAATGGCCAGAGCTGTGCCGATTCAAAGGCAGGAGCCAGGAGCTTCTTCCTGGTCTCTCGCATGGGTGCAAGGGCCCAAGGACTTGGGCCGTCTTCTACTGCTTTCCCAGGCCATAGCAGAGAGCTGGATAGGAAGAGAAGCAGCCGAGACTCAAATCAGCGCCCATATGGAATGCTGGCATTGTAGGCAGCAGCTCTACATGCTACGCCATGTCGAAGGCCCCATCCCCCATTTTTATGATGCTAATTTTTCAGATGAATTAAGTGCCAACAAGAAAAAGATGCAACAATATTTTGAAAAAAATTTTCTGTGACTGTAATTGGCCAAGCAAATTTGTTGCATTTTTAAATCTGATATTATCTTCACTTGTTTTGCATCTACACATTGGCCTTGGCTATAAATTCCCTTAAGGTGAGGGACATTGATCATGTTCTGTAATTGTGCTAATAACCAAGCAGACTTAAATCCACACCAGGGTTACAGAAAAGAATTCACAACTATCGACATAGTAAGTGTTTGGTGGCATAAAATAATGATACATTTTACAATCATCAGAAATGACACAACACAGAATCCACTAACAAAAGACAAATTAAAGAGAGAAGAGCATACAAAATTTATTACATCACATGTTGACACAACATGGTAGATTTTAGAAATGAAGACTTAAAAACCCAGAGAAAACTCTGCTTTTACACTGAGATTCAATAAAGAAAGGACAGCTTTGTAGAAGTGTGGTTGAACATAGAAGTGTGATCTATGTTGAATATGTGTGATCTAGTTGAACATAAAAGTGTGAACCCGTGCTGTGACACAACTGGTTAAAGCTTGGCCTGCAGCACTGCTGTCCCACATGGGTGCCGGTTCAAGTCCTGGCTGCTCCTCTTCTGATCCAGCTCCCTGATAATGTGCCTGCGAAGGCAATAGAAGATAACCCAAGTTCTTGGGCCCCTGCACCTATGTGGGAGACCCAAAAGAAGCTCCAGGCTCCTGGTTTTGGCCTGGCACAACCCTGGTTGTTGCAGCCATTTGGAGAGCAAATCAGCGTGTGGAAGAACTCTCTCTCTCTCTCTGTCTCTACCTCCCTCTGTAACTCTGCTTTCCAAATAAATATATCTTAAAAAAAAATGTGATCTATGGTAATAGCTTGACGAAAGAAGTCAGCACGGCTTGTCTGTTCAGTTCCTTGGTCTGTGTGTGTAGCATTCTGTCCTCCTGGGTAGAGTAGGACCCCCTGGAATGACAGCCTACCAGGGAGAAGGGAGAAGGGAGCGAATGAGATTTGCAGGTCTGGGGACTTGCATTGCGATACAGTGTTTAGTTTCCATGACCTTCCTTGGAGAAGAGGAATTCTGCTTTCTGTATTTCTCTTCATTGTGGGAAGAAAATGAGGAGACAGAAGCCCAGGAGAAAGACCTCGGGAGACTTTGCTTTCGAGGCTGTTTCTGAAACCTACCAGGGTTCTTTAGAACAAAGACCTCAGCATACAAATGCTCGGTACTGCAGTGTTTCATTTTCTAAGCTCCAATATTCCTGATTGTGGAACCTTTGGGTAAGTTTCACTGTTTTCTGCCACACTAATCACAATAGCCAAGGCTACAATTAACCTAAGTGTCCATCCTTAGGGTATCATTGATTGGTCCCCAACAGGAGAGATGCGGGACAAATGCCCCAGCCTGCAGAGTGCTTCCCAGTGTTCTCTATCTGTATCCCAAACCCCCAACCATCATGCAGTGGTCCCCTTGTGAATTTCCATCGATTCTCATGCTAGCTTTGTGTGGTGAGAATTGATGCTCAGGGGAAGAGGGCAGAACCAAGATGTTAAGCAAAGCCAGGAACCAAGGGCAGACACAGTCATACCATACATATGTGGGGAGAGCAGCAGCCTGTTCCTTCCATCTGGTCAAGCTCACTTCATCAAGAGTCATCACCTAAGAGCCAGCATCTCTGTAGGCCCAGAGCTCAGCACCTACACACGTGTGAGGGATGGACACTCCTCACATCTGACCAAGAGACTGTATGTGTGTTAGGGCCACCACGAAGTGCTGCACGCTGGAGCCAAGGAGCACTCTGGAGCTTGGGAGTTCAACAGTTGAGGTGCAAGAAGTTTGCTTTTCTGAGGACTCAGTCCTTAGCCTGTAGATGATTGTATGCTCCTTTCTGTGTCTTCACATGGTCCTCTCTTGATGTGCATACACATCCCATTTCCTCTTCTTAGAAGGAATCAGGCCTTGGATCACAGCCCCCCATAGCAACCTCCTTCTAACTTAATCACCCTTTAAAAGCCCTATCTCACAATACTATCACACACTGAGTTACTGGGACTTATAACATCAGCATATCAATAAGTGAGATTGCTGGTGACCTGTGCTCACTTCTACATGCTCTTTGTTTTTCCAGTAGTCATTATAGATTTGCACTTAAATTCTGTTCCATTTCACTTTGTCACCTCTTTAATGGAAGAATTGTGTCCTAGAATCTGCCAATAGCACTCAGCACCACGCCTGGCACAGCAGTGTTCAGTGAACGTGGCTGGTGCTCTGTTGTAAATCTAGGGCATCCCTCCCAGGTGACCAGCTGCCCCAGGGTGATAAGGTGAGTCCCTGCCCCAAACTCCCCTCCTTGCCTGCCTCTGACACCTGGTGACATTCAGCTGCCCCAGTGAAATCTCCTTCTGCCTGTGGTGGGTGTCCTCCACCCTGACCCCATGGGAGCCCTGGGCCTTGCTCACTCTCTTCTCTCTGCCTGTCTGGGGAGCCTGCTCTCTTGCTGTTTGCTCCCTCACCCTTAGGATGCATAGTTGCCTCATCTCTGAGTGTTTGTGTAGAGACAGCTTTGCTGCCCTGAGCCTCTGCTCTCCTCCTCCTGTGCCCACAGCTGACTGAGCATCTCATGAGTCAGCACATCAGGGCCCTCTTCAGCTGGGATCTGTTTTTATCCCCAGTCCATGTGTACACTGACTGGGAGTCCCCACCCGTCCCCCTACCTCTGGCCTCCAGTTCCACGGACTGCAAACAAGATTCATTTCCAGGAGCAGGACAAGGAGAACCAGAGTGTTGGTGGCTGGGAGGGGCAGCACAGCCAAGAACTCCACCCATCACCACTGACCACAGTGTGGACTCGGATTCCAGGGGTCTTGGGCTCCTTCCCTTAGCTAGGGTGAGTGAGCTGGGGCTTGTCCCCTGCCCCTCCCTCCTGCTGAGACAGCCCCTGAGGGCAGATGCAGTCCAGGGAATGCTGTTGATTCAGCAGTCCCTGTTGTATACAACCCTTTTCTCAGCCTCTGCTGCCTTTGGGAGTGACCTCAGCGATGAGGCTGTGGCCACCGTGATCAACGTGCTGTAGAAGAAGGCCCTAGAAGTGGACAGAGGTGACAATTACAAATGGCAAGCCTCTTAGGGACCGTGCTGTGAAGACCCTCTGAACCTGTGGGATCTGCACAAGTACTCATGCACCAGGTCTCTGCAGCTCTGACCTGATCAAGAGAACAGTTTGGGAGAAGTTCATGCTTATGATATTCAGGCCCAAGTTAGGCTTTGTCCCCAGTCCCTTCCTTCTTGGCAACTCTGCAGTGACTTCATCATCACTACTCTATGTCAATCGTAAAATACTTAGTCTCCAATTCTCTATCGATTACACATGTATATTCCAGGCTTTATATTTTGGGATAAAACTCATTTTTGCCCATAGAGAGACAGTATAAGACTGGAAAAAGTAAAAGAGACAACATTTTGAGGTTGATGTGTTTAATTTATTAGGTTAAGGATTATTTTGTGTACACAGATACACCAATGCATTGGTAAGAACAGGACATGGATTAATAGAAAGTGAGAGACATTTGAAGAAGGTCTGACATACGTATCTTGACTGCCTTTGTGGGCAGGCATGATTTGAGCAGTAATTAACACAAGGCTGCACATTTCTTACTTTAAGTGGTTTAGGTTCAATGCCGGCACGATCATGAAAATTCCAGAAATGTGAGATTCCCGTGGGTGGTGATCAGCTCAGGTCATCCATGTGACCTGCAAGTCAAGAGGAGCAGACAGAAAGGGAAGAAGCTTACCTAGAGCAGTTACCTGCCACACCTGCCTGGGGGCCAGGGTGGTCCGCCTAGCAGCAGCATTGCTTCTGGCAGCCACACTTCTGCTGGCAGCAGCCCTTCTGTTGGCAACAGCCCTTCCCACAGCCACAGCCACAGGAGCGATGGCAACAGGTGCGGCGGTAGCAGCACACAGTGGGGCAGCAGCAGCAACCACAGCAGCTCCCACAGCAGCCACCACAGCAGCCACCACAGCTGCCACAGCTGCCACAGCCACCACAGCCACCGCAGCTGCCACAGCCACCACAGCTGCCACAGCCACCACAGCTGCCACAGCCACCACAGCCGCCACAGCCACCACAACCACCACAGCCACAGCACCCCATGGTGTCAGTCGAGAGGACTCAGTGCAGTGAGGAGAGAGGAGTCAGGAGAGGTCAGGAAGGTCTGATGCCCCTGCTCTGGGGGAGGCCCTTATATACCAGCTCTGGGGACAGGAGACTGAAGCCTCATGACCCCTTCCTTGTTGCCTTTGACCCAAACCACATGGAGGACTCTCACGATGCCTTGTTTACTTCCTGTTCCGGTGTGTCTTCACCGTATTTTCAGTTTTGTTTTTCCTATAGCTTTGTTGCTGCATGAGTAATTGTTGGCTACGTGTTCTACGGAAGCCTTCTGAGAACCAGTGGAATGAAGAGGCTGCGAGCAGTAAGAGCTTCTTTCTCCTTCTTCCCACAGTGCCGAGAACAGAAGTCCATGTGTGGGACTCTGCAGAGAGCTTACAAAGCACAGGCACCAGCCAGCATCCCCAGGACCAGAGAATCTGTGATCCTCTATCAGGAATGGGGAACTGTTTTTCCCGGAACTCTATATAAATATGTATAGCATCATCCATGAGCTATCCACATTATCAACTTGAAAGTTAGTCTGTTATAAAGTTATTCAATGTTGAGTTCCACCTGTGGTTGCCAAATGAGTTCATGAGCCGTATATGCCCTGGGGGCCAGAAGTTTCCCACCCCTACAAGGGTGGGTGCTATGCAGTTTATAAGGTACAGTCCCAAAGTTAAAATGGCTGATATAGAATGTTACACCGGGAGTCAGAGGTAGGAAAAAGTTAACAACTTCTAGTCAGAGGCTGGATGCCGTATTCCCATTGACTGAGCTGGGGCAGGAAACATCAACCTCTCTCCTTTCATCTGAAGCAAATCATTGTCATTGTTCTGCACACTCAGCCTTGACTGGTATTTCACACAGAATGATTCATCAGTGGAATACGCCCTCCGATGATGCAATCATTGGTATGTTTTGCTTTGGAGGAAGAATTAACCTTGTCTCTGAGTGGATGACAACAGTTTAGGCGCGAGAACCACACTGCGGTGCCCAGGAGCCTGAGGGAGACCCTCTAGAGAGGAGGGTGTTGGAACTCTTGGAGTGGGCAGTCTGGATACTTGGGGAAGAAGAGTCAGGGTCAGAGAGGAGGAGGTGAGCTGGGGGCAGGTCGAGGCTGGAGCACAGGGTTCACATCAAGAGGTGAAGAGAACAGCTTAAGCTTATGGTGGGAACTGCGGGCTGGTGCCAGTAAGGGGGATGCAAACGTAAGGCAGGGACAGTGGTGGTCGGGGTGGGCTCTCCTCCAGACTCACTGAGGGAGGGAGCCTCTGGCAGTCCCTGAGCTCAGGGCACAGTGATCAGGATCCTTGTGGCAGAGAAGATCCTCCCCTGTTCAGGTGTAACAGGCTCTGCACCTGAAGTCTATCTTTTCCACCAGGTTTACTGCTCTGCAGGATGTAGCCTTGTGGACATTCAGTCCATGGCAGGGATGAGAGCCCCCAGGGAGGGGCACTGGGGGAGAGGGCCGGGCTACATAGGGAGGAAGATTCCTGTTGGTTTTTTTTAACATCACATGAGTGCAGAGTCCCAAGAACTTGGACTACTCTCCACTGTTTTCCCAGGCACATTAGCAGGGAGCTAGATCTGAAGAGAAGCAGCCAGGCCTTGAACCCGGCACCCATATGGGATGCCACTGCCACAGGCCGAGACTTAACCTACAACACCACTGCTCTGGCTACTACAGAGGAAGATTCTTACTAGATCATTTTGGGAGCTGAGAGGGAGGAAAGAACAGCATCCTTCAGTGTAAGGCTCCCTGAGAAGCACAACCAGGAGCCTGCAGGTGCACAGGAAGGGAATCACCAAGGTCATGAGGGGTGAGGTTGGCCACAGCAGCTGACAGGAGCATTTTCAGAAAGAAGAAAACCACAATTTCATTTGCATGTTCATGCCTTCCTTTTTCCTGTGGGGCATTCCTGTTAAAGAAGAGGTGATTTTCACTGAAGTTCTCTAGAGAAATCCCATGAGGAGGAAAGAAGGAGGAGCTGCCAGCGATCATAAGTCAGATCTGTGTTTCTGTGAAAATGAACATTCACACTGAATTGCTAGTGCCTCTTGGATCAATTCTGAAAAGGGCTTTTAAAAGAACACTTAGCATTAGAGACTGTATTGGGCCCAGTGTAGTGCATGAGGTTGGAGACAGGGATGATCCAGATAAGCTTATCGGAGACACTGCAATAGCAGCCACAAGGAAGTGACCAGAGCCATGTGCTCACGCCATCCCCCTCTGATCCCAAAGTGGTATGAAAGGGCCACTCCCAGCAGGAGCAGGGGCATCAGACCTCCCTGACCTCTCCCTAGTCCTCTCTCCTCACTGCACTGAGTCCTCTCTGCTGACACCATGGGGTGCTGTGGCTGTGGTGGCTGTGGTGGCTGTGGTGGCTCTGGTGGCTGTGGTGGCTGTTGTAGTTGTGGTGGCTGTGGTGGCTGTGGTGGCTGTGGTAGTTGCGGTGGCTGTGGTGGCTGTGGAGGCTGTGGTGGCTGTGGTGGCTGTGGAGGCTGTGGTAGTTGTGGTGGCTGTGGTGGCTGTGGAGGCTGTGGTAGTTGTGGTGGCTGTGGTGGCTGTGGAGGCTGTGGTAGCTGTGGTGGCTGTGGTAGTGTGGTAGCTGTGGTAGCTGTGGTGGCTGTGATGGCTGTTGTAGTTGTGGTGGCTGTGGTGGCTGTGGTAGTTGCGGTGGCTGTGGTGGCTGTGGAGGCTGTGGTAGTTGTGGTGGCTGTGGTGGCTGTGGTGGCTGTGGTGGCTGTGGAGGCTGTGGTGGCTGTGATGGCTGTTGTAGTTGTGGTGGCTGTGGTGGCTGTGGTGGCTGTGGTGGCTGTGGTGGCTGTGGTGGCTGTGGTAGTGTGGTAGCTGTGGTAGCTGTGGTGGCTGTGGTGGCTGTGGTGGCTGCTGTGGATGCTGCTGTGGATGCTGCTCCCCCGTGGTGTGCTGCTACCGCCGCACCTGTTGCCGTCGCTCCTGTGGCTGTGGCGGTGGGAAGGGCTGCTGCCAGCAGAAGTGTGGCTGCTAGAAGCAGTGCTGCCACTAGGCAGATGAGCAGCCTCTTACCAGAAACTGCAGTGACAAGTGTGACAAGATTGCCACTCTCCAATCCTGTCTGCTCTGCCCTCACCAAAAGGTTCCTGGGCCCTACAACACTTTCCTTAGGTTCCAAGTTTCCCATCTGGAAGACGTCCACATTGATTGGAACGTTGTATGGAAAGAAGTGGAGTGCAGCCTAGCATCTGAGCACCTGTGCACATCACTGATTTCTGCTGAGGTAAACCTTGACTCCTAATCTTTGGTGTGATGGATGCTCGCTCCATCCAGCCCCTCCTGTTTTCCCATCACCCCTCTGCATGCCCTGTTTCCTTACTTGTTCCTTTGTACTTAGTTGTCATACAATGTTATCCAGGTCTGCTAATAAAATAAACTAGATACCCATTCGATAGGTGTCTTCTTGTCTCTGTTCTATTTGACTTCACTAAATATGGGTTTGTCTGTTCTCACAAAGCCCTGGCTTTGAAACACGTGCAACACGAGCATTGTAAGCCAAGGTCACGTCAGAAACTGCACTTGGTGAAGCAGCAGGTGACCCTCAAAGTCCCCGCTCCCCCAAGCCTCCGGTGTGTGCACGTGCTCCTTCCTGAGATTTATGGTTCTGTGATTTGATGTGTCTGACACAGCCCTTCCTCAGAAACCCCACATGCCCCAAATGACCATTTCTGTCAAGACCCAAATATAGGTGTCCCATCTGTATACCCGTTCAAGTCCTTCCTGCTCCACTCCCCATTCAGCTCCCTGCTAATGTACCTGGGAAAGCAGCAGAGGATGGTCCAAGTAAGGCTTTTGTATTCTTTGTACTTAGTGGGAACTTTGTACCCAAATTGGAGCCCCTTTAGAAGAGCATGACTCTTGGTTCTTGGGTTTGGTCTGCTCCAGTACTAGCCATTGTAGTTTTTGGGGAGTGAACTAGTGGATGGAAGGCATCTCTCTCTCTCTCTCTCTCTCTCTCTCTCTCTATTTCTCTCACTGTCTTGCTGCCATACGACTGAATTTCAAATACATAGAAAATAAATCTTAAAAAGAACAAAAATCAGCAGCATTTTAATCTATCAAGAGTGATCTTGCTGAGAAAGAACTTGTAAGAGTAATTCCATTCAAAATAGCTCAAAAAATTAAATAACTTGGTATATTTTCATCAATATGTAAAAGGCTTCTACGATGACAATCACCAAATAGTAATGAAAGAAACCAAAGAAAGCACAAACACCAAAGGAAAGACTTCCTTATTACCGGTGGATGAGCAGCTTCCACTGGCTAAGATTTGGCTCATTTGGGTTAGCTTTTCCCTGTAATGGGATCTGCCATGTGTCTCTTTCTCACTTTTGGCATTCCACATACTCCCAGTGAATGCCTCAGTTTATCAGAAGACAGCCTGCGAAGTTTGCAATTCAGTTTGCATTATAACTTAGCCATTCCTGAGATGAGACTCTGGGTTTGGTTTTCAGAATCTCAGCTCTGTGGCTACTGAAAAATGAGAATTTTGCTCAGGTCATGTCTAGGCTGTCGGGTCATTGAGGCAGGGCTGGAGATGAGAGTTTGAAGCCCTGCATCAGATCTGCCCTATACACTTCCTTATCTATTCTTCAAATTAAAGCAGGTGACACTTATGTGATAGGTCCTAGAAGACTAAGTATATCAGTCACTCTAGGATGACATAAAAGGCCCACATTTTCATTTCCATATTGCTTTGGGGTAGATTTGAAAGTGCTGAAATGGTATTCAGGATTTGAGTTGTTCAGTGAGGTCATGACGAGAGCTTGTTTCAATGTTATCATTTAAATTATTGGGTTGTACCAGTTCACTAACCAATAGCTGATTTTGCTGATGTTCATGATGGTCCAGTCTTGCATGGTAACATAATGTAGCACAAGATATTAATGCCGTGTAGTTTATCACCATACGCTGAATAATGACTGTGTTCTCAAAGCAAAGGAATCCTTTGGATTTTTTTTTGATAGGTAGAATTATAGACGGTGAGAGAGAGAGAGACAGACAGAGAGAAAGGTCTTCCTTCCATTGATTCACTCCCCAATGACTGCTACGGCCAAACTGCACTCAACCAAAGCCAGGAGTCAGGTGCATCTTCCAGGTCTCCCTTGCGGGTGCAGGGGCAGAAGTGCTTGGGCCAACCTCCACTGCCCTCCTGGGCCACAGCAGAGAGCTGGACTGGAAGAGGAGAAGCCGGGACTAGAACCGGCACCCATATGGGATGCTGGCACCGCAGGTAGAGATTAAAAGTGAGGCACAGCGCTGGCCCCACTTTGGATTCTGACCTGCTGTTAGGCAGTCTACATTTTTTCTTCCTGCATAGAAACTTTGAAGCTTATCATTTTGTCTCCTCCTAGGACATTCTCCTACAACTTATTGATCTTGATGGCTATAGTCTCATTGCTGAGATCCTCACAAAGACAGCACACTCCATTACATCTGCACTCTCCTGTTGGTTTCCACTCACTTCTTTTTGTTTGTTGAAGATTTACTTATTTGAAAGAGAGAGAGAGAAAGAGATAGAAAGAGGGAGGAGGCAAGATGGCGGAATAGGAAGGGAGCACACTGATAGTCCGGGGAGAGACAGTTTAATAAAAGTGGAGATACTGCAGGTTCAAGGAAGAGTAGGGGAGGAAACAGCAGAAGAAACTCTTCCGGAACGCGTGATGCACAGTGGACCTGCGTGGAGAGCGTGGGAGCCCACAGTTCGGGACACCAGCGGCAGACTCAACACACCAGTGCTGGAACGCGACGTGAGCCGAACCTCAATAGCCCGAGACACCGGCAGGCAAGCAGAAAGAGGAGACTAGAGGGAACGACCCCTGAGGGGGAAAAGTTCACCAGGCTAACTGGAAGAAAGAGAGAGAGAGAGAAAAAAAAGTTGACTGGTACGGACATGGGTTTCTCTCTCTCCGCTCACCTCTCAAGGGCGAGCAAGACAAAGAGCATGTGCCATCTTGGACATACGTCATAAGCAGAGCGACCTCAGGTCTGCACCGGCCCTGAGCCTAGCAGAAAAACCTGACTCTGGGCAGGGCGAATTAACAGGAGATTAGGACCTAGTAAATTTGTGGTGATACTGAACTGAGACTGTGAAAAAAGAGACGGTGGGGGAGAGAACTCACAGAATTCATGTGAGTACACTTCAGAGACGCTACAATTCCATAACTTTGGCAACCCAGTGGGAGACTGAAGGAGAATTTGAGCCCACTCTGAGGGCAGAACAGACTCCCTGTGTGGTCCTTGGGAAAGAGCTTCAGATCTCTGGCTCCTGTGGGTATATCATTTGCCTGCTAACTATCTCCAACTTTGTTCAGCTGTGCAGAATTACTTCCCTTTTGAATCAAAAAAGGAAAGAGAGAGAGAGAGAGATCTACCATGCCTAACCTAGGAGTGTCACCTTTGGCACACTAAACAGAGCTCTCAGGCCACACCCATCTCAAGCCTCTAAGGCTCCATCAAAAACAGACAGTCCACTTAATCTAGAGTCATAGTATAACAAGAAAAAGCACCACAGTGAAGAAACCAAATATCTCCAATATGCCAAATAACAAACGCAAAAACAGAGATAATAGAAACAAGGAAGTCACCATGACGCCCCCAAATGAAAAAGACACCCCAATTCAAGATTATGAAGATGATGAGATAGAAGAAATGCAAGAAGCAGATCTCAAAAAATTGATAAGAACATTAAGAAGTTCTCAAAAACAAATTCTTGAACTACAGAAATCCTTAATGGACAAGATAGAAAATCTCTCTCGTGAAAATGAAATATTAAGGAGGAATCAAAATGAAATGAAACAACTAGTACAACAGGAAACTGTGATAGTGACGAGAAATCATAATGAAGTGAAGAATTCAATTGATCAAATGAAAACCACAATAGAGAGCCTTACAAACAGAATGGGTGAAGCAGAAGAGAGAATATGGGACTTAGAAGACAGAGAACAGGAAAGGATACAGTCAGACCAAAGAAAAGAAGAGGAAATTAGAAATCTAAAACATATTGTCAGGAATCTGCAGGATACTATTAAAAAACCCAACATTCGGGTTCTAGGAGTTCCTGAAGGCATGGAGAGGGAGAAAGGATTAGAAGGCCTTTTTAGTGAGATACTAGCAGAAAATTTCCCAGGTTTGGAGAAGGACAGAGAAATCCTAGTACAGGAAGCTCACAGAACCCCTAATAAACACGACCAAAAGAGATCCTCACCACGACACGTTGTAATTAAACTCTCCACAGTGAAACATAAAGAAAAGATCCTAAAATGTGCAAGAGAGAAACGTCAGATTACTCTCAGAGGATCTCCAATCAGACTCACAGCTGACTTCTCATCAGAAACCCTACAAGCTAGGAGGGAATGGGGAGATATAGCCCAGATACTAAGAGAGAAAAACTGCCAGCCCAGAATATTATATCCTGCAAAGCTATCATTTGTGAATGAAGGTGAAATAAAGACCTTTCATAGCAAACAGAAATTGAAAGAATTTGTTGCCACTCGTCCAGCCCTGCAAAAGATGCTTAAAGATGTGTTACACACAGAAACACAGAAACACGGTAATCAATGTGAAAGAAGGTAAAGGAAGGAAACCTCACAGCAAAAGATCACAGGAAGTTCAAACCATATATTAGAAAATATATTTGGGAAATGGCAGGACAAAGTTACTACTTACCAATAGTCACATTGAACATTAATGTCCTCAACTCTCCAGTTAAAAGACACAGACAGGCTGATTGGGTTAATGAACAAAACCCATCTATTTGCTGCTTCCAAGAAACACATCTTTCCAACAAAGATGCAAACAGACTGAAAGTGAAAGGCTGGAAAAAGATATACCATGCCAACAGAAATGAAAAAAGAGCGGGAGTAGCCATCTTAATATCGGACAACATAAACTTTTACACAAAAACTGTTAAGAGAGACAAAGAGGGGCACTATATAATGATTAAGGGATCAATTCAACAGGAAGATATAACGATTATCAATGTATATGCACCTAATTAAGGGCACCGGTTTATTTGTTAAGGGACTTAAAGGGAAACTTAGACACCAATACAATAGTACTGGGGGACTTCAATACTCCATTCTCAGAAATAGACAGATCAACAGGACAGAAGATCAACAAGGAGACAGTAGATTTAAATGACACTATAGCCCAAATGGATCTAACAGATATCTACAGAACTTTTCATCCTACTCAGAAAGCATTTACATTCTTCTCAGCAGTACATGGAACCTTCTCTAGGATTGACCACATACTAGGCCATAAAGCAAGTCTCAGCAAATTCAAAAGAATTAGAATCATATGATGCAGCTTCTCAGACCATAAAGGAATGAAGTTGGAAATTAGCAACTCAGGAATCCCTAGAGCATATGCAAACACATGGAGACTGAACAACATGCTCCTGAATGAACACTGGGTCATAGAAGAAATCAAAAGAGAAATCAAAAATTTTCTGGAAGTAAATGAGGATAACAGCACAACATACCAAAACTTATGGGATGCAGCAAAAACAGTGTTAAGAGGAAAGTTTATATCACCTCAAGGATCTAGAAAATCTGCAGCAAACCAGACCCAAATCTAGTAGGAGAAGAGAAATAATTAGAATCAGAGGAGAAATCAACAGGATTGAATCCAAAAAAAAACATTACAAAGAATCAGCCAAACAAGGAGCTGGTTTTTTGAAAAAATAAACAAAATTGACACCCCATTGGCCCAACTAACTACAAAAAGAAGAGAAAAGACCCCAATCAATAAAATCAGAGATGAAAAAGGAAATGTAACAACAGACACCACAGAAATAAAAAGAATCATCAGAAATTACTACAAGGACTTGTATGCCAGCAAACAGGGAAACCTATCAGAAATGGATAGATTCCTGGACACATGCAACCTACCTAAATTGAACCAGGAAGACATAGAAAACTTAAACAGACCCATAACTGAGACATAAATTGAAACAGTAATAAAGGCCCTCCCAACAAAGAAAAGCCCAGGACCAGATGGATTCACTGCTGAATTCTACCAGACATTTAAAGAAGAACTAACTCTAATTCTTCTCAAACTATTCAGAGCAATCGAAAAAGAGGGAATCCTCCCAAATTCTTTCTATGAAGCCAGCATCTCCTTAATTCCTAAGCTGGAAAAAGATGCAGCATTGAAAGAGAACTACAGACCAATATCCCTGATGAACATAGATGCAAAAATCCTCAATAAAATTCTGGCTAATAGAATGCAACAACACATCAGAAAGATCATCCAGCCAGACCAAGTGGGATTTATCCCTGGTATGCAGGGATGGTTTAATGTGCGCAAAACAATCAATGTGATACACCACATTAACAGACTGCAGAAGAAAAACCATATGATTATCTCAATAGACGCCAAGAAAGCATTTGATAAAATACAACACCCATTCATGATGAAAACTCTAAGCAAACTGGGTTTGGAAGGAACATTCTTCAATACAATCAAAGCAATCTATGAAAAACCCACAGCGAACATCCTACTGAATGGGGAAAAGTTGGAAGCATTTCCACTGAGATCTGGGACCAGACAGGGATGCCCTCTCTCACCACTGCTATTCAATATAGTTCTGGAAGTTCTAGCCAGAGCTATTAGGCAAGAAAAAGAAATTAAAGGGATACAAATTGGGAAGGAAGAAGTCAAACTATCCCTCTTTGCAGAGGATATGATTCTTTATTTAGGGGACCCAAAGAACTCTACTAAGAGACTATTGGAACTCATAGAAGATTTTGGCAAAGTAGCAGGGTATAAAATCAATGCACAAAAATCAACAGCCTTTGTATACACAGACAATGCCATGGCTGAGGAAGAACTTCTAAGATCAATCCCATTCACAATAGCTACAAAAACAATCAAATACCTTGGAATAAACTTAACCAAGGACGTTAAAGATCTCTATGATGAAAATTACAAAACCTTAAAGAAAGAAATAGAAGAGGATACCAAGAAATGGAAAAATCTTCCATGCTCATGGATTGGAAGAATCAACATCATCAAAATGTCCATTCCCCCAAAAGCAAGTTATAGATTCAATGTAATACCAATCAAGATACCGAAGACCTTCTTCTCAGATCTGGACAAAATGGTTCTGAAATTTATATGGAGGCACAAGAGACCTTGAATAGCTAAAGCGATCTTGTACAACAAAAACAAAGCTGGACGCATCACAATACCAGATTTCAGGACATACTACAGGGCAGATGTAATCAAAACAGCATGGTACTGGTACAGAAACAGATGGATAGACCAATGGAACAGAATTGAAACACCAGAAATCAACCCAAACATCTACAGCCAACTTATATTTGATCAAGAATCTAAAACCAATTCCTGGAGCAAGGACAGTCTATTCAATAAACGGTGCTGGGAAAACTGGATTTCCACGTGCAGAAGCATGAAGCAAGACCCCTACATTTCACCTGACACAAAAATCCTCTCAACATGGATTAAAGACCTAAATCTACGACCTGACACCATCAAGTTATTAGAGAACATTGGAGAAACCCTTCAAGATATTGGCACAGGCAAAGAATTTCTGGAAAAGACCTGGGAGGCACAGGCAGTCAAAGCCAAAATCAACTATTGGGATTGCATCAAATTGAGAAGTTTCTGTACTGCAAAAGAAACAGTCAGGAAAGTGAAGAGACAACTGACAGAATGGGAAAAAATATTTGCAAACTATGCAACAGATAAAGGGTTAATAACCAGAATCTACAAAGTGATCAAGAAACTCCACAAAAACAAAACCAACAACCCACTTCAGAGATGGGCCAAAGACCTCAATAGACATTTTTCAAAAGAGGAAATCTAAATGGCCAACAGGCACATGAAAAAATGTTCAAGGTCACTAGCAATCAGGGAAATGCAAATCAAAAGCACAATGAGGTTTCACCTCACCCCGGTTAGAATGGCTCACATACAGAAATCTACCAACAACAGATGCTGGCGAGGATGTGGGGAAAAAGGGACACTAACCCACTGTTGGTGGGAATGCAAACTGGTAAAGCCACTATGGAAGTCAGTCTGGAGATTCCTCAGAAAACTGAATATAACCCTGCCTTTCGACCCAGCCATTCCACTCCTTGGAATTTACCCAAAGGAATTTAAATTGGCAAACAAAAAAGCAGTCTGCACCCTAATGTTTATTGCAGCACAATTCACAATAGCCAAGACCTGGAACCAACCTAAATGCCCATCAACGGTAGACTGGATAAAGAAATTATGGGATATGTACTCTTTAGAATATTATACCGCAGTAAGAAACAACGAAATCCAGTCATTTGCAACAAAATGGAGGAATCTGGAACACATCATGCTGAGTGAAATAAGCCAGTCCCAAAGGGACGAATATCATATGTTCTCCCTGATCGGTGACAACTGACTGAACACCAAAAAGGAAACCTGTTGAAGTGAAATGGACACTATGGGAAACGGTGACTTGATCAGGATAGCCCTGACTGTTAATGAACAACTTAATACATTATCCCTCATAGTAGTTTTTTTTTGTCTGTTCTACTTAATATGACTGGTTTCATTCTGTAATTAATACACAGTTATTCTTAAGTGTTGAAATTTAACTGAAATGTGATCCCTGTTAAACATAAGAGTGGGAATAAGAGAGGGAAGAGATGTACAATTTGGGACATGCTCAAGCTGACTTACCTCAAACGGTAGAGTTAGAAACATACCAGGGGATTCGAATTCAATCCCATCGAGGTGCCGTGTACCAATGCCATCTCACTAGTCCCAGTGATCAATTTCAGTTCACAATTGATCATAATGAAAGGACTGAGAGTTAAAGGGAGCACATAAACAAGTCTAGTACCTGCTAATACTAACTGATAGAATAAATAAAGGGGAGAGTGATCCAACATGGGAAGAGAGATACTCAGCAGACTCATAGAATGGCAGATGTCCTAAACAGCACTCTGGCCTCAGAATCAGCCCTAAAGGCATTCGGATCTGGCTGAAAAGCCCATGAGAGTATTTCAGGCAAGGAAAGCCAAGACACTCTGGGAAAAAAAACACACACACACACAAACGACAAAACCCTAAATGAAAGAACTCGGTGAGTGAGATCCCAGCGGAAAGAACAGGTCTTCAAAGAAGGAGGTACCTTTCTCTGAAGGGAGGAGAGAACCTCCACTTTGACTATGACCTTGTCTAAACAAGATAAGAGTCGGAGAACTCAAAAGGCTTCCATAGCCTTGGAAACTCATGACTGGTGCATAGGGAGATTACTGATGCCATAAACAGGGTGTCAATTGGTAAAGTCAACAACAGGAGTCACTGTGCACTTACGCCTCATGTAGGATCTCTGTCCTTAATGTGCTGTACATTGAGACTTAATGCTATAATGAGTACTCAAACAGTATATTTCACTTTGTGTTTCTATGGGGGTACAAACTGTTGAAATCTTTACTTAATGTATACTAAACTGATCTTCTGTTAAAAAAAAAAAGAAATTATCAATTCCCAACTTGACTCTCACTGGGATTAAACATGACAATAGGTCTGATCTGATTTCATCATCATTTAAAAAATCATCTATTATTTTTCACTTTATGGTTCTGTGTGGGAGCAAACTGTTGAAATCTTTACTTAATGTATGCTAAACTGATCTTCTGTATATAAAGAGAATCGAAAATGAATCCTCATGTGATGGAAGGGGAGAGGGAGTGGGAAAGGGGAGGGTTGCAGGTGGGAGGGACGTTATGGGGAGAAGCCATTGTAATCCATATTCTGTACTTTGGAAATTTATATTCATTAAATAAAAGTTAAAAAAAAAAAGAGATAGAAAGAGATCCTCCACCTGCTGGCCTACTCCCAAATGGTAACAATGGCCAGGGCTGGCCTAATTCAGGAGTCCAAAGCCCAGTCCAGTTCTCCTACATGAGTGGCAGGGGCCCATACATTTGTGCCATCTTCTGCTGCTTTCTCAGGCAAACCAGCAGGAAGCTGGCTTGGAAGCTGAGTCGCTGGTTCCTGAACCGGGGCTCCTAAAGGATGCTGGTGTCACAGGTCGTGGCTTATCCAGTCACACCACAATGCTAGCCCGCCATCACTCCTTTTCCAGTTCTCTACCGTCCCCCTCCTCTCTGACAGATTCACTTCATGAATTTTGACTCTGGCCTTACCTGGACTCAAAGACTCTCTGCCAATACAAACCACAGTCAACTTTGGCGACAACGTGAGATCACCATATGACCAAGCCCTGAGAGTGTCCACCCACACATGAAGAATTATGTCCCAAACTCCCTTCCTGTAGTTCCCCACAATGTACCCTGATCCTTTCTGGGGGACCTCAGATTCTAGAAGCACTGTGGGTAGTTTAGTGTAAAGTAGAGAGCAGGAAATAGAGCAGGGGGAGCTCCATGTGAGGTTGGGAAGCTGAGCTCCTTGGCATCTTCCAGGAGAAGGGCGTTCTTGCATCAACCCACAAGGCCCCATCTGCCTGCTTCCTGTCAGTGTCAGCAGAAGCTGGTACTGGAGAGAGGATAAACAGGTTGACTAGACCACATGGAACGACACAAACCACCAGACATGAGGTGAATCACCACGTCAGAGAGACCCATCACAAACAGTCTTCCTCTCCTGTTGCAACCTAAAGATGGGGTTTGAGGAGTGGGGCTGAAACAAGCCTCCCAAATGTTACACTGCAAGGTAGCTGGGCCCCCACCTGTGTCTCTGTTTCCTATGCATCTTCCAAGCACTCAGCCCCCTGCCCTCAGGCAGCCAAAGATTTTAGGGTCTATCCCTGGGGCTCCCATCCTTTGGCTCACCCTTCCCCTTGCAGACACCCCTAGAATTGCATCTGCCCTCAGGGGCTGTCTCAGCAGGAGGGAGGGGCAGGGCACAAGCCCCAGCTCACTCACCCTAGCTAAGGGAAGGAGCCCAAGACCCCTGGAATCCGAGTCCACACTGTGGTCAGTGGTGATGGGTGGAGTTCTTGGCTGTGCTGCCCCTCCCAGCCACCAACACTCTGGTTCTCCTTGTCCTGCTCCTGGAAATGGATCTTGTTTGCAGTCCGTGGAACTGGAGGCCAGAGGTAGGGGGACGGGTGGGGACTCCCAGTCAGTGTACACATGGACTGGGGATAAAAACAGATCCCAGCTGAAGAGGGCCCCGATGTGCTGGCTCATGAGATGCTCAGTCAGGTGTGGGCACAGGAGGAGGAGAGCAGAGGCTCAGGGCAGCAAAGCTGTCTCTACACAAACACTCAGAGATGAGGCAACTATGCATCCTGAGAGGTGAGGGAGTGAGCAGCAAGAGAGCAGGCCCCCCAGACAGGCAGAGAGAAGAGAGTGAGCAAGGCCCAGGGCTCCCATGGGGTCAGGGTGGAGGACACCAACCACAGGCAGAAGGAGATTTCACTGGGGCAGCTGAGGGCTACCAGTCCTCAGTCATAGGAGGGAAGAAGAGGATGTAGGGGCAGGTACTCTCCTTATCATCCTGGGGCACCTGGTCACCTGGGAAGGATGCTCTAGATTTCCAACACAGTTCACCTGTGGCACTTACTGAACAGTGCTGTGCCAGGCGTGGTGCTGACTTCTATTGGTATACACTAGGACACAATTCTTCCACTAAATAGGTGACAATGCGACATGGAATAGGATTTAAGTGCAAATCTATAATGACCACTAGAAAAATAAGCAGAGAGCATGTAGGACTGAGCACAGGTCACCAGCAAAATCACATAAATCAAGGGTGAAGCAAGTAAGACCTCCTTGTTTTATTACTCTTTACTCTTAGGCTGAATTGTGTTCTATCCAAATATTGATATGCTGATATTATAACACCCAGCAATTCAGAATGTGAGAGCATTGGGAGACAGGGTCTTTAAAGGGGGGCCGGTGCTGTGGCATAGCAGGTGAAGCCGCCATCTGCAGTGCCAGCATCCCATGTGGGTTTTGGTTTGTGTCCTGGCTGCTCCACTTCTGATCCAGCTCTCTGCTATGGCCTGGGAAAGCAGTGGAAGATGGCACAAATCCTTGGGCCCCTACACTCAACTTGGACACTTGGAAGAAGCTCCTGGCTCTTGGCTTCGGGTTAGCACAGCTCCAGGCATTGTGGCCAATTAGGGTCTGAACCAGCAGATGGAGGACCTCTCTTTCTCTCTCTGCCTCTCCTTCTCTCTCTGTGTAACTGTGACTTCCAAGTAAAGTAAATAAATCTTAAAGAAGGGTGGGGTTATCATGTTAAAATGAGGTAATCAGGGTTGTTTGGGATCTAACAGAACTGGTGTCCTTCTAGGAAGAGTAAATGGGACACTGGTGTAACTGAGGGAGGACAATGTGAAAACACAAAGTCCGTCAGCCCAGGAGTGAACCTCAGGGTGTGAACCTGCTGACACCTTCACTTTGGAATTCCAGGCCCAGAATGCTGGGTAAATTAGTACCTCTGACCAAAGTCATCCAGTGTGTGTGGTATTTCCTGACGGCTCTCATAAACCCTCTTGGTGAGGTGTGATGAGAGCCCAGCCCCCATGTGTGCGTAGGTGCTGAACCCTAGGCCAAAATATATCCTGGGACCCAGGAGAATCTGCCTGAAGATCTGTTCTGGGTCAGATGGCATAAACAGGCTACTGCTGTGCCCATGTTGTGGCTGTGTCTCCCCTTGGTTCTTGGCTTTCCTTTAGAATCTACCTCTCTCTTCTCCTGAGCATTTTCCACATTAAATCTCACCACACAAAGCTACCATAGGGTTGATGGGAATTCACTCTGATGGTTGGGCTCTTGGGGTACAACAGGAGAACACTGAGAAGAAATCACTGAGTGTATTGGGGCACTTTTTCTGCACCTCACCTGTTGGGCATCAGTTGATGAAACACTATTCGGTTGATTTCAATTCTTGACTATTGTAAATAGTCTTGCAATAAACTGTTGAAATCTACTTGATGCTTTTGGTTGAATACTGTAATCAATACACAGTTATTCTTAAGTGTTGAAACTTAATTGAAAAGTGATCGCTGTTAAATATAAGAGTGGGAATAAGAGAGGGAAGAGATGTGCAATTGGGACATGCTCAAGCTGACTTGCCCCAAACGGTAGAGTTAGAAACCTACCAGGGGATTCCAATTCAACCCCATCAAGGCGGCATGTACCAATGCCATCTCATTAGTCCAAGTGATCAATTTCTGTTCACAATTGATCATAATGATAGGACTAAGAGCCAAAGGGATCACATAAACAAGACTAGTGTCTGGAAATGCTAACTGATAGAATGGAAAAGGGAGAGAAGGATCCAACATGGGAAGCGAGATACACAGCAGACTCCTAGAATGGCAGATGTCCTAAAGAGCACTCTGGCCTCAGAATCAGCCCTTAAGGCATGCGGATCTGGTTGAAAAGCCCATGAGAGTATTTCAGGCATGGAAAGCCAAGACACTCTGGCAAAAAAAAAAAAATAACCTAAATGAAAGATCTCCGCAAATGAGATCCCAGTGGAAAGAACAGGTCATCAAAGAAGGAGGTACCTTTCTCTGAAGGGAGGAGAGAACTTCCAATGATGTTGGAATGGGATTATGGCATCTGGCCTGGGCAATGACATTTGAACAAGTAGAGTTATAATTAGAGAGGGATAGAAAGAGAGTAAAGTCTTCTCTCTGCTGGTTCACTCCCCATATTGCCGCTAGGCTAAAGCTGGGCTTATCTGAAGCCAGGAGCCAGGAACTTCTGGGTATCTCACGTAAATGCAGGCAACCAAGCAAGTGGGCCATCTTCTACTGCTTTCCCAGAGTATAGCAGAGAGCCAGATTGGAAGAGGAGGAGCCTGGACAGGAACTGGCACCCATTAAAGGGATCCTGGTTTCACAGGCAGAGGCTTAGCCTACTACACTACAGCACCTGGCTGCACAGGGATTTCTCTATCAGGTACCATTTTCACACCACCAGGACCCAGTGTTACTTTCCTTTTAGCTCTTTGAGTCAAGGACTGTGCCTTAAACTTCACAGTAGCCATGCCTCATGGATCCCCGGGGGAGTGTTTTGATTCTCCCCAAGCTCTCACTCATGTGTCTGCTTTGTGGGCACTGTGGGAAGAAGGAAGCAGCTGACAAACACCACTGACAACCTCACATGTCCCTGCACCCAGGACACCTCTCTAAATCTTTGAGACTCTCCTAGCTTACGCAAGATGGAGTATTAGGAAACAGAAACAGCTGCAAGCGGTGAAGATAAAGGCATCTGAAGAGAAAGCAAATTAGACATCGTGAGAGTCACGAATGCACAACCGTAAGAGAGCAACCAGGAAGGAAGGGGTCATGAGGCTTCCTCCGCTGTCCCCAGAGCTGGTATATAAGGGCCTCCCCGGAGCAGGGACATCAGACCTCCCTGACCTCTCCCGAGTCCTCTCTCCTCACTGCACTGAGTCCTCTCTGCTGACACCATGGGGTGCTGTGGCTGTGGAGGCTGTGGTGGCTCCAGCAGTGGCTGTGGTGGCTGTGGAGGCTGTGGTGGCTGTGGTAGTTGTGGTAGCTGTGGTGGCTGTGGTGGCTGTGGTGGCTGTGGTGGCTGTGGTGGCTGCTGTGGCAACTGCTGTGGCAACTGCTGTGGTAACTGCTGTGGATGCTGCTCCCCTGTGGTGTGCTGCTACCGCCGCACCTGTTGCCATCGTTCCTGTGGCTGTGGCTGTGGGAAGGGCTGCTGCCAGCAGAAGTGTGGCTGCCAGAAGCAGTGCTGCCACTAGGCAGATGAGCAGCCTCTTACCAGGAACTGCAGTGACAAGTGTGACAAGATTGCCACTCTCCCATCCTGTCTCCTCTGATCTCACCAAAAGGTTCCTGGGCCCTACAAAACTTTCCTTAGGTTCCACGTTTCCCATCTGGAAGAAGTCCATGTTGATTGGAACATTCATTGGAAAAAAGTGGAGTGCAGCCTAGCATCTGAGCACCTGTGCACATCACTGATTTCTGCTGAGGTAAACCTTGACTCCTAATCTTTGGTGTGATGGATGCTCGCTCCATCCAGCTCCTCCTGTTTTCCCATCGCCCCTCTGCATGCCCTGTTTCCTTACTTGTTCCTTTGTGCTCTTAGTTGTCATACAATGTTATCCAGGTCTGCTAATAAAATAATCTAGATACCCATTCGATAGGTGTCTTGTTGTCTCTGCTCTATATTTTGCTTCACTAAATATGGGTTTGTCTGTTCTGACAAAGCCCTGGCTTTGAAACACGTGCAACATGAGCATTGTAAGCCAAGGTCACGTCAGAAACTGCACTTGGGGAAGCAGCAGATGGCCTCCAAAGTCCCCACTCCCCCAAGCCTCCGGTGTGTGCGCATGCTCCTCCCTGAGATTTATGGTTCTGTGAATTGATGTGTCTGACACAGCCCTTCCTCAGAAAACCCACATGCCCCAAATGACCATTTCTGTCAAGACCCAAATATAGGTGTCCCATCTGTATACCTGTTCAAGTCCTTCCTGCTCCACTCCCCATTCAGCTCCCTGCTAGTGCACCTGGGAAAGCAGCAGAGGATGGTCCAAGTGCTTGGGCCCCTGTTCCCTTGTGGTAGAACAAGAAGTTCCAGTTTCCTTGCTTTCACATGCCCCGTTGGATTCATCTGGACAGTGAACTGCAGATAGAAGATCCTCTCTCTCTCTCTCTCTCTCTCTCTCTCTCTCTCTCTCTCACACACACACACACACACACACACACTTTACCTCTCCATCTCTCCCTCTCCCTCTGTCTGTCTCTTCATCTCTCTCTGTAACTCTTCTTTTCAAATAAGTAATAAATATATCTTCAAAAAAAAAAAAAAAAGGAATCCAGTTTTCCCAACAATTTTTATTGGAGTTATCTACAAATCAAACACAACATCATATCAAAACTATTATTAACTCTCACCAAGTGGAATTTATAGCAGGAATGTATTGGTGGTTCAACACATCAAATCAATAAATGTAGGGGCCGGCACCATGGCTCACTGGGTTAATCCTCTGCCTGCAGTACCGGCATGCTATATGGGTGCCGGGTTCTAGTCCCGGTTGCTCCTCTTCCAGGTCAGCTCTCTGCTGTGGCCCAGGAGGGCAGTGGAGGATGGCCCAAGTGCTTGGGCCACAACACACTTGTCAGAGACCTGGAAGAAGGTCCTGGTCCTGGCTTCGAATCTGCACAGAACCAGCAGTAGCGGCCATTTGGGCAGTGAACCAAAGGAAGGAAGACCTTTCTCTCTGTACTCTCTCACTGTCTAACTCTTTCTGTCATATAAATAAATACATAAACAATTGAAATAAGTAAATAAATATAAAACATCTCACCTGAAGAATGAAGAATAGAAACCATATAATCATCTCAATAGACATAGAAAAACATTTGAAAAATACACCATCCTCTCATAATAAACACCTTGAGCAAATATTGAAGGAATATACTTCAACACAATGAAAGTTAGATATGACAACCTACAGTGAATACCATAATGAATGTGGGAAAGGTGGAAGAATTTCCTCTAAGATATGACCATTGTCAACACTCTTGTTCATTATATAGCTAGAAGAGTTAGCCAGAGATAAAAGGCAAGAGAAAAAAATAAAGGAGATATAAGTAGGAAAGAAGGAAGTCAAATTATTCCTGTTTTCAGGGTACCCAAAGATTCACCAAGACGTTACTACAAATAACAAGAGAAATCAGCAAAGCTGTAGAATACAAAATCAACACACACACAAAATTAGGGGCCGGCAATTGGACATAATGGGATAAGTGGCCATCTGTGACACTGGCATCCCATACGGGCAGTGGTTCAAGTCCCAGCTGCTCCGTTCTGATCCAGCTCTCTGCTAATGTGCCTGGGGAAGCAGCAGAAGATGGCCCAAGTAAGGCTTTTGTATTCTTTGTACAAAGTGGGACCTTTGTACCCAAATGGGAGTCCCTTTAGAAGAGCCTGACTCTTGGTTCTTGGGTTTGGCCTGCCCCAGTCCTAGCCATTGCAGCTTTTTGGGGAGTGAACTAGTGGATGGAAGACATGTCTCTCTCTCTCTCTCTCCCTCTCTCCCTCTCTCTCTCTATTTCTCCCACTATCTTGCCGCCATACCGCTGACTTTCAAATACATAAAAAATAAATCTAAAAAGAGCAAAAATCAGCAGCATTTTAATCTATCAAGAGTGATCCTGCTGAGAAAGAACTTGTAAGAGTAATTCCATTCAAAACAGCTCAAAAAATTAAATAACTTGGTATATTTTCACCAATATGTAAAACACTTCTACAATGACAATCACCAAATAGTAATGAAAGAAATCAAAGAAAGCACAAACCCCAAAAGAAAGACTTCCTTATTACCGGTGGATGAGCAGCTTCCACTGGCTAAGATTTGGCACATTTGGGTTAGCTTTTCCCTGTAATGGGATCTGCTTTGTGTCTCTTTCTCACTTTTGGCATTCCACATACTCCCAGTGAATGCCTCAGTTTATCAGAAGACAGCCTGCGAAGTTTGCAATTCAGTTTCCACTATAATTTAGCCATTCCGAGATGAGACTCTGGGTTTGGTTTTCAGAATCTCAGCTCTGTGACTACTAAAAAATGAGAATTTTGCTCAGGTCGGGTCATTGAGACAGTGCTGGAGATGAGAGTTTGAAACCCTGCATCAGATCTGCCCTATACACTTCCTTATCTATTATTCAAATTAAAGCATGTGACACTTATGTGATAGGTCCTAGAAGACTAAGTATATCAATCGCTCTAGGATGACATAAAAGGCCCACCTTTTTCATTTCCATATTGTTTTGGGGTAGATTTGAAAGTGCTGAAATGGTATTCAGGATTTGAGTTGTTCAGTGAGGTCATGATGAGAGCTTGTTTCAATGTTATCATTTAAATTATTGGGTTGTACCAGTTCACTAACCAATAGCTGATTTTGCTGATGTTCATGATGGTCCAGTCTTGCATGGTAACATAATCTAGCACAAGTTATTAATGCCATGTAGTTTATCAGCATACGCTGAATAATGACTGTGTTCTCAAAGCAAAGAAATCCTTTGGATTGCCTTTTTTTTTTTTTACAGGTAGAATTATAGACTGTGAGAGAGAGAGAGAGAGACAGAGACAGACAGAGAGAAAGGTCTTCCTTCCATTGATTCACTCCCCAAATGACTGCTACGGCCTCACTGCACTCATCTGAAGCTAGGAGTCAGGTGCATCTTTCTGATCTCCCTTGTGGGTGCAGGGGCAGAAGTGCTTGGGCCAACCTCAACTGCCCTCCTGGGCCAAAGCAGAGAGCTGGACCTCAAGAGGAGAAGCCGGGACTAGAACCGGCACCCATATGGGATGCTGGCACCGCAGGTAGAGGATTAAAAGTGAGCTACAGTGCTGCCCCCCCCCCCCTCGGATTCTGACCTGCTGTTAGGCAGTCTACATTTTTTCTTCCTGCATAGAAACTTTGAGGCTTATCATTTTGTCTCCTCCTAGGACATTCTCCTACAACTTATTGATCTTGATGGCTATAGTCTCATTGCTGAGATCCTCACAAAGACAGCACACTCCATTACATCTGCACTCTCCTGTTGGTTTCCACTCACTTCTTTTTGTTTGTTGAAGATTTACTTATTTGAAAGAGAGAGAGAGAAAGAGATAGAAAGAGATCCTCCACCTGCTGGCCTACTCCCAAATGGTAGCAATGGCCAGGGCTGTCCTAAGCCAGGAGTCCAAAGCCCAGTCCAGTTCTCCTACATGAGTGGCAGGGACCCACACATTTGAGCCATCTTCTGCTGCTTTCTCAGGCAAACCAGCAAGAACCTGGCTTGGAGCTGAGTAGCTGGTTTTTGAACCGGGGCTCCTAAAGGATGCTGGTGTCACAGGTCGTGGCTTATCTAGTCACACCACAATGCTAGCCCGCCATCACTCCTTTTCCAGTGTCTCTACTGTCCTCAGTCTCTCTGACAGATTCACTTCATGAATTTTGACTCTGGCCTTAGCAGGACTCATAGACTCTCTGCCAGTACAAACCACAGTCAACTTTGGCGACAACGTGAGATCACCATATGACCAAGCCCTGAGAGTGTCCACCCACACATGAAGAATTATGTCCCAAACTCCCTTCCTGCTAGTTCCCCACAATGTACCCTGATTCCTTCTGGGGGACCTCAGATTCTGGAAGCACTGTGGGTAGTTTAGTGTAAAGTAGAGAGCAGGAAATAGAGCAGGGGGAGCTCCCTGTGAGGTTGGGAAGCTGAGCTCCTTGGCATCTTCCAGGAGAAGGGCGTTCTTGCATCAACCCACAAGGCCCCATCTGCCTGCTTCCTGTCAGTGTCAGCAGAAGCTGGTACTGGAGAGAGGATAAACAGGTTGACTAGACCACATGGAACGACACAAACCACCAGACATGAGGTGAATCACCACGTCAGAGAGACCCATCACAAACAGTCTTCCTCTCCTGTTGAACCTGAAGATGGGGTTTGAGGAGTGGGGCTGAAACAAGCCTCCCAAACGTTATGCTGCAAGGTAGCTGGGCCCCGACCTGTGTCTCTGTTTCCTATGCACCTTCCAAGCCCTCACCTCTCTGCCTTCAGGCAGCCAAAGATTTTAGGGTTTCCCTGGGGGTCCCATCCTTTGGCTCACTCTTCCCCTTGCAAACACCCCTGGAACTGCATCTACCCTCAGGGGCTGTCTCAGCAGGAGGGAGGGGCAGGGCACAAGCCCCAGCTCACTCACCCTAGCTAAGGGAAGGAGCCCAAGACCCCTGGAATCCGAGTCCACACTGTGGTCAGTGGTGATGGGTGGAGTTCTTGGCTGTGCTGCCCCTCCCAGCCACCAACACTCTGGTTCTCCTTGTCCTGCTCCTGGAAATGGATCTTGTTTGCAGTCCGTGGAACTGGAGACCAGAGGTAGGGGGACGGGGTGGTGACTCCCAGTCAGTGTACACATGGACTGGGGATAAAAACAGATCCCAGCTGAAGAGGGCCCCGATGTGCTGGCTCATGAGATGCTCAGTCAGGTGTGGGCACAGGAGGAGGAGAGCAGAGGCTCAGGGCAGCAAAGCTGTCTCTACACAAACACTCAGAGATGAGGCAACTATGCATCCTGAGGGTGAGGGAGCAAGCAGCATGTGAGCAGGCCCCCCAGACAGGCAGAGAGAAGAGAGTGAGCAAGGCCCAGGGCTCCCATGGGGTCAGGGTGGAGGACACCAACCACAGGCAGAAGGAGATTTCACTGGGGCAACTGAGGGCTACCAGTCCTCAGTCACAGGAGGGAAGAAGAGGAAATAGGGGCAGGTGCTCTCCTTATCATCCTGGGGCACTTGGTCACCTGGGAGGGATGCCCCAGTTTTCCAACACAGTTCACCTGTGGCACTTACTGAACACTGCTGTGCCAGGCGTGGTGCTGAGTTCTATTGGCATACACTAGGACACAATTCTTCCACTAAATAGGTGACAATGTGACATGGAATAGGATTTAAGTGCAAATCTATAATGACCACTAGAAAAATAAGCAGAGAGCATGTAGGACTGAGCACTGGTCTCCAGGAAAATCACATAAATCAAGGGTGAAGCAAGCAAGACCTCTTTGTTTTATTACTCTTTACTCTTAGGCTGAATTGTGTTCTATCCAAATATTGATATGCTGATATTATAACACCCAGGAATTCAGAATGTGATAGCATTAGGAGACAGGGTCTTTAAAGGGGGGCATGCGCTGTGGCATAGCAGGTGAAGCCGCCACCTGCAGTGCCAGAATCCCATGTGGGTGCTGGTTTGAGTCCCGACTGCTCCACTTCTGATTCAGCTCTCTGCTATGGCCTGGGAAAGCATGGAAGATGGCCCTAGTCCTTGGGCCCCTACACTGAACTTGGACACTTGGAAGAAGCTCCTGGCTCTTGGCTTCGAGTTAACACAGCTCCAGGCATTGTGGCCAATTAGGGTCTGAACCAGCAGATGGAGGACCTCTCTTTCTCTCTCTGCCTCTCCTTCTCTCTCTGTGTAACTGTGACTTCCAAGTAAAATAAATAAATCTTAAAGAAGGGTGGGGTTATCATGTTAAAATGAGGTAATCAGGGTTGTTTGGGATTTAATAGAACTGGTGTCCTTCTAGGAAGAGTAAATGGGACACGGTTATAACTGAGGGAGGACAATGTGAAAACACAAAGTCCGTCAGCACAGGAGTGAGCCTCAGGATGTGAATCTGCTGAAACCTTCACCATGGAATTCCAGGCCCAGAATGCTGGGTAAATTAGTACCTCTGACCAAAGTCGTCCAGTGTGTGTGGTATTTCCTGGCGGCTCTCACAAACCCTCTTGGTGAGGTGTGATGAGAGTCCAGCCCCCATGTGTGCGTAGGTGCTGAACCCTAGGCCAAAATATTTCCTGGGACCCAGGAGAATCTGCCTGATGATTTGTTCTGGGTCCGATGGCATAAACAGGCTACTGCTGTACCCATGTTGTGGCATTGTCTCTCCTTGGTTCCTGGCTTTCCTTTAGAATCTACCTCTCTCTTCTCCTGAGCATTTTCCACATTAAATCTCACCACACAAAGCTACCATAGGGTTGATGGGAATTCACTCTGATGGTTGGGCTCTTGGGATACAACAGGAGAACACTGAGAAGAAATCACTGAGTATATGGGGGCACTTTTTCTGCACCTCACCTGTTGGGCATGAGTTGATGAAACACTATTCGGTTGATTCCAATTCTTGACTATTGTAAATAGTCTTGCAATAAACTGTTGAAATCTACTTAATGCTTTTGGTTGAATACTGTAATCAATACACAGTTATTCTTAAGTGTTGAAACTTAATTGAAAAGTGATCACTGTTAAATATAAGAGTGGGAATAAGAGAGGGAAGAGATGTGCAATTGGGACATGCTCAAGCTGACTTGCCCCAAACGGTAGAATTAGAAACATACCAGGGGATTCCAATTCAACCCCATCAAGGTGGCATGCACCAATGAAATCTCACTAGTCCACATGGTCAATTTCTGTTCACAATTGATCATAATGATAGGACTAAGAGCCAAAGGGATCACATAAACAAGACTAGTGTCTGGAAATGCTAACTGATAGAATGGAAAAGGGAGAGAAGGATCCAACATGGGAAGCGAGATACACAGCAGACTCCTAGAATGGCAGATGTCCTAAAGAGCACTCTGGCCTCAGAATCAGCCCTTAAGGCATGCGGATCTGGCTGAAAAGCCCATGAGAGTATTTCAGGCATGGAAAGCCAAGACACTCTGGCAAAAAAAAAAAAAAAATAACCTAAATGAAAGATCTCCGCAAATGAGATCCCAGTGGAAAGAACAGGTCATCAAAGAAGGAGGTACCTTTCTCTGAATGGAGGAGAGAACTTCCACTTGACTATGACCTCGTCTAAATATGATCAGAGTCGGTGAACTCACGGGGCTTCCATAGCCTTGGCAGCTCATGACAAGAGCCTAGGGTGATTACTGATGCCATAAACAAGACTGGGAAATTGTTAAGTCAACAACAGGAGTCACTGTGCACTTACTCCTCATGTAGGATCTCTGTCCTTAATGTGCTGTACATTGTGATTTATCGGTATAACTAGTACTCAAACAGTATTTTTCACTTTGTGTTTCTATGTGGGTACAAACTGTTGAAATCTTTACTTAATATATGCTATACTGATCTTCTGTATATAAAGAGAATTGAAAATGAATCTTGATGTGAATGGAAGGGGAGAGGGAGCAGGAAAGGGGAGGGTTGCGGGTGGGAGGGAATTTATGGGGGGGGAAGCCATTGTAATCCATAAGCTGTACTTTGGAAATTTATATTCATTAAATAAAGTTAAAAAAATAAATTGTTGAAATCTCTACTTAGTATATACTAAGTAGATCTTCTGTATATAAAGATAATTGACAATGAATCTTGATGGAGAATGGGTTGGGCGAGGAAGTAGGAAATGGGATGGTTGCAGGTGGGAAAGATGGGGGGGAAAAGCCGCAATAATCCAAAGGTTACAGTTGTACTCTTGAAATTTACATTCATTAAATAAACGTTTAAAAAATAGACTTGCAATAAAAATGGGAGTGCACATGTTGCTTTGATGTAGTGATTTCATGTTCTTTGGATATGTGTTGAGTAATACATCTTTCTAAATTATAATTCTTTCTACCTTTTGGGGTAACCTCCACGCTATTCCCCACAATGGCTCTGCTACTTTACCTTCCCTATAATCTATGAGAGTCACAGCAGAGCAGTGGTGGAGGAGGTTAAGGCTCTCCTGTGTCACTAGCATCACATATGGGTGCCTGTTTGAGCCCTGGCTGCTTCTCTTCAGATCCAGCTCCTTGCTAATGTGCCTGGGAGAGCAGTAGAGAGCAGTCCAAGCACTTGAGACCCTGTGCCCATGAGGGAGACCTGGAAGACACTCCTGGCTCCAGGTTTCAGATCAATTCTACCACGGCCCTTGGGGCCATAAGGAAGATGATTCAGTGGTTTGAAGACCTCTCTCTCTGTCTTTCCCTCTCTCTTTCCGTGGCTCTGTCTCTCAACTAAAATAATTAAGTTTTTTTTAAAGAAATAAAGCAGTGGCAGGAATTTTAGCATTCACCTTTATATCATTAAAAATAAAAAATGGAATCTTTCTCCTAATGTGCCCGCCTTTCTCCCCTGGTGTACCTCCCTGAGGGTTCTCATTCCAGCCAAGGACAGAATGTCCACATTTTAATTCCCCAGTTAGCTCCTCCAATGGTGCTGCTGTCTCAGACTCTTCCCCAAGCCCTAACCCACCTGTAGCTGACTCTCAGCTCCTGCTTCCCCTGGGGGTCTTCAAGGCACCTGCTGTTCAGGTGCTCCAGACTCAGTCACAGTTCCCCTGCCCCACCACAGGAAGTGCCCTGGGGCTCTGTGCCCACCAGGTCCTCACCATGAAGCCTCTGCCTGATGCTTTCTCAGCCCAGGTCCAGTCCTCATGAATGCTGCTGACTCTGCCTCCTGAACAACTTCCCACTCATTCCCACATCCCCAGCTCCCCCGCCACCCCTGCCCCACTTCAAACAGCTGCAGGTGGCTCCTAGGTCTGAACAGCTCAGCTGTGGCTGGGGTCCTCGGGGAGCAATGCCAGTCAGCCGCAGAGACCAGTCAGCTCCAGGGACCTGTGGCCCTTCCTCCAGGCTGCATCCCTGCAGAGCAGTGTGCCAGGTGGACAAGAGGGACTTTGGTGAAGAGCCTGTCACAACTGAACAGGGGAGGATCTTGTCTGCCACAAAGATCCTGATCACTGTGCTCTGAGCTCAGGGACTGCTGGAGGCTCCCTCCCTCAGCGAGCCTGGAGGAGAGCCCACCCGAACCCTACTGTCCTGCCTTATGTGTTTCATCCTCATGACTGGTCAGCAGTACACAGGCCCCACCATGAGCCAATGCCATTCTCTTCACCTCTTGGTGTAAACCCCTGTCTTCCACCCCAACCCGCACTAAGCTCACCTCCTCCCTCTCTGACCTCTGACCCTGCATTCTCCTCCTCCTGCTCCATGTGGGAGCCCAACAGCCTGCTCTCAGTGGACTTTGTCCCCACACAGTTAGCACCAACATCCGTTCCTCTCCAGGTGTTAATCATGCCAATGATCACATCTTCAAAGAGCACCTTCCTTCCGTGACCTATTCTGCTGTAAATTAAGAGTCAATGCCGAGTGTGCAGACCAATCTGACGGCGTGCTTCAGAAGAAGGGGGAAGGCTTGATGTTTCCACCCAGCTAACTCCTCTGCTCATTGAAAAAGATTATGGCACCTGGCCTGGGCAATGACATTTGAGCAAGTAGAGTTACAGTCAGAGAGGGAGAGAAAGAGAGTAACGTCTTCTCTCTGCTGGTTGACTCCCCATATTGCCGCTAGGCTAAAGCTGGGCTTATCTGAAGCCAGGAGCCAGGAACTTCTGGGTATCTCACGTAAATGCAGGCAACCAAGCAAGTGGGCCATCTTCCACTGCTTTCCCAGACTATAGCAGAGAGCCAGATTGGAAGAGGAGGAGCCTGGACAGGAACCGGCACCCATAAAAGGGATCCTGGTTTCACAGGCAGAGGCTTAGCCTACTACACTACAGCGCCTGGCTGCACAGGGATTTCTCTATCAGGTACCATTTTCACACCACCAGGACCCAGTGTTACTTTCCTTTTAGCTCTTTGAGTCAAGGACTGTGCCTTAAACTTCACAGTAGCCATGCCTCATGGATCCCCGGGGGAGTGTTTTGATTCTCCCCAAGCTCTCACTCATGTGTCTGCTTTGTGGGCACTGTGGCAAGAAGGAAGCAGCTGACAAACACCACTGACAACCTCACATGTCCCTGGCACCCAGGACACCTCTCTAAATCTTTGAGACTCTCCTAGCTTACGCAAGATGGAGTATTAGGAAACAGAAACAGCTGCAAGTGGTGAAGATAAAGGCATCTGAAGAGAAAGCAAATTAGACATCGTGAGAGTCACGACTGCACAACAGTAAGAGAGCAACCAGGAAGGAAGGGGTCATGAGGCTTCCTCCGCTGTCCCCAGAGCTGGTATATAAGGGCCTCCCCTGAGCAGGGGCAACAGACCTCCCTGACCTCTCCCGAGTCCTCTCTCCTCACTGCACTGAGTCCTCTCTGCTGACACCATGGGGTGCTGTGGCTGTGGAGGCTGTGGTGGCTGCAGCAGTGGCTGTGGTGGCTGTGGTGGCTGCAGCAGTGGCTGTGGTGGCTGTGGTGGCTGTGGTGGCTGTGGTAGTTGTGGTGGCTGTGGTGGCTGTGGTAGTTGTGGTGGTTGTGGTGGCCGTGGTGGCTCTGGTGGCTGCTGTGGGAACTGCTGTGGCAACTGCTGTGGATGCTGCTCCCCCGTGGTGTGCTGCTACCGCCGCACCTGTTGCCGTCGCTCCTGTGGCTGTGGCGGTGGGAAGGGCTGCTGCCAGCAGAAGTGTGGCTGCCAGAAGCAGTGCTGCCACTAGGCAGATGAGCAGCCTCTTACCAGGAACTGCAGTGACAAGTGTGACAAGATTGCCACTCTCCCATCCTGTCTCCTCTGATCTCACAAAAAGGTTCCTGGGCCCTACAACACTTTCCTTAGGTTCCACGTTTCCCATCTGGAAGAAGTCCATGTTGATTGGAACGTTGTATGGAAAAAAGTGGAGTGCAGCCTAGCATCTGAGCACCTGTGCACATCACTGATTTCTGCTGAGGTAAACCTTGACTCCTAATCTTTGGTGTGATGGATGCTCGCTCCATCCAGCTCCTCCTGTTTTCCCATCGCCCCTCTGCATGCCCTGTTTCCTTACTTGTTCCTTTGTGCTCTTAGTTGTCATACAATGTTATCCAGGTCTGCTAATAAAATAAACTAGATACCCATTCTATAGGTGTCTTGTTGTCTCTGCTCTATTTGACTTCACTAAATATGGGTTTGTCTGTTCTGACAAAGCCCTGGCTTTGAAACACGTGCAACATGAGCATTGTAAGCCAAGGTCACGTCAGAAACTGCACTTGGTGAAGCAGCAGGTGGCCTCCAAAGTCCCCGCTCCCCCAAGCCTCCGGTGTGTGCGCCTGCTCCTCCCTGAGATTTATGGTTCTGTGATTTGATGTGTCTGACACAGGCCTTCCTCAGAAACCCCACACGCCCCAAATGACCATTTCTGTCAAGACCCAAATATAGGTGTCCCATCTGTATACCCGCTCAAGTCCTTCCTCCTCCACTCCCCATAGCTCCCTGATAGCGCACCTGGGAAAGCAGCAGAGGATGGTCCATGTGCTTGGGCCCCTGAACCCACGTGGGAGAACAAGAAGTTCCAGTTTCCTGGCTTTCACATGGCACGTTGGATTCATCTGGAGAGTGAACAGTAGATGGAAGATCTCTCTTCTCTCCCTCTCTCTCTCTCTCTCTCTCTCACACACACACACACACACACACTTTACCTATCCATCTCTCCCTCTCCCTCTGTCTCTACATCTCTCTGTGTAACTCTTTTTTTTCAAATAAGTAATAAATATATTCAAAAAAAAGGAATCCAGTTTTCTCAACAATGTTTATTGGAGTTATCTACAAATCAAACACAACCACATATCAAAACTGTCATTAACTCTCACCAAGTGGAATTTATAGCAGGAATGTATTGGTGGTTCAACACATCAAATTAATAAATGTAGGGGCCAGCACCATGTCTCACTAGGTTAGTCCTCTGCCTGCGGTGCCGGCATGCTATATGGGTGCTGGGTTCTAGTCCCGGTTGCTCCTCTTCCAGGTCAGCTCTCTGCTGTTGCCCGGGAGGGCAGTGGAGGATGGCCCAAGTGCTTGGGCCCCAGCACACTTGTCAGAGACCTGGAAGAAGGTCCTGGCTCCGGGCTTTGGATTGGCGCAGAACCAGCAGTAGCTGCCATTTGGGCAGTGAACCAAAGGAAGGAAGACCTTTCTCTCTGTACTCTCTCACTGTCTAACTCTTTCTGTCATATAAATAAATACATAAACAATTGAAATAAGTAAATAAATATAAAACATCTCACCTGAAGAATGAAGAATAGAAACCATATAATCATCTCAATAGACATAGAAAAACATTTGAAAAATACACCATCCTCTCATAATAAACACCTTGAGCAAATATTGAAGGAATATACTTCAACACAATGAAAGTTAGATATGACAACCTACAGTGAATACCATAATGAATGTGGGAAAGGTGGAAGAATTTCCTCTAAGATATGACCATTGTCAACACTCTTGTTCATTATATAGCTAGAAGAGTTAGCCAGATATAAGGCAAGAGAAAAAATAAAGGAGATATAAGTAGGAAAGAAGGAAGTCAAATTATTCCTGTTTTCAGGGTACCCAAAGATTCACCAAGACGTTACTACAAATAACAAGAGAAATCAGCAAAGCTGTAGAATACAAAATCAACACACACACAAAATTAGGGGCCGACAATTGGACATAATGGGATAAGTGGCCATCTGTGACACTGGATCCCATACGGGCAGTGGTTCAAGTCGCAGCTGCTCCGTTCTGATCCAGCTGTCTGCTAATGTGCCTGGGGAAGCAGCAGAAGATGGCCCAAGTAAGGCTTTTGTATTCTTTGTACGAAGTGGGACCTTTGTACCCAAATGGGAGCCCCTTTAGAAGAGCCTGACTCTTGGTTCTTGAGTTTGGCCTGCCCGAGTCCTAGCCATTGCAGCTTTTTGGGGAGTGAACTAGTGGATGGAAGACATGGCTCTCTCTGTCTCTCTCTCTCTCTCTCCTTCTTTCTCTCTATTTCTCCCACTATCTTGCCACCATACCACTGGCTTTCAAATACATAAAAATAAATCTAAAAAGAACAAAAATCAGCAGCATTTTAATCTATCAAGAGTGATCTTGCTGAGAAAGAACTTGTAAGAGTAATTCCATTCAAAATAGCTCAAAAAATTAAATAACTTGGTATATTTTCACCAATATGTAAAACACTTCTACAATGACAATCACCAAATAGTAATGAAAGAAATCAAAGAAAGCACAAACCCCAAAGGAAAGACTTCCTTATTACAGGTAGATGAGCAGCTTCCGCTGGCTAGGATTTGGCACATTTGTGTTAGCTTTTCCCTGTAATGGGATCTGCCATGTGTCTCTTTCTCACTTTTGGCATTCCACATACTCCCAGTGAATGCCTCAGTTTATAAGAAGACAGCCTGTGAAGTTTGGTTTTGGTTTTCAGAATCTCAGCTCTGTGGCTACTGAAAAATGAGAATTTTGCTCAGGTCATGTCTAGGCTGTCGGGTCATTGAGACAGTGCTGGAGATGAGAGTTTGAAGCCCTGCATCAGATCTGCCCTATACACTTCCTTATCTATTCTTCAAATTAAAGCATGTGACACTTATGTGATAGGTCCTAGAAGACTAAGTATATCAATTGCTCTAGGAAGACATAATAGGCCCAATTTTTCATTCCCATATTGCTTTGGGGTAGATTTGAAAGTGCTGAAATGGTATTCAGGATTTGAGTTGTTCAGTGAGGTCATGACGAGAGCTTGTTTCAATGTGATCACTTAAATTGTTTGGTTGTACCAGTTCACTAACCAATAGCTGGTTTTGCTGATGTTCATGATGGTCCAGTCTTGCATGGTAACATAATCTAGCACAAGATTTTTTTTTTATTTTTTTAACTTTTTTTTAATGAATATAAATTTCCAAAGTACAGAATATTGATTACAATGGCTTCCCTCCCTTAACGTCGCTCCAACCTGCATCCCTCCCCTTCTCCATTCCCTCTCTCCTTCCATTCATATCAAGATTCATTTTCGATTCTCTTTATATACAGAAGATCAGTTTAGCATACATTAAGTAAAGATTTTAACAGTTTCCTCCCACACAGAAACATAAAGTGAAAAATACTGTTTGAGTACTAGTTATAGCATTAGATCTCAATGTACAGCACACTAAGGACAAAGATCCTACATGAGGAGTAAGTGCACAGTGACTCCTGTTGTTGACTTAACAAATTGACACTCTTGTTTATGGCATCAGTAATCACCCTAGGCTCTTGTCATGAGCTGCCAAGGCTATGGAAGCCCCGTGAGTTCAGTGACTCTGATCATTTTTAGACAAGGCCATGGTCAAAGTGGAAGTTCTCTCCTCCCTTCAGAGAAAGTTACCTCCTTCTTTGATGACCCATTCTTTCCACTGGGATCTCACTCGCAGAGATCTTTCATTTAGGTTTTTTTTTTCTCCAGAGTGTCTTGGCTTTCCATGCCTGAAATACTCTCATGGGCATTTTAACCGGATCCGCATGCCTTAAGGGCTGATTCTGAGGCCAGAACTAGCACAAGATATTAATGCCATGTATTTTATCACCATACACTGAATAATGACTATGTTCTTAGTAGCAACGGAATCCTTTGGATTCTTCTTCTTCTTCTTTTTTTTTTTTTTTTGACAGGTAGAATTATAGACAGTGAGAGAGAGAGAGAGAGAGAGAGAGAGAGAGAGAAAGGTCTTCCTTCCATTGATTCACTCCCCAAATGGCTGCTACGGCCAAACTGCACTCAACCGATGCCAGGAGACAGGTGCATCTTCCTGGTCTGCCTTGCGGGTGCAGGGGCAGAAGTGCTTGGGCCAACCTCCACTGCCCTCCTGGGCCACAGCAGAGAGCTGGACCTCAAGAGGAGAAGCCGGGACTAGAACCGGCACCCATATGGGATGCTGGCACCGCAGGTAGAGATTAAAAGTGAGACACAGCACTGGCCCCCCTTTGGATTCTGACCTGTTGTTAGGCAGTCTACATTTTTTTCTTCTGACATAGTAACTTTGAGGCTTATCATTTTGTCTCCTCCTAGAACATTCTCCTACAACTTATTGATGTTGATGGCTATAGTCTCATTGCTGAGATCCTCACAAAGACAGCACACTCCATTACATCTGCACTCTCCTGTTGGTTTACACTCACATCTTTTTGTTTGTTGAAGATTTACTTATTTGAAAGAGAGAGAGAGAAAGACATAGAAAGAGATAGAAAGAGATCCTCCACCTGCTGGCCTACCTCCAAATGGTAGCAATGGCCAGGGCTGGCCTAAGCCAGGAGTCCAAAGCCCAGTTCAATTCTCCTACATGAGTGGCAGGGGCCCATACATTTGAGCCATCTTCTGCTGCTTTCTCAGGCAAACCAGCAGGAAGCTGGCTTGGAAGCTGAGTCGCTGGTTCCTGAACCGGGGCTCCTAAAGGATGCTGGTGTCACAGGTCGTGGCTTATCCAGTCACACCACAATGCTAGCCTGCCATCACTCCTTTTCCAGTTCTCTACCATCCCCCTCCTCTCTAACAGATTCACTTCATGAATTTTGACTCTGGCCTTAGCAGGACTCATAGACTCTCTGCCAATACAAACCACAGTCAACTTTGGCGACAACGTGAGATCACCATATGACCAAGCCCTGAGAGTGTCCACCCACACATGAAGAATTATGTCCCAAACTCCCTTCCTGCTAGTTCCCCACAATGTACCCTGATCCTTTCTGGGGGACCTCAGATTCTGGAAGCACTGTGGGTAGTTTAGTGTAAAGTAGAGAGCAGGAAATAGAGCGGGGGAGCTTCCTGTGAGGTTGGGAAGCTGAGCTCCTTGGCATCTTCCAGGAGAAGGGCGTTCTTGCATCAACCCACAAGGCCCCATCTGCCTGCTTCCTGTCAGTGTCAGCAGAAGCTGGTACTGGAGAGAGGATAAACAGGTTGACTAGACCACATGGAACGACACGAACCACCAGACATGAGGTGAATCACCACGTCAGAGAGACCCATCACAAACAGTCTTCCTCTCCTGTTGCAACCTGAAGATGGGGTTTGAGGAGTGGGGCTGAAACAAGCCTCCCAAATGTTACACTGCAAGGTAGCTGGGCCCCCACCTGTGTCTCTGTTTCCTATGTACCTTCCAAGCCCTCACCTCTCTGCCCTCAGGCAGCCAAAGATTTTAGGGTCTATCCCTGGGGCTCCCATCCTCTGGCTCACCCTTGCCCTTGCAGAAACCCCTGGACTGCATCTGCCCTCAGGGGCAGTCTCAGCAGGAGGGAGGGGCAGGGGACAAGCCACAGCTCACTCACCCTTTGCTAAGGGAAGGAGCCCAAGACCCCTGGAATCCGAATCCCACACTGTGGTCAGTGGTGATGGGTGGAGTTCTTGGCTGTGCTGCCCCTCCCAGCCACCAACACTCTGGTTCTCCTTGTCCTGCTCCTGGAAATGGATCTTGTTTTCAGTCCGTGGAACTGGAGACCACAGGTAGGGGGACGGTGGGGACTCCCAGTCAGTGTACACATGGACTGGGGATAAAAACAGATCCCAGCTGAAGAGGGCCCCGATGTGCTGGCTCATGAGATGCTCAGTCAGGTGTGGGCACAGGAGGAGGAGAGCAGAGGCTCAGAGCAGCAAAGCTGTCTCTACACAAACACTCAGAGATGAGGCAACTATGCAACCTGAGGGTGAGGGAGCAAGCAGTAAGAGAGCAGGCCCCCCAGACAGGCAGAGAGAAGAGAGTGAGCAAGGCCCAGGGCTCCCATGGGGTCAGGGTGGAGGACACCAACCACAGGCAGAAGGAGATTTCACTGGGGCAGCTGAGTGCAACCAGTCCTCAGTCACAGGAGGGAAGAAGAGGATGTAGGGGCAGGTGTTCTTATCACCCGGGGGCAGCTGGTCACCTGGGAGGGATGCCCCACTTTTACAACACAGTGGGAATTACTGTGGCAATTACTGAACACTGCTGTGCCAGGCGTGGTGCTGAGTTCTATTGGTATACACTAGCACACAATTCTTCCACTAAATAGGTGACAATGCGACATGGAATAGGATTTAAGTGCAAATCTATAATGACCACAAAAAATAAGCAGGGAGCATGTAGGACTGAGAACTGGTCTCCAGCAAAATCACATAAATCAAGGGTGAAGCAAGTAAGACTTCCTTGTTTTATTACTCTTTACTCTTAGGCTGAATTGTGTTCTATCCAAATATTGATATGCTGATATTATAACACCCAGCAATTCAGAATGTGATAGCATTGGGAGACAGGGTCTTTAAAGGGGGCCGGAGCTGTGGCATAGCAGGTGAAGCCGCCACCTGCAGTGCCATCATCCAATTGGATGCTGGTTTGAGTCCTGGCTGCTCCACTTCTGATCCAGCTCTCTGCTATGGCCTGGGAAAGCAGTGGAAGATGGCCCAAGTACTTGGGCCGCTACACTGAACTTGGACACTTGGAAGAAGCTCCTGGCTCTTGGTTTCAGAATAGCACAGCTCCAGGCATTGCGGCCAATGATGGACTGAACCAGCAGATGGAGGACCTCTCTTTCTCTCTCTGCCTCTCCTTCTCTCTCTGTGTAACTGTGACTTCCAAGTAAAGTAAATAAATCTTAAAGAAGGGTGGGGTTATCATGTTAAAATGAGGTAATCAGGGTTGTTTGGGATCTAATAGAACTGGTGTCCTTCTAGGAAGAGTAAATGGGACACGGGTATAACTGAGGGAGGACAATGTGAAAACACAAAGTCCGTCAGCACAGGAGTGAGCCTCAGGATGTGAAACTGCTGACCCCTTCACTTTGGAATTCCAGGCCCAGAATGCTGGGTAAATTAGTACCTCTGACCAAAGTCATCCAGTGTGTGTGGTATTTCCTGGCGGCTCTCATAAACCCTCTTGCTCAGGTGTGATGAGAGCCCAGCCCCCATGTGTGCGTAGGTGCTGAACCCTAGGCCAAAATATATCCTGGGACCCAGGAGAATCTGCCTGAAGATCTGTTCTGGGTCAGATGGCATAAACAGGCTCCTGCTGTACCCATGCTGTGGCTGTGTCTCCCCTTGGTTCCTGGCTTTCCTTTAGAATCTACCTCTCTCTTCTCCTGAGCATTTTCCACATTAAATCTCACCACACAAAGCTACCATAGGGTTGATGGGAATTCACTCTGATGGTTGGGGTCTTGGTATACAACAGGAGATCACTGAGAAGAACTCTCTGAGTGTATTGGGGCACTTTTTCTGCACCTCACCTGTTGGGCATCAGTCGATGAAACACTATTTGGTTGATTCCAATTATTCACTATTGTTTTTTTTGTAAATAGTCTTGCAATAAACTGTTGAAATCTCTACTTAATACATTTGGTTGAATACTGTAATCAATATTCAGTTATTCTTAAGTGTTGAAACTTAACTGAAAAGTGATCACTGTTAAATATAAGAGTGGGAATAAGAGAGGGAAGAGATATGCAATTCGGGAGATGCTCAAGCTGACTTGCCCCAAACGGCAGAGTTAGAAACCTACCAGGGCATTCCAATTCAATCCCATCAAGGTGGCATGTACCAATGCCATCTCATTAGTCCAAGTGATCAATTTCTGTTCACAACTGATCATAATGATAGGACTAAGAGCCAAAGGGATCACATAAACAAGACTAGTGTCTGGAAATACTAACTGATAGAATCAAAAAGGGAGAGAAGGATCCAACATGGGAAGCGAGATACACAGCAGACTCCTAGAATGGCAGATGTCCTAAAGAGCACTCTGGCCTCAGAATCAGCCCTTAAGGCATGCGGATCTGGCTGAAAAGCCCATGAGAGTATTTCAGGCATGGAAAGCCAAGACACTCTGGCAAAAAAAAAAAAAAAAAAAAAAAAAACTTAAATGAATTATCTCTGCAAATGAGATCCCAGTGGAAAGAACAGGTCATCAAAGAAGGAGGTACCATTCTCTGAAGGGAGGAGAGAACCTTCAATGATGTTGGAATGGGTTATGGCACCTGGCCTGGGCAATGACATTTGAGCAAGTAGAGTTACAGTTAGAGAGGGATAGAAAGAGAGTAAAGTCTTCTCTCTGCTGGTTCACTCCCCATATTGCCGCTAGGCTAAAGCTGGGCTTATCTGAAGGCAGGAGCCAGGAACTTCTTCTGGGTATCTCACGTAAGTGCAGGCACCCAAGCAAGTGGGCCATCTTCCACTGCTTTCCCAGACTATAGCAGAGAGCCGATTGGAAGAGGAGGAGCCTGGACAGGAACCGGCACCCATAAAAGGGATCCTGGTTTTACAGGCAGAGGCTTAGCCTACTACACTACGGTGCCTGCCTGCACAGGGATTTCTCTATCAGTTACCTTTTTCACACCACCAGGACCCAGTGTTACTTTCTTTTTAGCTCTTTGAGTTAAGGACTGTGCCTTAAACTTCACAGTAGCCATGCCTCATGGATCCCCGGAGGAGTGCTTTGTTTCTCCCCAAGCTCTCACTCATGTGTCTGCTTTGTGGGCACTGTGGCAAGAAGGAAGCAGCTGACAAACACCACTGACAACCTCACATGTCCCTGGCACCCAGGACACCTCTCTAAATCTTTGAGACTCTCCTAGCTTACGCAAGATGGGAGTATTAGGAAATAGAAAGAGCTGCAAGTGGTGAAGATAAAGGCATCTGAAGAGAAAGCAAATTAGACATCATGAGAGTCACGACTGCACAACAGTAAGAGAGCAACCAGGAAGGAAGGGGTCATGAGGCTTCCTCCGCTGTCCCCAGAGCTGGTATATAAGGGCCTCCCCCGGAGCAGGGACATCAGACCTCCCTGACCTCTCCCAAGTCCTCTCTCCTCACTGCACTGAGTCCTCTCTGCTGACACCATGGGGTGCTGTGGCTGTGGAGGCTGTGGTGGCTGTGGTGGCTGTGGCGGCTGTGGTAGTTGTGGCGGCTGTGGTAGTTGTGGTAGCTGTGGTGGCTCTGGTGGCTGTGGTGGCTGTGGTAGTTGTGGTGGTTGTGGTGGCCGTGGTGGCTCTGGTGGCTGCTGTGGCAACTGCTGTGGCAACTGCTGTGGATGCTGCTCCCCCGTGGTGTGCTGCTACCGCCGCACCTGTTGCCGTCGCTCCTGTGGCTGTGGCGGTGGGAAGGGCTGCTGCCAGCAGAAGTGTGGCTGCCAGAAGCAGTGCTGCCACTAGGCAGATGAGCAGCCTCTTACCAGGAACTGCAGTGACAAGTGTGACAAGATTGCCACTCTCCCATCCTGTCTCCTCTGCCCTCACCGTAAGGTTCCTGGGCCCTACAACACTTTCCTTAGGTTCCACGTTTCCCATCTGGAAGACGTCCACGTTGATTGGAACGTTGTATGGAAAAAAGTGGAGTGCAGCCTAGCATCTGAGCACCTGTGCACATCACTGATTTCTGCTGAGGTAAACCTTGACTCCTAATCTTTGGTGTGATGGATGCTCACTCCATCCAGCTCCTCCTGTTTTCCCATCACCCCTCTGCATGCCCTGTTTCCTTACTTGTTCCTTTGTGCTTAGTTGTCATACAATGTTATCCAGGTCTGCTAATAAAATAAACTAGATACCCATTCGATAGGTGTCTTCTTGTCTCTGTTCTATTTGACTTCACTAAATATGGGTTTGTCTGTTCTGACAAAGCCCTGGCTTTGAAACACGTGCAACACGAGCATTGTAAGCCAAGGTCACGTCAGAAACTGCACTTGGGGAAGCAGCAGGTGGCCTCCAAAGTCCCCACTCCCCCAAGCCTCGGTGTGTGCGCGTGCTCCTCCCTGAGATTTATGGTTCTGTGATTTGATGTGTCTGACACAGGCCTTCCTCAGAAACCCCACACGCCCCAAATGACCATTTCTGTCAAGACCCAAATATAGGTGTCCCATCTGTATACCCGCTCAAGTCCTTCCTCCTCCACTCCCCATAGCTCCCTGATAGCGCACCTGGGAAAGCAGCAGAGGATGGTCCATGTGCTTGGGCCCCTGAACCCACGTGGGAGAACAAGAAGTTCCAGTTTCCTGGCTTTCACATGGCACGTTGGATTCATCTGGAGAGTGAACAGTAGATGGAAGATCTCTCTTCTCTCCCTCTCTCTCTCTCTCTCTCTCACACACACACACACACTTTACCTATCCATCTCTCCCTCTCCCTCTGTCTCTACATCTCTCTGTGTAACTCTTTTTTTTCAAATAAGTAATAAATATATTCAAAAAAAAGGAATCCAGTTTTCTCAACAATGTTTATTGGAGTTATCTACAAATCAAACACAACCACATATCAAAACTGTCATTAACTCTCACCAAGTGGAATTTATAGCAGGAATGTATTGGTGGTTCAACACATCAAATTAATAAATGTAGGGGCCAGCACCATGTCTCACTAGGTTAGTCCTCTGCCTGCAGTACCGGCATGCTATATGGGTGCTGGGTTCTAGTCCCGGTTGCTCCTCTTCCAGGTCAGCTCTCTGCTGTGGCCCAGGAGGGCAGTGGAGGATGGCCCAAGTGCTTGGGCCCCAGCACACTTGTCAGAGACCTGGAAGAAGGTCCTGGTCCTGGCTTCGAATCTGCACAGAACCAGCAGTAGCTGCCATTTGGGCAGTGAACCAAAGGAAGGAAGACCTTTCTCTCTGTACTCTCTCACTGTCTAACTCTATCTGTCATATAAATAAATACATAAATAATTGAAATAAGTAAATAAATATAAAACATCTCACCTGAAGAATGAAGAATAGAAACCATATAATCATCTTGATAGACATAGAAAAACATTTGAAAAATACACCATCCTCTCATAATAAACACCTTGAGCAAATATTGAAGGAATATACTTCAACACAATAAAAGTTAGATATGACAACCTACAGTGAATACCATAATGAATGGGGGAAAGGTGGAAGAATTTCCTCTAAGATATGACCATTGTTGACACTCTTGTTCATTATATAGCTAGAAGAGTTAGCCAGAGATAAAAGGCAAGAGAAAAAAATAAAGGCGATATAAGTAGGAAAGAAGGAAGTCAAATTATTCCTGTTTTCAGGGTACCCAAAGATTCACCAAGACGTTACTACAAATAACAAGAGAAATCAGCAAAGCTGTAGAATACAAAATCAACACACACACAAAATTAGGGGCCGACAATTGGACATAATGGGATAAGTGGCCATCTGTGACACTGGCATCCCATATGGGCAGTGGTTCAAGTCCCAGCTGCTCCGTTCTGATCCAGCTGTCTGCTAATGTGCCTGGGGAAGCAGCAGAAGATGGCCCAAGTAAGGCTTTTGTATTCTTTGTACAAAGTGGGACCTTTGTACCCAAATGGGAGCCCCTTTAGAAGAGCCTGACTCTTGGTTCTTGAGTTTGGCCTGCCTGAGTCCTAGCCATTGCAGCTTTTTGGGGAGTGAACTAGTGGATGGAAGACATGGCTCTCTCTGTCTCTCTCTCTCTCTGCCTCTTTCTCTCTATTTCTCCCACTATCTTGCCACCATACCGCTGACTTTCAAATACATAAAAATAAATCTTAAAAAGAACAAAAATCAGCAGCATTTTAATCTATCAAGAGTGATCTTGCTGAGAAAGAACTTGTAAGAGTAATTCCATTCAAAATAGCTCAAAAAATTAAATAACTTGGTATATTTTCACCAATATGTAAAACACTTCTACAATGACAATCACTAAATAGTAATGAAAGAAATCAAAGAAAGCACAAACCCCAAAGGAAAGACTTCCTTATTACAGGGAGATGAGCAGCTTCCGCTGGCTAGGATTTGGCACATTTGTGTTAGCTTTTCCCTGTAATGGGATCTGCCATGTGTCTCTTTCTCACTTTTGGCATTCCACATACTCCCAGTGAATGCCTCAGTTTATCAGAAGACAGCCTGTGAAGTTTGGTTTTGGTTTTCAGAATCTCAGCTCTGTGGCTACTGAAAAATGAGAATTTTGCTCAGGTCATGTCTAGGCTGTCGGGTCATTGAGACAGTGCTGGAGATGAGAGTTTGAAACCCTGCATCAGATCTGCCCTATACACTTCCTTATCTATTCTTCAAATTAAAGCATGTGACACTTATGTGATAGGTCCTAGAAGACTAAGTATATCAATTGCTCTAGGAAGACATAATAGGCCCAATTTTTCATTTCCATATTGCTTTGGGGTAGATTTGAAAGTGCTGAAGTGGTATTCAGGATTTGAGTTGTTCAGTGAGGTCATGACGAGAGCTTGTTTCAATGTGATCACTTAAATTATTTGGTTATACCTGTTCAGTAACCAATAGCTGATTTTGCTGATGTTCATGATGGTCCAGTCTTCCATGGTAACATAATCTAGCACAAGATTTTTTTTTTATTTTTTTAACTTTTATTTAATGAATATAAATTTCCAAAGTACAGAATATTGATTACAATGGCTTTCCTCCCTTAACGTCCCTCCAACCCGCATCCCTCCCCTTATCCACTCCCTCTCTCCTTCCATTCATATCAAGATTCATTTTCGATTCTCTTTATATACAGAAGATCAGTTTAGCATACATTAAGTAAAGATTTTAACAGTTTCCTCCCACACAGAAACATAAAGTGAAAAATACTGTTTGAGTACTAGTTATAGCATTAGATCTCAATGTACAGCACACTAAGGACAAAGATCCTACATGAGGAATAAGTGCACAGTGACTCCTGTTGTTGACTTAACAAATTGACACTCTTGTTTATGGCATCAGTAATCACCCTAGGCTCTTGTCATGAGCTGCCAAGGCTATGGAAGCCCCGTGAGTTCACTGACTCTGATCATTTTTAGACAAGGCCATGGTCAAAGTGGAAGTTCTCTCCTCCCTTCAGAGAAAGTTACCTCCTTCTTTGATGACCCATTCTTTCCACTGGGATCTCACTCGCAGAGATCTTTCATTTAGGTTTTTTTGTTCTCCAGAGTGTCTTGGCTTTCCATGCCTGAAATACTCTCATGGGCATTTCAACCGGATCCGCATGCCTTAAGGGCTGATTCTGAGGCCAGAACTAGCACAAGATATTAATGCCATGTATTTTATCACCATACACTGAATAATGACTGTGTTCTTAGTAGCAACGGAATCCTTTGGATTCTTCTTCTTCTTTTTTTTTTTTGACAGGTAGAATTATAGACGGTGAGAGAGAGAGAGAGAGAGAGAGAGAGAGAGAGAGAGAAAGGTCTTCCTTCCATTGATTCACTCCCCAAATGACTGCTACGGCCAAACTGCACTCAACCTCAGTTGACAGGTGCATCTTCCTGGTCTGCCTTGCGGGTGCAGGGGCAGAAGTGCTTGGGCCAACCTCCACTGCCCTCCTGGGCCACAGCAGAGAGCTGGACCTCAAGAGGAGAAGCCGGGACTAGAACCGGCACCCATATGGGATGCTGGCACCGCAGGTAGAGATTAAAAGTGAGACACAGCACTGGCCCCCCTTTGGATTCTGACCTGTTGTTAGGCAGTCTACATTTTTTTCTTCTGACATAGTAACTTTGAAGCTTATCATTTTGTCTCCTCCTAGGGCATTCTCCTACAACTTATTGATCTTGATGGCTATAGTCTCATTGCTGAGATCCTCACAAAGACAGCGCACTCCATTACATCTGCACTCTCCTGTTGGTTTACACTCACATCTTTTTGTTTGTTGAAGATTTACTTATTTGAAAGAGAGAGAGAGAGAAAGAGAGAGAAAGAGATAGAAAGAGATCCTCCACCTGCTGGCCTACTCCCAAATGGTAGCAATGGCCAGGGCTGGCCTAAGCCAGGAGTCCAAAGCCCAGTTCAATTCTCCTACATGAGTGGCAGGGGCCCACACATTTGAGCCATCTTCTGCTGCTTTCTCAGGCAAACCAGCAGGAAGCTGGCTTGGAAGCTGAGTCGCTGGTTCCTGAACCGGGGCTCCTAAAGGATGCTGGTGTCACAGGTCGTGGCTTATCCAGTCACACCACAATGCTAGCCTGCCATCACGCCTTTTCCAGTTCTCTACCATCCCCCTCCTCTCTGACAGATTCACTTCATGAATTTTGACTCTGGCCTTAGCAGGACTCATAGACTCTCTGCCAATACAAACCACAGTCAACTTTGGCGACAACGTGAGATCACCATATGACCAAGCCCTGAGAATGTCCACCCACACATGAAGAATTATGTCCCAAACTCCCTTCCTGCTAGTTCCCCACAATGTACCCTGATCCTTTCTGGGGGACCTCAGATTCTGGAAGCACTGTGGGTAGTTTAGTGTAAAGTAGAGAGCAGGAAATAGAGCGGGGGAGCTTCCTGTGAGGTTGGGAAGCTGAGCTCCTTGGCATCTTCCAGGAGAAGGGCGTTCTTGCATCAACCCACAAGGCCCCATCTGCCTGCTTCCTGTCAGTGTCAGCAGAAGCTGGTACTGGAGAGAGGATAAACAGGTTGACTAGACCACATGGAACGACACAAACCACCAGACATGAGGTGAATCACCACGTCAGAGAGACCCATCACAAACAGTCTTCCTCTCCTGTTGAACCTGAAGATGGGGTTTGAGGAGTGGGGCTGAAACAAGCCTCCCAAATGTTACACTGCAAGGTAGCTGGGCCCCCACCTGTGTCTCTGTTTCCTATGCACCTTCCAAGCCCTCACCTCTCTGCCCTCAGGCAGCCAAAGATTTTAGGGTCTTCCCTGGGGCTCCCATCCTCTGGCTCACCCTTGCCCTTGCAGAAACCCCTGGACTGCATCTGCCCTCAGGGGCTGTCTCAGCAGGAGGGAGGGACAGGGGAGAAGCCCCAGCTCACTCACCCTAGCTAAGGGAAGGAGCCCAAGACCCCTGGAATCCGAGTCCACACTGTGGTCAGTGGTGATGGGTGGAGTTCTTGGCTGTGCTGCCCCTCCCAGCCACCAACACTCTGGTTCTCCTTGTCCTGCTCCAGGAAATGGATCTTGTTTGCAGTCCGTGGAACTGGAGGCCACAGGTGGGGGACGGGTGGGGACTCCCAGTCAGTGTACACATGGACTGGGGATAAAAACAGATCCCAGCTGAAGAGGGCCCCGATGTGCTGGCTCATGAGATGCTCAGTCAGGTGTGGGCACAGGAGGAGGAGAGCAGAGGCTCAGGGCAGCAAAGCTGTCTCTACACAAACACTCAGAGATGAGGCAACTATGCATCCTGAGAGGTGAGGTAGCCAGCAGCAAGAGAGCAGGCCCCCCAGACAGGCAGAGAGAAGAGAGTGAGCAAGACCCAGGGCTCCCATGGGGTCAGGGTGGAGGACACCAACCACAGGCAGAAGGAGATTTCACTGGGGCAGCTGAGGGCTACCAGTCCTCAGTCACAGGAGGGAAGAAGAGGAAATAGGGGCAGGTGCTCTCCTTATCATCCTGGGGAAGCTGGTCACCTGGGAGGGATGCCCCACTTTTCCAACACAGTTCACCTGTGGCAATTACTGAACACTGCTGTGCCAGGCGTGGTGCTGAGTTCTATTGGCATACACTAGCACACAATTCTTCCACTAAATAGGTGACAATGCGACATGGAATAGGATTTAAGTGCAAATCTATAATGACCACAAAAAAATAAGCAGGGAGCATGTAGGACTGAGCACAGGTCTCCAGCAAAATCACATAAATGAAGGGTGAAGCAAGTAAGACCTCTTTGTTTTATTACTCTTTACTCTTAGGCTGAATTGTGTTCTATCCAAATATTGATATGCTGATATTATAACACCCAGCAATTCAGAATGTGAGAGCATTGGGAGACAGGGTCTTTAAAGGGTGCCGGCACTGTGGCATAGCAGGTGAAGCCGCCACCTGCAGTGCCAGCATCCAATTGGATGCTGGTTTGAGTCCTGACTGCTCCACTTCTGATCCAGCTCTCTGCTATGGCCTGGGAAAGCAGTGGAAGATGGCCCAAGTCCTTGGGCCCCTACACTCAACTTGGACACTTGGAAGAAGCTCCTGGCTCTTGGTTTCAGAATAGCACAGCTCCAGGCACTGCAGCCAATGATGGACTGAACCAGCAGATGGAGGACCTCTCTTTCTCTCTCTGCCTCTCCTTCTCTCTCTGTGTAACTGTGACTTCCAAGTAAAGTAAATAAATCTTAAAGAAGGGTGGGGTTATCATGTTAAAATGAGGTAATCAGGGTTGTTTGGGATCTAATAGAACTGGTGTCCTTCTAGGAAGAGTAAATGGGACACGGGTATAACTGAGGGAGGACAATGTGAAAACATAAATCCGTCAGCGCAGGAGTGAGCCTCAGGATGTGAAACTGCTGACCCCTTCACTTTGGAATTCCAGGCCCAGAATGCTGGGTAAATTAGTACCTCTGACCAAAGTCATCCAGTGTGTGTGGTATTTCCTGACGGCTCTCATAAACCCTCTTGGTGAGGTGTGATGAGAGCCCAGCCCCCATGTGTGCGTAGGTGCTGAACCCTAGGCCAAAATATATCCTGGGACCCAGGAGAATCTGCCTGAAGATCTGTTCTGGGTCAGATGGCATAAACAGGCTCCTGCTGTACCCATGTTGTGGCTGTGTCTCCCCTTGGTTCCTGGCTTTCCTTTAGAATCTACCTCTCTCTTCTCCTGAGCATTTTCCACATTAAATCTCACCACACAAAGCTACCATAGGGTTGATGGGAATTCACTCTGATGGTTGGGGTCTTGGTATACAACAGGAGAACACTGAGAAGAACTCTCTGAGTGTATCGCGGCACTTTTTCTGCACCTCACCTGTTGGGCATCAGTCGATGAAACACTATTTGGTTGATTCCAATTATTCACTATTGTTTTTTTTAAAATAGTCTTGCAATAAACTGTTGAAATCTCTACTTAATACATTTGGTTGAATACTGTAATCAATACACAGTTATTCTTAAGTGTTGAAACTTAATTGAAAAGTGATCGCTGTTAAATATAAGAGTGGGAATAAGAGAGGGAAGAGATATGCAATTCGGGAGATGCTCAAGCTGACTTGCCCCAAACGGCAGAGTTAGAAACCTACCAGGGCATTCCAATTCAATCCCATCAAGGTGGCATGTACCAATGCCATCTCATTAGTCCAAGTGATCAATTTCTGTTCACAACTGATCATAATAATAGGACTAAGAGCCAAAGGGATCACATAAACAAGACTAGTGTCTGGAAATACTAACTGATAGAATCAAAAAGGGAGAGAAGGATCCAACATGGGAAGCGAGATACACAGCAGACTCCTAGAATGGCAGATGTCCTAAAGAGCACTCTGGCCTCAGAATCAGCCCTTAAGGCATGCGGATCTGGCTGAAAAGCCCATGAGAGTATTTCAGGCATGGAAAGCCAAGACACTCTGGCAAAAAAAAAAAAAAAAAAAAACTTAAATGAAAGATCTCTGCTTTTGAGATCCCAGTGGAAAGAACAGGTCATCAAAGAAGGAGGTACCATTCTCTGAAGGGAGGAGAGAACCTTCAATGATGTTGGAATGGGATTATGGCACCTGGCCTGGGCAATGACATTTGAGCGAGCAGAGTTACAGTTAGAGAGGGATAGAAAGAGAGTAAAGTCTTCTCTCTGCTGGTTCACTCCCCATATTGCCGCTAGGCTAAAGCTGGGCTTATCTGAAGCCAGGAGCCAGGAACTTCTTCTGGGTATCTCACGTAAGTGCAGGCACCCAAGCAAGTGGGCCATCTTCTACTGCTTTCCCAGACTATAGCAGAGAGCCAGATTGGAAGAGGAGGAGCCTGGACAGGAACCGGCACCCATAAAAGGGATCCTGGTTTCACAGGCAGAGGCTTAGCCTACTACACTACGGCGCCTGGCTGCGCAGGGATTTCTCTATCAGGTACCTTTTTCACACCACCAGGACCCAGTGTTACTTTCTTTTTAGCTCTTTGAGTCAAGGACTGTGCCTTAAACTTCACAGTAGCCATGCCTCATGGATCCCCGGAGGAGATTTTTGATTCTCCCCAAGCTCTCACTCATGTGTCTGCTTTGTGGGCACTGTGGCAAGAAGGAAGCAGCTGACAAACACCACTCACAACCTCACATGTCCCTGGCACCCAGGACATCTCTCTAAATCTTTGAGACTCTCCTAGCTTACGCAAGATGGAGTATTAGGAAACAGAAACAGCTGCAAGTGGTGAAGATAAAGGCATCTGAAGAGAAAGCAAATTAGACATCGTGAGAGTCACGACTGCACAACAGTAAGAGAGCAACCAGGAAGGAAGGGGTCATGAGGCTTCCTCCGCTGTCCCGAGAGCTGGTATATAAGGGCCTCCCCCGGAGCAGGGACATCAGACCTCCCTGACCTCTCCCGAGTCCTCTCTCCTCACTGCACTGAGTCCTCTCTGCTGACACCATGGGGTGCTGTGGCTGTGGAGGCTGTGATGGCTGTGGTGGCTGTGGCGGCTGTGGTAGTTGTGGCGGCTGTGGTAGTTGTGGTAGCTGTGGTGGCTGTGGTGGCTGTGGTGGCAACTGCTGTGGCAACTGCTGTGGCAACTGCTGTGGCAACTGCTGTGGATGCTGCTCCCCCGTGGTGTGCTGCTACCGCCGCACCTGTTGCCGTCGCTCCTGTGGCTGTGGCGGTGGGAAGGGCTGCTGCCAGCAGAAGTGTGGCTGCCAGAAGCAGTGCTGCCACTAGGCAGATGAGCAGCCTCTTACCAGGAACTGCAGTGACAAGTGTGACAAGATTGCCACTCTCCCATCCTGTCTCCTCTGCCCTCACCGTAAGGTTCCTGGGCCCTACAACACTTTCCTTAGTGTTCCTCATTTCCCATCTGGAAGAAGTCCATATTGATTTGAACGTTGTATGGAAAAAAGTGGAGTGCAGCCTAGCATCTGAGCACCTGTGCACATCACTGATTTCTGCTGAGGTAAACCTTGACTCCTAATCTTTGGTGTGATGGATGCTCGCTCCATCCAGCTCCTCCTGTTTTCCCATCACCCCTCTGCATGCCCTGTTTCCTTACTTGTTCCTTTGTGCTTAGTTGTCATACAATGTTATCCAGGTCTGCTAATAAAATAAACTAGATACCCATTCGATAGGTGTCTTCTTGTCTCTGTTCTATTTGACTTCACTAAATATGGGTTTGTCTGTTCTGGCAAAGCCCTGGCTTTGAAACACGTGCAACACGAGCATTGTAAGCCAAGGTCACGTCAGAAACTGCACTTGGTGAAGCAGCAGGTGACCCTCAAAGTCCCCGCTCCCCCAAGCCTCCGGTGTGTGCACGTGCTCCTTCCTGAGATTTATGGTTCTGTGATTTGATGTGTCTGACACAGCCCTTCCTCAGAAACCCCACACGCCCCAAATGACCATTTCTGTCAAGACCCAAATATAGGTGTCCCATCTGTATACCCGTTCAAGTCCTTCCTGCTCCACTCCCCATTCAGCTCCCTGCTTGTGCACCTGGGAAAGCAGCAGAGGATGGTCCAAGTAAGGCTTTTGTATTCTTTGTACTTAGTGGGAACTTTGTACCCAAATTGGAGCCCCTTTAGAAGAGCATGACTCTTGGTTCTTGGGTTTGGTCTGCTCTAGTACTAGCCATTGTAGTTTTTGGGGAGTGAACTAGTGGATGGAAGGCATCTCTCTCTCTCTCTCTCTCTCTCTCTCTCTCTCTATTTCTCTCACTGTCTTGCTGCCATATGACTGAATTTCAAATACATAGAAAATAAATCTTAAAAAGAACAAAAATCAGCAGCATTTTAATCTATCAAGAGTGATCTTGCTGAGAAAGAACTTGTAAGAGTAATTCCATTCAAAATAGCTCAAAAAATTAAATAACTTGGTATATTTTCATCAATATGTAAAAGGCTTCTACGATGACAATCACCAAATAGTAATGAAAGAAACCAAAGAAAGCACAAACACCAAAGGAAAGACTTCCTTATTACCGGTGGATGAGCAGCTTCCACTGGCTAAGATTTGGCTCATTTGGGTTAGCTTTTCCCTGTAATGGGATCTGCCATGTGTCTCTTTCTCACTTTTGGCATTCCACATACTCCCAGTGAATGCCTCAGTTTATCAGAAGACAGCCTGCGAAGTTTGCAATTCAGTTTGCATTGTAACTTAGCCATTCCTGAGATGAGACTCTGGGTTTGGTTTTCAGAATCTCAGCTCTGTGGCTACTGAAAAATGAGAATTTTGCTCAGGTCATGTCTAGGCTGTCGGGTCATTAAGGCAGGGCTGGAGATGAGAGTTTGAAGCCCTGCATCAGATCTGCCCTATACACTTCCTTATCTATTCTTCAAATTAAAGCAGGTGACACTTATGTGATAGGTCCTAGAAGACTAAGTATATCAGTCACTCTAGGATGACATAAAAGGCCCACATTTTCATTTCCATATTGCTTTGGGGTAGATTTGAAAGTGCTGAAATGGTATTCAGGATTTGAGTTGTTCAGTGAGGTCATGACGAGAGCTTGTTTCAATGTGATCACTTAAATTATTTGGTTGTACCAGTTCACTAACAAATAGCTGATTTTGCTGATGTTCATGATGGTCCAGTCTTGCATGGTAACATAATGTAGCACAAGATATTAATGCCGTGTAGTTTATCACCATACGCTGAATAATGACTGTGTTCTCAAAGCAAAGGAATCCTTTGGATTTTTTTTTTGATAGGTAGAATTATAGACGGTGAGAGAGAGAGAGACAGACAGAGAGAAAGGTCTTCCTTCCATTGATTCACTCCCCAATGACTGCTATGGCCAAACTGCACTCAACCAAAGCCAGGAGTCAGGTGCATCTTCCAGGTCTCCCTTGCGGGTGCAGGGGCAGAAGTGCTTGGGCCAACCTCCACTGCCCTCCTGGGCCACAGCAGAGAGCTGGACCTCAAGAGGAGAAGCCGGGACTAGAACCGGCACCCATATGGGATGCTGGCACCGCAGGTAGAGATTAAAAGTGAGCCACAGCACTGGCCCCACTTTGGATTCTGACCTGCTGTTAGGCAGTCTACATTTTTTCTTCCTGCATAGAAACTTTGAGGCTTATCATTTTGTCTCCTCCTAGGACATTCTCCTACAACTTTTTGATGTTGATGGCTATAGTCTCATTGCTGAGATCCTCACAAAGACAGCACACTCCATTACATCTGCACTCTCCTGTTGGTTTCCACTCACTTCTTTTTGCTTGTTGAAGATTTACTTATTTGAAAGAGAGAGAGAGAAAGAGATAGAAAGAGGGAGGAGGCAAGATGGCGGAATAGGAAGGGAGCACACTGATAGTCCGGGGAGAGACAGTTTAATAAAAGTGGAGATACTGCAGGTTCAAGGAAGAGTAGGGGAGGAAACAGCAGAAGAAACTCTTCCGGAACGCGTGATGCACAGTGGACCTGCGTGGAGAGCGTGGGAGCCCACAGTTCGGGACACCAGCGGCAGACTCAACACACCAGTGCTGGAACGCGACGTGAGCCGAACCTCAATAGCCCGAGACACCGGCAGGCAAGCAGAAAGAGGAGACTAGAGGGAACGACCCCTGAGGGGGAAAAGTTCACCAGGCTAACTGGAAGAAAGAGAGAGAGAGAGAAAAAAAAGTTGACTGGTACGGACATGGGTTTCTCTCTCTCCGCTCACCTCTCAAGGGCGAGCAAGACAAAGAGCAGGTGCCATCTTGGACATACGTCATAAGCAGAGCGACCTCAGGTCTGCACCGGCCCTGAGCCTAGCAGAAAAACCTGACTCTGGGCAGGGCGAATTAACAGGAGATTAGGACCTAGTAAATTTGTGGTGATACTGAACTGAGACTGTGAAAAAAGAGACGGTGGGGGAGAGAACTCACAGAATTCATGTGAGTACACTTCAGAGACGCTACAATTCCATAACTTTGGCAACCCAGTGGGAGACTGAAGGAGAATTTGAGCCCACTCTGAGGGCAGAACAGACTCCCTGTGTGGTCCTTGGGAAAGAGCTTCAGATCTCTGGCTCCTGTGGGTATATCATTTGCCTGCTAACTATCTCCAACTTTGTTCAGCTGTGCAGAATTACTTCCCTTTTGAATCAAAAAAGGAAAGAGAGAGAGAGAGAGATCTACCATGCCTAACCTAGGAGTGTCACCTTTGGCACACTAAACAGAGCTCTCAGGCCACACCCATCTCAAGCCTCTAAGGCTCCATCAAAAACAGACAGTCCACTTAATCTAGAGTCATAGTATAACAAGAAAAAGCACCACAGTGAAGAAACCAAATATCTCCAATATGCCAAATAACAAACGCAAAAACAGAGATAATAGAAACAAGGAAGTCACCATGATGCCCCCAAATGAAAAAGACACCCCAATTCAAGATTATGAAGATGATGAGATAGAAGAAATGCAAGAAGCAGATCTCAAAAAATTGATAAGAACATTAAGAAGTTCTCAAAAACAAATTCTTGAACTACAGAAATCCTTAATGGACAAGATAGAAAATCTCTCTCGTGAAAATGAAATATTAAGGAGGAATCAAAATGAAATGAAACAACTAGTACAACAGGAAACTGTGATAGTGACGAGAAATCATAATGAAGTGAAGAATTCAATTGATCAAATGAAAACCACAATAGAGAGCCTTACAAACAGAATGGGTGAAGCAGAAGAGAGAATATCGGACTTAGAAGACAGAGAACAGGAAAGGATACAGTCAGACCAAAGAAAAGAAGAGGAAATTAGAAATCTAAAACATATTGTCAGGAATCTGCAGGATACTATTAAAAAACCCAACATTCGGGTTCTAGGAGTTCCTGAAGGCATGGAGAGGGAGAAAGGATTAGAAGGCCTTTTTAGTGAGATACTAGCAGAAAATTTCCCAGGTTTGGAGAAGGACAGAGAAATCCTAGTACAGGAAGCTCACAGAACCCCTAATAAACACGACCAAAAGAGATCCTCACCACGACACGTTGTAATTAAACTCTCCACAGTGAAACATAAAGAAAAGATCCTAAAATGTGCAAGAGAGAAACGTCAGATTACTCTAAGAGGATCTCCAATCAGACTCACAGCTGACTTCTCATCAGAAACCCTAGAAGCTAGGAGGGAATGGGGAGATATAGCCCAGATATTAAGAGAGAAAAACTGCCAGCCCAGAATATTATATCCTGCAAAGCTATCATTTGTGAATGAAGGTGAAATAAAGACCTTTCATAGCAAACAGAAATTGAAAGAATTTGTTGCCACTCTCCAGCCCTGCAAAAGATGCTTAAAGATGTGTTACACACAGAAACACAGAAACATGGTAATCAATGTGAAAGAAGGTAAAGGAAGGAAACCTCACAGCAAAAGATCACAGGAAGTTCAAACCATATATTAGAAAATATATTTGGGAAATGGCAGGACAAAGTTACTACTTACCAATAGTCACATTGAACATTAATGTCCTCAACTCTCCAGTTAAAAGACACAGACAGGCTGATTGGGTTAATGAACAAAACCCATCTATTTGCTGCTTCCAAGAAACACATCTTTCCAACAAAGATGCAAACAGACTGAAAGTGAAAGGCTGGAAAAAGATATACCATGCCAACAGAAATGAAAAAAGAGCGGGAGTAGCCATCTTAATATCGGACAACATAAACTTTTACACAAAAACTGTTAAGAGAGACAAAGAGGGGCACTATATAATGATTAAGGGATCAATTCAACAGGAAGATATAACGATTATCAATGTATATGCACCTAATTAAGGGCACCGGTTTATTTGTTAAGGGACTTAAAGGGAAACTTAGACACCAATACAATAGTACTGGGGGACTTCAATACTCCATTCTCAGAAATAGACAGATCAACAGGACAGAAGATCAACAAGGAGACAGTAGATTTAAATGACACTATAGCCCAAATGGATCTAACAGATATCTACAGAACTTTTCATCCTACTCAGAAAGCATTTACATTCTTCTCAGCAGTACATGGAACCTTCTCTAGGATTGACCACATACTAGGCCATAAAGCAAGTCTCAGCAAATTCAAAAGAATTAGAATCATATGATGCAGCTTCTCAGACCATAAAGGAATGAAGTTGGAAATTAGCAACTCAGGAATCCCTAGAGCATATGCAAACACATGGAGACTGAACAACATGCTCTTGAATGAACACTGGGTCATAGAAGAAATCAAAAGAGAAATCAAAAATTTTCTGGAAGTAAATGAGGATAACAGCACAACATACCAAAACTTATGGGATGCAGCAAAAACAGTGTTAAGAGGAAAGTTTATATCACCTCAAGGATCTAGAAAATCTGCAGCAAACCAGACCCAAATCTAGTAGGAGAAGAGAAATAATTAGAATCAGAGGAGAAATCAACAGGATTGAATCCAAAAAAAACATTACAAAGAATCAGCCAAACAAGGAGCTGGTTTTTTGAAAAAATAAACAAAATTGACACCCCATTGGCCCAACTAACTACAAAAAGAAGAGAAAAGACCCCAATCAATAAAATCAGAGATGAAAAAGGAAATGTAACAACAGACACCACAGAAATAAAAAGAATCATCAGAAATTACTACAAGGACTTGTATGCCAGCAAACAGGGAAACCTATCAGAAATGGATAGATTCCTGGACACATGCAACCTACCTAAATTGAACCAGGAAGACATAGAAAACTTAAACAGACCCATAACTGAGACATAAATTGAAACAGTAATAAAGGCCCTCCCAACAAAGAAAAGCCCAGGACCAGATGGATTCACTGCTGAATTCTACCAGACATTTAAAGAAGAACTAACTCCAATTCTTCTCAAACTATTCAGAGCAATCGAAAAAGAGGGAATCCTCCCAAATTCTTTCTATGAAGCCAGCATCTCCTTAATTCCTAAGCTGGAAAAAGATGCAGCATTGAAAGAGAACTACAGACCAATATCCCTGATGAACATAGATGCAAAAATCCTCAATAAAATTCTGGCTAATAGAATGCAACAACACATCAGAAAGATCATCCAGCCAGACCAAGTGGGATTTATCCCTGGTATGCAGGGATGGTTTAATGTGCGCAAAACAATCAATGTGATACACCACATTAACAGACTGCAGAAGAAAAACCATATGATTATCTCAATAGACGCCAAGAAAGCATTTGATAAAATACAACACCCATTCATGATGAAAACTCTAAGCAAACTGGGTTTGGAAGGAACATTCTTCAATACAATCAAAGCAATCTATGAAAAACCCACAGCGAACATCCTACTGAATGGGGAAAAGTTGGAAGCATTTCCACTGAGATCTGGGACCAGACAGGGATGCCCTCTCTCACCACTGCTATTCAATATAGTTCTGGAAGTTCTAGCCAGAGCTATTAGGCAAGAAAAAGAAATTAAAGGGATACAAATTGGGAAGGAAGAAGTCAAACTATCCCTCTTTGCAGAGGATATGATTCTTTATTTAGGGGACCCAAAGAACTCTACTAAGAGACTATTGGAACTCATAGAAGAGTTTGGCAAAGTAGCAGGGTATAAAATCAATGCACAAAAATCAACAGCCTTTGTATACACAGACAATGCCATGGCTGAGGAAGAACTTCTAAGATCAATCCCATTCACAATAGCTACAAAAACAATCAAATACCTTGGAATAAACTTAACCAAGGACGTTAAAGATCTCTATGATGAAAATTACAAAACCTTAAAGAAAGAAATAGAAGAGGATACCAAGAAATGGAAAAATCTTCCATGCTCATGGATTGGAAGAATCAACATCATCAAAATGTCCATTCCCCCAAAAGCAAGTTATAGATTCAATGTAATACCAATCAAGATACCGAAGACCTTCTTCTCAGATCTGGACAAAATGGTTCTGAAATTTATATGGAGGCACAAGAGACCTTGAATAGCTAAAGCGATCTTGTACAACAAAAACAAAGCTGGACGCATCACAATACCAGATTTCAGGACATACTACAGGGCAGTTGTAATCAAAACAGCATGGTACTGGTACAGAAACAGATGGATAGACCAATGGAACAGAATTGAAACACCAGAAATCAACCCAAACATCTACAGCCAACTTATATTTGATCAAGAATCTAAAACCAATTCCTGGAGCAAGGACAGTCTATTCAATAAACGGTGCTGGGAAAACTGGATTTCCACGTGCAGAAGCATGAAGCAAGACCCCTACCTTACACCTTACACAAAAATCCACTCAACATGGATTAAAGACCTAAATCTACGACCTGACACCATCAAGTTATTAGAGAACATTGGAGAAACCCTTCAAGATATTGGCACAGGCAAAGAATTTCTGGAAAAGACCTGGGAGGCACAGGCAGTCAAAGCCAAAATCAACTATTGGGATTGCATCAAATTTTTTTTTTTTGACAGGCAGAGTGGACAGTGAGAGAGAGAGACAGAGAGAAAGGTCTTCCTTTGCCGTTGGTTCACCCTCCAATGGCCGCCGCGGCCGGCGCGCTGCGGCCGGCGCACCGCGCTGATCCGATGGCAGGAGCCAGGAGCCAGGTGCTTTTCCTGGTCTCCCATGGGGTGCAGGGCCCAAGCACCTGGGCCATCCTCCACTGCACTCCCTGGCCACAGCAGAGGGCTGGCCTGGAAGAGGGGCAACCGGGACAGAATCCGGCGCCCCGACCGGGACTAGAACCCGTTGTGCCGGCGCCGCTAGGCGGAGGATTAGCCTAGTGAGCCGCGGCGCCGGCCTGCATCAAATTGAGAAGTTTCTGTACTGCAAAAGAAACAGTCAGGAAAGTGAAGAGACAACTGACAGAATGGGAAAAAATATTTGCAAACTATGCAACAGATAAAGGGTTAATAACCAGAATCTACAAAGTGATCAAGAAACTCCACAAAAACAAAACCAACAACCCACTTCAGAGATGGGCCAAAGACCTCAATAGACATTTTTCAAAAGAGGAAATCTAAATGGCCAACAGGCACATGAAAAAATGTTCAAGGTCACTAGCAATCAGGGAAATGCAAATCAAAAGCACAATGAGGTTTCACCTCACCCCGGTTAGAATGGCTCACATACAGAAATCTACCAACAACAGATGCTGGCGAGGATGTGGGGAAAAAGGGACACTAACCCACTGTTGGTGGGAATGCAAACTGGTCAAGCCACTATGGAAGTCAGTCTGGACGTTATGGGGAGAAGCCATTGTAATCCATATTCTGTACTTTGGAAATTTATATTCATTAAATAAAAGTTAAAAAAAAAAGAGATAGAAAGAGATCCTCCACCTGCTGGCCTACTCCCAAATGGTAACAATGGCCAGGGCTGGCCTAAGCCAGGAGTCCAAAGCCCAGTCCAGTTCTCCTACATGAGTGGCAGGGGCCCATACATTTGTGCCATCTTCTGCTGCTTTCTCAGGCAAACCAGCAGGAAGCTGGCTTGGAAGCTGAGTCGCTGGTTCCTGAACCGGGGCTCCTAAAGGATGCTGGTGTCACAGGTCGCGGCTTATCCAGTCACACCACAATGCTAGCCCGCCATCACTCCTTTTCCAGTTCTTTACTGTCCCCCTCCTCTCTGACAGATTCACTTCATGAATTTTGACTCTGGCCTTACCAGGACTCAAAGACTCTCTGCCAATACAAACCACAGTCAACTTTGGCGACAACCTGAGATCATCATATGACCAAGCCCTGAGAGTGTCCACCCACACATGAAGAATTATGTCCCAAACTCCCTTCCTGTAGTTCCCCACAATGTACCCTGATCCTTTCTGGGGGACCTCAGATTCTAGAAGCACTGTGGGTAGTTTAGTGTAAAGTAGAGAGCAGGAAATAGAGCAGGGGGAGCTCCATGTGAGGTTGGGAAGCTGAGCTCCTTGGCATCTTCCAGGAGAAGGGCGTTCTTGCATCAACCCACAAGGCCCCATCTGCCTGCTTCCTGTCAGTGTCAGCAGAAGCTGGTACTGGAGAGAGGATAAACAGGTTGACTAGACCACATGGAACGACACAAACCACCAGACATGAGGTGAATCACCACGTCAGAGAGACCCATCACAAACAGTCTTCCTCTCCTGTTGCAACCTGAAGATGGGGTTTGAGGAGTGGGGCTGAAACAAGCCTCCCAAATGTTACACTGCAAGGTAGCTGGGCCCCCACCTGTGTCTCTGTTTCCTATGCATCTTCCAAGCACTCAGCTCCCTGCCCTCAGGCAGCCAAAGATTTTAGGGTCTATCCCTGGGGCTCCCATCCTTTGGCTCACCCTTCCCCTTGCAGACACCCCTAGAATTGCATCTGCCCTCAGGGGCTGTCTCAGCAGGAGGGAGGGGCAGGGAAGAAGCCCCAGCTCACTCACCCTAGCTAAGGGAAGGAGCCCAAGACCCCTGGAATCCGAGTCCCACACTGTGGTCAGTGGTGATGGGTGGAGTTCTTGGCTGTGCTGCCCCTCCCAGCCACCAACACTCTGGTTCTCCTTGTCCTGCTCCTGGAAATGGATCTTGTTTGCAGTCCGTGGAACTGGAGGCCAGAGGTAGGGGGACGGGTGGGGACTCCCAGTCAGTGTACACATGGACTGGGGATAAAAACAGATCCCAGCTGAAGAGGGCCCCGATGTGCTGGCTCATGAGATGCTCAGTCAGGTGTGGGCACAGGAGGAGGAGAGCAGAGGCTCAGGGCAGCAAAGCTGTCTCTACACAAACACTCAGAGATGAGGCAACTATGTGTCCTGAGAGGTGAGGGAGTGAGCAGCAAGAGAGCAGGCCCCCCAGACAGGCAGAGAGAAGAGAGTGAGCAAGGCCCAGGGCTCCCATGGGGTCAGGGTGGAGGACACCAACCACAGGCAGAAGGAGATTTCACTGGGGCAGCTGAGGGCTACCAGTCCTCAGTCATAGGAGGGAAGAAGAGGATGTAGGGGCAGGTACTCTCCTTATCATCCTGGGGCACCTGGTCACCTGGGAAGGATGCTCTAGATTTCCAACACAGTTCACCTGTGGCACTTACTGAACAGTGCTGTGCCAGGCGTGGTGCTGACTTCTATTGGTATACACTAGCACACAATTCTTCCACTAAATAGGTGACAATGCGACATGGAATAGGATTTAAGTGCAAATCTATAATGACCACTAGAAAATAAGCAGGGAGCATGTAGGACTGAGCACAGGTCACCAGCAAAATCACATAAATCAAGGGTGAAGCAAGTAAGACCTCCTTGTTTTATTACTCTTTACTTACAGGCTGAATTGTGTTCTATCCAAATATTGATATGCTGATATTATAACACCCAGCAAATAGAATGTGATAGCATTGGGAGACAGGGTCTTTAAAGGGGGGCCGGTGCTGTGGCATAGCAGGTGAAGCCACCATCTGCAGTGCCAGCATCCCATGTGGGTTTTGGTTTGTGTCCTGGCTGCTCCACTTCTGATCCAGCTCTCTGCTATGGCCTGGGAAAGCAGTGGAAGATGGCACAAATCCTTGGGCCCCTACACTCAACTTGGACACTTGGAAGAAGCTCCTGGCTCTTGGCTTCGGGTTAGCACAGCTCCAGGCATTGTGGCCAATTAGGGTCTGAACCAGCAGATGGAGGACCTCTCTTTCTCTCTCTGCCTCTCCTTCTCTCTCTGTGTAACTGTGACTTCCAAGTAAAGTAAATAAATCTTAAAGAAGGGTGGGGTTATCATGTTAAAATGAGGTAATCAGGGTTTTTGGGATCTAGTAGAACTGGTGTCCTTCTAGGAAGAGTAAATGGGACACGGGTATAACTGAGGGAGGACAATGTGAAAACACAAAGTCCGTCAGCCCAGGAGTGAGCCTCAGGATGTGAACCTGCTCACCCCTTCACTTTGGAATTCCAGGCCCAGAATGCTGGGTAAATTAGTACCTCTGACCAAAGTCGTCCAAGTGTGTGGTATTTCCTGACGGCTCTCATGAACCCTCTTGCTCGGGTGTGATGAGAGTCCATCCCCATGTGTGCGTAGGTGCTGAACCCTAGGCCAAAATATATCCTGGGACCCAGGAGAATCTGCCTGAAGATCTGTTCTGGGTCAGATGGCATAAACAGGCTCCTGCTGTACCCATGTTGTGGCTGTGTCTCCCCTTGGTTCCTGGCTTTCCTTTAGAATCTACCTCTCTCTTCTCCTGAGCATTTTCCACATTAAATCTCACCACACAAAGCTACCATAGGGTTGATGGGAATTCACTCTGATGGTTGGGGTCTTGGGATACAACAGGAGAACACTGAGAAGAACTCTCTGAGTATATGGGTGCACTTTTTCTGTACCTCACCTGTTGGGCATCAGTTGATGAAACACTATTTGGTTGATTCCAATTATTGACTATTGTAAATAGTCTTGCAATAAACTGTTGAAATCTCAACATAATGCTTTTGGATGAATACTGTAATCAATACACAGTTATTCTTAAGTGTTGAAACTTAACTGAAAAGTGATTGCAGTTAAATATAAGAGTGGGAATAAGAGAGGGAAGAAATGTGCAATCGGGAGATGCTCAAGCTGACTTGCCCCAAACGGTAGAGTTATAAACATACCAGGGGATTCCAATTCAACCCCATCAAGGAGGCATGTACCAATGCCATCTCATTAGTCCAAGTGGTCAATTTCTGTTCACAACTGATCATAATGATAGGACTAAGAGCCAAAGGGATCACATAAACAAGACTAGTGTCTGGAAATACTAACTGATAGAATCAAAAAGGGAGAGAACGATCCAACATGGGAAGCAAGATACACAGCAGACTCCTAGAATGGCAGATGTCCTAAAGAGCACTCTGGCCTCAGAATCAGCCCTTAAGGCATGCGGATCTGGCTGAAAAGCCCATGAGAGTATTTCAGGCATGGAAAGCCAAGACACTCTGGCAAAAAAAAAAAAAAAAAAAAAAACCTAAATGAAAGATCTCTGCAAATGAGATCCCAGTGGAAAGAACAGGTCATCAAAGAAGGAGGTACCTTTCTCTGAAGGGAGGAGACAACTTCCAAAGATGTTGGAATGGGATTATGGCACCTGGCCTGGGCAATGACATTTGAACAAGTAGAGTTATAGTTTGAGAGGGATAGAAAGAGAGTAAAGTCTTCTCTCTGCTGGTTCACTCCCCATATTGCTGCTAGGATAAAGCTGGGCTTATCTGAAGCCAGGAGCCAGGAACTTCTGGGTATCTCACGTAAATGCAGGCACCCAAGCAAGTGGGCCATCTTCTACTGCTTTCCCAGACTATAGCAGAGAGCCAGATTGGAAGAGGAGGAGCCTGGACAGGAACTGGCACCCATAAAAGGGATCCTGGTTTCACAGGCAGAGGCTTAGCCTACTACACTACGGCGCCTGGCTGCGCAGGGATTTCTCTATCAGTTACCATTTTCACACCACCAGGACCCAGTGTTACTTTCCTTTTAGCTCTTTGAGTCAAGGACTGTGCCTTAAACTTCACAGTAGCCATGGCTCATGGATACCCGGAGGAGTGTTTTGATTCTCTCCAAGCTCTCACTCATGTGTCTGCTTTGTGGGCACTGTGGGAAGAAGGAAGCAGCTGACAAACACCACTCACAACCTCACATGTCCCTGGCACCCAGGATTCCTCTCTAAATCTTTGAGACTCTCCTAGCTTACGCAAGATGGAGCATTAGGAAATAGAAAGAGCTGCAAGTGGTGAAGATAAAGGCATCTGAAGAGAAAGCAAATTAGACATCGTGAGAGTCACAAATGCACAACAGTAAGAGAGCAACCAGGAAGGAAGGGGTCATGAGGCTTCCTCCGCTGTCCCGAGAGCTGGTATATAAGGGCCTCCCCCAGAGCAGGGACATCAGACCTGCCTGACCTCTCCCGAGTCCTCTCTCCTCACTGCACTGAGTCCTCTCTGCTGACACCATGGGGTGCTGTGGCTGTGGAGGCTGTGGTAGTTGTGGTAGCTGTGGTGGCTGTGGTGGCTCTGGTGGCTGCTGTGGCAACTGCTGTGGCAACTGCTGTGGATGCTGCTCCCCCGTGGTGTGCTGCTACCGCCGCACCTGTTGCCTTCGCTCCTGTGGCTGTGGCGGTGGGAAGGGCTGCTGCCAGCAGAAGTGTGGCTGCCAGAAGCAGTGCTGCCACTAGGCAGATGAGCAGCCTCTTACCAGGATCTGCAGTGACAAGTGTGACAAGATTGCCACTCTCCCATCCTGTCTCCTCTGCCCTCACCAAAAGGTTCCTGGGCCCTACTACACTTTCCTTAGGTTCCACGTTTCCCATCTGGAAGAAGTCCACGTTGATTGGAACGTTGTATGGAAAGAAGTGGAGTGCAGCCTAGCATCTGAGCACCTGTGCACATCACTGATTTCTGCTGAGGTAAACCTTGACTCCTAATCTTTGGTGTGATGGATGCTCGCTCCATCCAGCTCCTCCTGTTTTCCCATCGCCCCTCTGCATGCCCTGTTTCCTTACTTGTTCCTTTGTGCTCTTAGTTGTCATACAATGTTATCCAGGTCTGCTAATAAAATAAACTAGATACCCATTCGATAGGTGTCTTGTTGTCTCTGCTCTATTTGGCTTCACTAAATATGGGTTTGTCTGTTCTGACAAAGCCCTGGCTTTGAAACACGTGCAACACGAGCATTGTAAGCCAAGGTCACGTCAGAAACTGCACTTGGTGAAGCAGCAGATGGCCTCCAAAGTCCCCGCTCCCCCAAGCCTCGGTGTGTGCGCGTGCTCCTCCCTGAGATTTATGGTTCTGTGATTTGATGTGTCTGACACAGGCCTTCCTCAGAAACCCCACACGCCCCAAATGACCATTTCTGTCAAGACCCAAATATAGGTGTCCCATCTGTATACCTGTTCAAGTCCTTCCTGCTCCACTCCCCATCAAGCTCCCTGCTTGTGCACCTGGGAAAGCAGCAGAGGATGGTCCAAGTGCTTGGGCCCCTCACCCACATGGGAGAACAAGAAGTTCCAGTTTCCTTGCTTTCACATGGCCTGTTGGATTCATCTGGACAGTGAACAGCAGATGGAAGATCTGTTCTCTCTCTCTCTCTCTCTCTCACACATACACACACACTTGACCTCTCCATCTCTCCCTCTCCCTTTGTCTGTCTCTTCATCTCTCTCTGTAACTCTTGTTTTCAAATAAGTAATAAATATATCTTCAAAAAAAAAAAAGAAATCCAGTTTTCACAACAATGTTTATTGGAGTTATCTACAAATCAAACACAACATCATATCAAAACTATCATTAACTCTCACCAAGTGGAATTTATAGCAGGAATGTATTGGTGGTTCAACACATCAAATCAAGGAATGTAGGGGCCGGCACCATGGCTCACTGGGTTAATCCTCTGCCTGCAGTGCCGGCATGCTATATGGGTGCCGGGATCTAGTCCTGGTTGCTCCTCTTCCAGGCCAGCTCTCTGCTGTGGCCCAGGAAGGCAGTGGAGGATGGCCCAAATGCTTGGGCCCCAGCACACTTGTCAGAGACCTGGAAGAAGGTCCTGGCTCCTGGCTTCGAATCGGCACAGAACCAGCAGTAGCGGCCATTTGGGCAGTGAACCAAAGGAAGGAAGACCTTTCTCTCTGTACTCTCTCACTGTCTAATAAATAAATAAATAATTGAAATAAGTAAATAAATATAAAACATCTCACCTGAAGAATGAAGAATAGAAACCATATAATCATCTCAATAGGCATAGAAAAGCATTTGAAAAATACACCATCCTTTCATAATAAACACCTTGAGCAAATATTGAAGTATATACTTCAACACAATGAAAGTTAGATATGACAACCTACAGTGAATACCGTAATGAATGGGGGAAAGGTGGAAGAATTTCCTCTAAGATATGACCATTGTCAACACTCTTGTTCATTATATAGCTAGAAGATTTAGCCAGAGATATAAGGCAAGAGAAAAAATAAAGGAGATATAAGTAGGAAAGAAGGAAGTCAAATTATTCCTGTTTTCAGGGTACCCAAAGATTCACCAAGACGTTACTACAAATAACAAGAGAAATCAGCAAAGTTGTAGAATACAAAATCAACACACACACAAAATTAGGGGCCGGCAATTGGACATAATGGGATAAGTGGCCATCTGTGACACTGGCATCCCATATGGGCAGTGGTTCAAGTCCCAGCTGCTCCGTTCTGATCCAGCTCTCTGCTAATGTGCCTGGGGAAGCAGCAGAAGATGGCCCAAGTAAGGCTTTTGTATTCTGTACAAAGTGGGACCTTTGTACCCAAATGGGAGCCCCTTTAGAAGAGCCTGACTCTTGGTTCTTGGGTTCGGCCTGCCCGAGTCCTAGCCATTGCAGCTTTTTTGGGGAGTGAACTAGTGGATAAAAGACATGTCTCTCTCTCTCTCTTTCTCTCTCTCCCTCTCTCCCTCTCTCTCTCTATTACTCCCACTATCTTGCCGCCATACCGCTGACTTTCAAATACATAAAAAATAAATCTAAAAAGAACAAAAATCAGCAGCATTTTAATCTATCAAGAGTGATCTTGCTGAGAAAGAACTTGTAAGAGTAATTCCATTCAAAATAGCTCAAAAAATTAAATAACTTGGTATATTTTCACCAATATGTAAAAGGCTTCTACGATGACAATCACCAAATAGTAATGAAAGAAACCAAAGAAAGCACAAACACCAAAGGAAAGACTTCCTTATTACCGGTGGATGAGCAGCTTCCACTGGCTAAGATTTGGCACATTTGGGTTAGCTTTTCCCTGTAATGGGATCTGCCATGTGTCTCTTTCTCACTTTTGGCATTCCACATACTCCCAGTGAATGCCTCAGTTTATCAGAAGACAGCCTGCGAAGTTTGCAATTCAGTTAGCACTATAACTTATGAGACTCTGGGTTTGGTTTTCAGAATCTCAGCTCTGTGGCTACTGAAAAATGAGAATTTTGCTCAGGTCGGGTCATTGAGACAGTGCTGGAGATGAGAGTTTGAAGCCCTGCATCAGATCTGCCCTATACACTTCCTTATCTATTCTTCAAATTAAAGCAGATGACACTTATGTGATAGGTCGTAGAAGACTAAGTATATCAATTGCTCTAGGAAGACATAATAGGCCCACTTTTTCATTCCCATATTGCTTTGGGGTAGATTTGAAAGTGCTGAAATGGTATTCAGGATTTGAGTTGTTCAGTGAGGTCATGACGAGAGCTTGTTTCAATGTGATCATTTAAATTATTTGGTTGTACCAGTTCAGTAACCAATAGCTGATTTTGCTGATGTTCATGATGGTCCAGTCTTCCATGGTAACATGATCTAGCACAAGATATAAATGCCATGTAGTTTATCACCATACTCTGAATAATGACTGTGTTCTCAAAGCAAAGGATTCCTTTGGATTGCCTTTTTTTTTTTTTTTTTACAGGTAGAATTATAGACGGTGAAAGAGAGAGAGACAGACAGAGACAGACAGAGAGAAAGGTCTTCCTTCCATTGATTCACTCCCCAAATGGCTGCTACGGCCTCACTGCACTCATCTGAAGCCAGGAGTCAGGTGCATCTTCCTGGTCTCCCTTGTGGGTGCAGTGGCAGAGTGCTTGGGCCAACCTCCACTGCCCTCCTGGGCCACAGCAGAGAGCTGGACCTCAAGAGGAGAAGCCGGGACTAGAACTGGCACCCATATGGGATGCTGGCACCGCAGGTAGAGGATTAAAAGTGAGCTACAGTGCTGCCCCCCCCCCCCCGGATTCTGACCTGCTGTTAGGCAGTCTACATTTTTTCTTCGGCATAGTAACTTTGAGGCTTATCATTTTGTCTCCTCCTAGGACATTCTCCTACAACTTATTGATCTTGATGGCTATAGTCTCATTGCGGAGAGCCTCACAAAGACAGCACACTCCATTACATCTGCACTCTCCTGTTGGTTTCCACTCACTTCTTTTTGTTTGTTGAAGATTTACTTATTTGAAAGAGAGAGAGAGAAAGAGATAGAAAGAGATCCTCCACCTGCTGGCCTACTCCCAAATGGTAACAATGGCCAGGGCTGGCCTAAGCCAGGAGTCCAAAGCCCAGTCCAGTTCTCCTACATGAGTGGCAGGGGCCCATACATTTGTGCCATCTTCTGCTGCTTTCTCAGGCAAACCAGCAGGAAGCTGGCTTGGAAGCTGAGTCGCTGGTTCCTGAACCGGGGCTCCTAAAGGATGCTGGTGTCACAGGTTGTGGCTTATCCAGTCACACATCAATGCTAGCCTGCCATCACTCCTTTTCCAGTTCTCTACCATCCCCCTCCTCTCTGACAGATTCACTTCATGAATTTTGACTCTGGCCTTAGCAGGACTCATAGACTCTCTGCCAATACAAACCACAGTCAACTTTGGCAACAACGTGAGATCACCATATGACCAAGCCCTGAGAGTGTCCACCCACACATGAAGAATTATGTCCCAAACTCCCTTCCTGCTAGTTCCCCACAATGTACCCTGATCCTTTCTGGGGGACCTCAGATTCTGGAAGCACTGTGGGTAGTTTAGTGTAAAGTAGAGAGCAGGAAATAGAGCGGGGGAGCTTCCTGTGAGGTTGGGAAGCTGAGCTCCTTGGCATCTTCCAGGAGAAGGGCGTTCTTGCATCAACCCACAAGGCCCCATCTGCCTGCTTCCTGTCAGTGTCAGCAGAAGCTGGTACTGGAGAGAGGATAAACAGGTTGACTAGACCACATGGAACGACACAAACCACCAGACATGAGGTGAATCACCACGTCAGAGAGACCCATCACAAACAGTCTTCCTCTCCTGTTGCAACCTAAAGATGGGGTTTGAGGAGTGGGGCTGACACAAGCCTCCCAAATGTTACACTGCAAGGTAGCTGGGCCCCCACCTGTGTCTCTGTCTCCTATGCACCTTCCAAGCCCTCACCTCTCTGCCCTCAGGCAGCCAAAGATTTTAGGGTCTATCCCTGGGGCTCCCATCCTTTGGCTCACCCTTCCCCTTGCAGACACCCCTAGAATTGCATCTGCCCTCAGGGGCTGTCTCAGCAGGAGGGAGGGGCAGGGGAGAAGCCCCAGCTCACTCACCCTAGCTAAGGGAAGGAGCCCAAGACCCCTGGAATCCGAGTCCACACTGTGGTCAGTGGTGATGGGTGGAGTTCTTGGCTGTGCTGCCCCTCCCAGCCACCAACACTCTGGTTCTCCTTGTCCTGCTCCTGGAAATGGATCTTGTTTGCAGTCCGTGGAACTGGAGGCCACAGGTAGGGGGACGGTGGGGACTCCCAGTCAGTGTACACATGGACTGGGGATAAAAACAGATCCCAGCTGAAGAGGGCCCCGATGTGCTGGCTCATGAGATGCTCAGTCAGGTGTGGGCACAGGAGGAGGAGAGCAGAGGCTCAGAGCAGCAAAGCTGTCTCTACACAAACACTCAGAGATGAGGCAACTATGCAACCTGAGGGTGAGGGAGCAAGCAGTAAGAGAGCAGGCCCCCCAGACAGGCAGAGAGAAGAGAGTGAGCAAGGCCCAGGGCTCCCATGGGGTCAGGGTGGAGGACACCAACCACAGGCAGAAGGAGATTTCACTGGGGCAGCTGAGTGCAACCAGTCCTCAGTCACAGGAGGGAAGAAGAGGATGTAGGGGCAGGTGTTCTTATCACCCGGGGGCAGCTGGTCACCTGGGAGGGATGCCCCACTTTTACAACACAGTGGGAATTACTGTGGCAATTACTGAACACTGCTGTGCCAGGCGTGGTGCTGAGTTCTATTGGTATACACTAGGACACAATTCTTCCACTAAATAGGTGACAATGTGACATGGAATAGGATTTAAGTGCAAATCTATAATGACCACTAGAAAAATAAGCAGAGAGCATGTAGGACTGAGCACTGGTCACCAGCAAAATCACATAAATCAAGGGTGAAGCAAGTAAGACCTCCTTGTTTTATTACTCTTTACTTACAGGCTGAATTGTGTTCTATCCAAATATTGATATGCTGATATTATAACACCCAGCAATTCAGAATGTGATAGCATTAGGAGACAGGGTCTTTAAAGGGGGGCCGGTGCTGTGGCATAGCAGGTGAAGCCACCATCTGCAGTGCCAGCATCCCATGTGTTGCTGTTTTGAGTCCTGACTGCTCCACTTCTGATCGAGCTCTCTGCTATGGCCTGGGAAAGCAGTGGAAGATGGCCCAAGTCCTTGGGCCCCTACACTCAACTTGGACACTTGGAAGAAGCTCCTGGCTCTTGGCTTCGGGTTAGCACAGCTCCAGGCATTGTGGCCAATTAGGGTCTGAACCAGCAGATGGAGGACCTCTCTTTCTCTCTCTGCCTCTCCTTCTCTCTCTGTGTAACTGTGACTTCCAAGTAAAGTAAATAAATCTTAAAGAAGGGTGGGGTTATCATGTTAAAATGAGGTAATCAGGGTTTTTGGGATCTAGTAGAACTGGTGTCCTTCTAGGAAGAGTAAATGGGACACGGGTATAACTGAGGGAGGACAATGTGAAAACAAAAAATCCGTCAGCCCAGGAGTGAGCCTCAGGATGTGAACCTGCTCACCCCTTCACCATGGAATTCCAGGCCCAGAATGCTGGGTAAATTAGTACCTCTGACCAAAGTCATCCAGTGTGTGGTATTTCCTGGCAGCTCTCATAAACCCTCTTGGTCAGGTGTGATGAGAGTCCAGCCCCCATGTGTGCGTAGGTGCTGAACCCTAGGCCAAAATATATCCTGGGACCCAGGAGAATCTGCCTGAAGATCTGTTCTGGGTCAGATGGCATAAACAGGCTCCTGCTGTACCCATGTTGTGGCTGTGTCTCCCCTTGGTTCCTGGCTTTCCTTTAGAATCTACCTCTCTCTTCTCCTGAGCATTTTCCACATTAAATCTCACCACACAAAGCTACCATAGGGTTGATGGGAATTCACTCTGATGGTTGGGGTCTTGGGATACAACAGGAGAACACTGAGAAGAACTCTCTGAGTGTATTGGTGCACTTTTTCTGTACCTCACCTGTTGGGCATCAGTCGATGAAACACTATTCGGTTGATTCCAATTCTTGACTATTGTAAATAGTCTTGCAATAAACTGTTGAAATCTCAACATAATGCTTTTGGATGAATACTGTAATCAATACACAGTTATTCTTAAGTGTTGAAACTTAACTGAAAAGTGATTGCTGTTAAATATAAGAGTGGGAATAAGAGAGGGAAGAGATGTGCAATTCGGGACATGCTCAAGCTGACTTGCCCCAAACGGTAGAGTTAGAAACATACCAGGGCATTCCAATTCAACCCCATCAAGGAGGCATGTACCAATGCCATCTCATTAGTCCAAGTGATCTATTTCTGTTCACAATTGATCATAATGATAGGACTAAGAGCCAAAGGGATCACATAAACAAGACTAGTGTCTGGAAATTCTAACTGATAGAATCAAAAAGGGAGAGAATGATCCAACATGAGAACCGAGATACACAGCAGACTCCTAGAATGGCAGATGTCCTAAACAGCACTCTGGCCTCAGAATCAGCCCTTAAGGCATGCGGATCTGGCTGAAAAGCCCATGAGAGTATTTCAGGCATGGAAAGCCAAGACACTCTGGCAAAAAAAAAAAATAACCTAAATGAAAGATCTCTGCAAATGAGATCCCAGTGGAAAGAACAGGTCATCAAAGAAGGAGGTACCTTTCTCTGATTAGAGGAGAGAACTTCCACTTTGACTATGACCTCGTCTAAATATGATCAGATTCGGTGAACTCACGGGGCTTCCATAGCCTTGGCAACTCATGACAAGAGCCTAGGGTGATTACTGATGCCATAAACAAGACTGTGAAATTGTTAAGTCAACAACAGGAGTCACTGTGCACTTACTCCTCATGTAGGATCTCTGTCCTTAATGTGCTGTACATTGTGATTTATTGGTATAACTAGTACTCAAACAGTATCTTTTTCTTTGTGTTTCTATGTGGGTGCAAACTGTTGAAATTTTTACTTAATATATGGTATACTGATCTTCTGTATATAAAGAGAATTGAAAATGAATCTTGATGTGAATGGAAGGGGAGAGGGAGCAGGAAAGGGGAGGGTTGCGTGTGGGAGGGAATTTATGGGGGGGGGAAGCCATTGTAATCCACAAGCTGTACTTTGCAAATTTATATTCATTAAATAAAAGTTAAAAAAATAAATTGTTGAAATCTCTACTTAGTATATACTAAGTTGATCTTCTGTATATAAAGATAAATGACAATGAAACTTGATGAAGAATGGGTTGGTTGAGGAAGTAGGAAATGGGATGGTTGCAGGTGGGAAAGATAGGGGGAAAAGCCGCAATAATCCAAAGGTTACAGTTGTACTCTTGAAATTTCCATTCATTAAATAAGCGTTTAAAAAATAGACTTGCAATAAAAATGGGAGTGCACATTTTGCTTTGATATAGTGATTTCATGTTCTTTGGATATGTGTTGAGTAATACATCTTTCTAAATTATAATTCTTTCTACCTTTTGGGGTAACCTCCACGCTATTCCCCACAATGGCTCTGCTACTTTACCTTCCCTATAATCTATGAGAGCCACAGCAGAGCAGTGGTGGAGGAGGTTAAGGCTCTCCTGTGTCACTGGCATCACATATGGGCGCCTGTTTGAGCCCTGGCTGCTTCTCTTCAGATCCAGCTCCTTGCTAATGTGCCTGGGACAGCAGTAGAGAGCAGTCCAAGCACTTGAGACCCTGTGCCCACGTGGGAGACCCGGAAGACACTCCTGGCTCCAGGCTTCAGATCAATTCTACCACGGCCCTTGCGGCCATATGGAAGATGATTCAGTGGTTTGAAGACCTCTCTCTCTGTCTTTCCCTCTCTCTGTCTCTGGCTCTGTCTCTCAACTAAAATAATTAAGTTTTTTGTTTTTAAGAAATAAAGCAGTGGCAGGAATTTTAGCATTCACCTTTATATCATTAAAAATAAAAAATGGAATCTTTCTCCTAATGTGCCCGCCTTTCTCCCCTGGTGCCCCTCCCTGAGGGTTCTCATTCCAGCCAAGGAGAGAATGTCCACATTTTAATTCCCCAGTTAGCTCCTCCAATGGTGCTGCTGTCTCAGACTCTTCCCCAAGCCCTAACCCCCCTGTAGCTGACTCTCAGCTCCTGCTTCCCCTGGGGGTCTTCAAGGCACCTGCTGTTCAGGTGCTCCAGACTCAGTCACAGTTCCCCTGCCCCACCACAGGATGTCCCCTGGGGCTCCGTGCCCACCAGGTCCTCACCATGAAGCCTCTACCTGAGGCTTTCTCAGCCCAGGTCCAGTCCTCACCAAATGCTGCTGACTCTGCCTCTTGAAAAGCTTCCCACACATTCCCACATCCCCAGCTCCCCCGCCACCTCTGCCCCACTTCAAACAGCTGCAGGTGGCTCCTAGGTCTGAACAGCTCAGCTGTGGCTGGGGTCCTCAGGGAGCAATGCCAGTCAGCCCCAGAGACCAGTCAGCTCCAGGGACCTGTGGCCCTTCCTCCAGGCTGCATCCCTGCAGAGCAGTGTGCCAGGTGGACAAGAGGGACTTTGGTGAAGAGCCTGTCACACCTGAACAGGGGAGGATCTTGTCTGCCACAAAGATCCTGATCACTGTGCTCTGAGCTCAGGGACTGCTGGAGGCTCCCTCCCTCAGCGAGCCTGGAGGAGAGCCCACCCGAACCCTACTGTCCTGCCTTATGTGTTTCATCCTCATGACTGGTCAGCAGTACACAGGCCCCACCATGAGCCAATGCCATTCTCTTCACCTCTTGGTGTAAACCCCTGTCTTCCACCCCAACCCGCACTAAGCTCACCTCCTCCCTCTCTGACCTCTGACCCTGCATTCTCCTCCTCCTGCTCCATGTGGGAGCCCAACAGCCTGCTCTCAGGGGACTTTGTCCCCACACAGTTAGCACCAACATCCGTTCCTCTCCAGGTGTTAATCATGCCAATGATCACATCTTCAAAGAGCACCTTCCTTCCATGACCTATTCTGCTGTAAATTAAGAGTCAATGCCGAGTGTGCAGACCAATCTGACGGCGTGCTTCAGAAGAAGGGGGAAGGCTTGATGTTTCCACCCAGCTAACTCCTCTGCTCATTGAAAGGGATTATGGCACCTGGCCTGGGCAATGACATTTGAGCAAGTAGAGTTACAGTCAGAGAGGGATAGAAAGAGAGTAAAGTCTTCTCTCTGCTGGTTGAGTCCCCATATTGCCGCTAGGCTAAAGCTGGGCTTATCTGAAGGCAGGAGCCAGGAACTTCTTATGGGTATCTCATGTAAGTGCAGGAACCCAAGCAAGTGGGCCATCTTCCATTGCTTTCCCAGACTATAGCAGAGAGCCAGATTGGAAGAGGAGGAGCCTGGACAGGAACCGGCACCCATAAAAGGGATCCTGGTTTCACAGGCAGAGGCTTAGCCTACTACACTACGGCGCATGGCTGCGCAGGGATTTCTCTATCAGTTACCATTTTCACACCACCAGGACCCAGTGTTACTTTCCTTTTAGCTCTTTGAGTCAAGGACTGTGCCTTAAACGTCACAGTAGCCATGCCTCATGGATCCCTGGAGGAGTGCTTTGATTCTCTCCAAGCTCTCACTCATGTGTCTGCTTTGTGGGCACTGTGGGAAGAAGGAAGCAGCTGACAAACACCACTGACAACCTCACATGTCCCTGGCACCCAGGATACCTCTCTAAATCTTTGAGACTCTCCTAGCTTACGCAAGATGGAGCATTAGGAAGTAGAAACAGCTGCAAGTGGTGAAGATAAAGGCATCTGAAGAGAAAGCAAATTAGACATCGTGAGAGTCACAACTGCACAACAGTAAGAGAGCAACCAGGAAGGAAGGGGTCATGAGGCTTCCTCCGCTGTCCCCAGAGCTGGTATATAAGGGCCTCCCCCAGAGCAGGGACATCAGACCTTCCTGACCTCTCCCGAGTCCTCTCTCCTCACTGCACTGAGTCCTCTCTGCTGACACCATGGGGTGCTGTGGCTGTGGAGGCTGTGGTGGCTGCAGCAGTGGCTCTGGTGGCTGTGGTGGCTGCAGCAGTGGCTGTGGTAGTTGTGGTGGCTGTGGTGGCTGTGGTGGCCGTGGTGGCTCTGGTGGCTGCTGTGGGAACTGCTGTGGCAACTGCTGTGGCAACTGCTGTGGATGCTGCTCCCCCGTGGTGTGCTGCTACCGCCGCACCTGTTGCCGTCGCTCCTGTGGCTGTGGCGGTGGGAAGGGCTGCTGCCAGCAGAAGTGTGGCTGCCAGAAGCAGTGCTGCCACTAGGCAGATGAGCAGCCTCTTACCAGGAACTGCAGTGACAAGTGTGACAAGATTGCCACTCTCCCATCCTGTCCCCTCTGCCCTCACCGTAAGGTTCCTGGGCCCTACAAAACTTTCCTTAGGTTCCACGTTTCCCATCTGGAAGACGTCCACGTTGATTGGAACGTTGTATGGAAAAAAGTGGAGTGCAGCCTAGCATCTGAGCACCTGTGCACATCACTGATTTCTGCTGAGGTAAACCTTGACTCCTAATCTTTGGTGTGATGGATGCTCACTCCATCCAGCTCCTCCTGTTTTCCCATCACCCCTCTGCATGCCCTGTTTCCTTACTTGTTCCTTTGTGCTCTTAGTTGTCATACAATGTTATCCAGGTCTGCTAATAAAATAAACTAGATACCCATTCGATAGGTGTCTTGTTGTCTCTGCTCTATTTGACTTCACTAAATATGGGTTTGTCTGTTCTGACAAAGCCCTGGCTTTGAAACACGTGCAACACGAGCATTGTAAGCCAAGGTCACGTCAGAAACTGCACTTGGGGAAGCAGCAGGTGGCCTCCAAAGTCCCCGCTCCCCCAAGCCTCGGTGTGTGCGCGTGCTCCTCCCTGAGATTTATGGTTCTGTGATTTGATGTGTCTGACACAGCCCTTCCTCAGAAACCCCACACGCCCCAAATGACCATTTCTGTCAAGACCCAAATATAGGTGTCCCATCTGTATACCCGCTCAAGTCCTTCCTGCTCCACTCCCCATAGCTCCCTGATAGCGCACCTGGGAAAGCAGCAGAGGATGGTCCATGTGCTTGGGCCCCTGAACCCACGTGGGAGAACAAGAAGTTCCAGTTTCCTGGCTTTCACATGGCACGTTGGATTCATCTGGAGAGTGAACAGTAGATGGAAGATCTCTCTTCTCTCCCTCTCTCTCTCTCTCTCTCTCTCACACACACACACACTTTACCTATCCATCTCTCCCTCTCCCTCTGTCTCTACATCTCTCTGTGTAACTCTTTTTTTTCAAATAAGTAATAAATATATTCAAAAAAAAGGAATCCAGTTTTCTCAACAATGTTTATTGGAGTTATCTACAAATCAAACACAACCACATATCAAAACTGTCATTAACTCTCACCAAGTGGAATTTATAGCAGGAATGTATTGGTGGTTCAACACATCAAATTAATAAATGTAGGGGCCAGCACCATGTCTCACTAGGTTAGTCCTCTGCCTGCAGTACCGGCATGCTATATGGGTGCTGGGTTCTAGTCCCGGTTGCTCCTCTTCCAGGTCAGCTCTCTGCTGTGGCCCAGGAGGGCAGTGGAGGATGGCCCAAGTGCTTGGGCCCCAGCACACTTGTCAGAGACCTGGAAGAAGGTCCTGGTCCTGGCTTCGAATCTGCACAGAACCAGCAGTAGCTGCCATTTGGGCAGTGAACCAAAGGAAGGAAGACCTTTCTCTCTGTACTCTCTCACTGTCTAACTCTATCTGTCATATAAATAAATACATAAATAATTGAAATAAGTAAATAAATATAAAACATCTCACCTGAAGAATGAAGAATAGAAACCATATAATCATCTTGATAGACATAGAAAAACATTTGAAAAATACACCATCCTTTCATAATAAACACCTTGAGCAAATATTGAAGGAATATACTTCAACACAATAAAAGTTAGATATGACAACCTACAGTGAATACCATAATGAATGGGGGAAAGGTGGAAGAATTTCCTCTAAGATATGACCATTGTTGACACTCTTGTTCATTATATAGCTAGAAGAGTTAGCCAGAGATAAAAGGCAAGAGAAAAAAATAAAGGAGATATAAGTAGGAAAGAAGGAAGTCAAATTATTCCTGTTTTCAGGGTACCCAAAGATTCACCAAGACGTTACTACAAATAACAAGAGAAATCAGCAAAGCTGTAGAATACAAAATCAACACACACACAAAATTAGGGGCCGACAATTGGACATAATGGGATAAGTGGCCATCTATGACACTGGCATCCCATATGGGCAGTGGTTCAAGTCCCAGCTGCTCCGTTCTGATCCAGCTGTCTGCTAATGTGCCTGGGGAAGCAGCAGAAGATGGCCCAAGTAAGGCTTTTGTATTCTTTGTACAAAGTGGGACCTTTGTACCCAAATGGGAGCCCCTTTAGAAGAGCCTGACTCTTGGTTCTTGAGTTTGGCCTGCCTGAGTCCTAGCCATTGCAGCTTTTTGGGGGAGTGAACTAGTGGATGGAAGACATGGCTCTCTCTGTCTCTCTCTCTCTCTGCCTCTTTCTCTCTATTTCTCCCACTATCTTGCCACCATACCGCTGACTTTCAAATACATAAAAATAAATCTTAAAAAGAACAAAAATCAGCAGCATTTTAATCTATCAAGAGTGATCTTGCTGAGAAAGAACTTGTAAGAGTAATTCCATTCAAAACAGCTCAAAAAATTAAATAACTTGGTATATTTTCACCAATATGTAAAACACTTCTACAATGACAATCACTAAATAGTAATGAAAGAAATCAAAGAAAGCACAAACCCCAAAGGAAAGACTTCCTTATTACAGGGAGATGAGCAGCTTCCGCTGGCTAGGATTTGGCACATTTGGGTTAGCTTTTCCCTGTAATGGGATCTGCCATGTGTCTCTTTCTCACTTTTGGCATTCCACATACTCCCAGTGAATGCCTCAGTTTATCAGAAGACAGCCTGTGAAGTTTGGTTTTGGTTTTCAGAATCTCAGCTCTGTGGCTACTGAAAAATGAGAATTTTGCTCAGGTCATGTCTAGGCTGTCGGGTCATTGAGACAGTGCTGGAGATGAGAGTTTGAAACCCTGCATCAGATCTGCCCTATACACTTCCTTATCTATTCTTCAAATTAAAGCAGGTGACACTTATGTGATAGGTCGTAGAAGACTAAGTATATCAATTGCTCTAGGAAGACATAATAGGCCCAATTTTTCATTTCCATATTGCTTTGGGGTAGATTTGAAAGTGCTGAAGTGGTATTCAGGATTTGAGTTGTTCAGTGAGGTCATGACAAGAGCTTGTTTCAATGTGATCACTTAAATTATTTGGTTATACCTGTTCAGTAACCAATAGCTGATTTTGCTGATGTTCATGATGGTCCAGTCTTCCATGGTAACATAATCTAGCACAAGATTTTTTTTTTATTTTTTTAACTTTTATTTAATGAATATAAATTTCCAAAGTACAGAATATTGATTACAATGGCTTTCCTCCCTTAACGTCCCTCCAACCCGCATCCCTCCCCTTATCCACTCCCTCTCTCCTTCCATTCATATCAAGATTCATTTTCGATTCTCTTTATATACAGAAGATCAGTTTAGCATACATTAAGTAAAGATTTCAACAGTTTCCTCCCACACAGAAACATAAAGTGAAAAATACTGTTTGAGTACTAGTTATAGCATTAGATCTCAATGTACAGCACACTAAGGACAAAGATCCTACATGAGGAATAAGTGCACAGTGACTCCTGTTGTTGACTTAACAAATTGACACTCTTGTTTATGGCATCAGTAATCACCCTAGGCTCTTGTCATGAGCTGCCAAGGCTATGGAAGCCCCGTGAGTTCACTGACTCTGATCATTTTTAGACAAGGCCATGGTCAAAGTGGAAGTTCTCTCCTCCCTTCAGAGAAAGTTACCTCCTTCTTTGATGACCCATTCTTTCCACTGGGATCTCACTCGCAGAGATCTTTCATTTAGGTTTTTTTGTTCTCCAGAGTGTCTTGGCTTTCCATGCCTGAAATACTCTCATGGGCATTTCAACTGGATCCGCATGCCTTAAGGGCTGATTCTGAGGCCAGAACTAGCACAAGATATTAATGCCATGTATTTTATCACCATACACTGAATAATGACTGTGTTCTTAGTAGCAACGGAATCCTTTGGATTCTTCTTCTTCTTTTTTTTTTTTTGACAGGTAGAATTATAGACGGTGAGAGAGAGAGAGAGAGAGAGAGAGAGAGAGAGAGAGAGAAAGGTCTTCCTTCCATTGATTCACTCCCCAAATGACTGCTACGGCCAAACTGCACTCAACCTCAGTTGACAGGTGCATCTTCCTGGTCTGCCTTGCGGGTGCAGGGGCAGAAGTGCTTGGGCCAACCTCCACTGCCCTCCTGGGCCACAGCAGAGAGCTGGACCTCAAGAGGAGAAGCCGGGACTAGAACCGGCACCCATATGGGATGCTGGCACCGCAGGTAGAGATTAAAAGTGAGACACAGCACTGGCCCCCCTTTGGATTCTGACCTGTTGTTAGGCAGTCTACATTTTTTTCTTCTGACATAGTAACTTTGAAGCTTATCATTTTGTCTCCTCCTAGGGCATTCTCCTACAACTTATTGATCTTGATGGCTATAGTCTCATTGCTGAGATCCTCACAAAGACAGCACACTCCATTACATCTGCACTCTCCTGTTGGTTTACACTCACATCTTTTTGTTTGTTGAAGATTTACTTATTTGAAAGAGAGAGAGAGAGAAAGAGAGAGAAAGAGATAGAAAGAGATCCTCCACCTGCTGGCCTACTCCCAAATGGTAGCAATGGCCAGGGCTGGCCTAAGCCAGGAGTCCAAAGCCCAGTTCAATTCTCCTACATGAGTGGCAGGGGCCCACACATTTGAGCCATCTTCTGCTGCTTTCTCAGGCAAACCAGCAGGAAGCTGGCTCGGAAGCTGAGTCGCTGGTTCCTGAACCGGGGCTCCTAAAGGATGCTGGTGTCACAGGTCGTGGCTTATCCAGTCACACCACAATGCTAGCTTGCCATCACTCCTTTTCCAGTTCTCTACCGTCCCCCTCCTCTCTGACAGATTCACTTCATGAATTTTGACTCTGGCCTTAGCAGGACTCATAGACTCTCTGCCAATACAAACCACAGTCAACTTTGGCGACAACGTGAGATCACCATATGACCAAGCCCTGAGAGTGTCCACCCACACATGAAGAATTATGTCCCAAACTCCCTTCCTGCTAGTTCCCCACAATGTACCCTGATCCTTTCTGGGGGACCTCAGATTCTGGAAGCACTGTGGGTAGTTTAGTGTAAAGTAGAGAGCAGGAAATAGAGCGGGGGAGCTTCCTGTGAGGTTGGGAAGCTGAGCTCCTTGGCATCTTCCAGGAGAAGGGCGTTCTTGCATCAACCCACAAGGCCCCATCTGCCTGCTTCCTGTCAGTGTCAGCAGAAGCTGGTACTGGAGAGAGGATAAACAGGTTGACTAGACCACATGGAACGACACAAACCACCAGACATGAGGTGAATCACCACGTCAGAGAGACCCATCACAAACAGTCTTCCTCTCCTGTTGCAACCTGAAGATGGGGTTTGAGGAGTGGGGCTGAAACAAGCCTCCCAAATGTTACACTGCAAGGTAGCTGTTCCCCACCTGTGTCTCTGTTTCCTATGCACCTTCCAAGCCCTCACCTCTCTGCCCTCAGGCAGCCAAAGATTTTAGGGTCTTCCCTGGGGCTCCCATCCTCTGGCTCACCCTTGCCCTTGCAGAAACCCCTGGACTGCATCTGCCCTCAGGGGCTGTCTCAGCAGGAGGGAGGGACAGGGGAGAAGCCCCAGCTCACTCACCCTAGCTAAGGGAAGGAGCCCAAGACCCCTGGAATCCGAGTCCACACTGTGGTCAGTGGTGACGGGTGGAGTTCTTGGCTGTGCTGCCCCTCCCAGCCACCAACACTCTGGTTCTCCTTGTCCTGCTCCTGGAAATGGATCTTGTTTGCAGTCCGTGGAACTGGAGGCCACAGGTGGGGGACGGGTGGGGACTCCCAGTCAGTGTACACATGGACTGGGGATAAAAACAGATCCCAGCTGAAGAGGGCCCCGATGTGCTGGCTCATGAGATGCTCAGTCAGGTGTGGGCACAGGAGGAGGAGAGCAGAGGCTCAGGGCAGCAAAGCTGTCTCTACACAAACACTCAGAGATGAGGCAACTATGCATCCTGAGAGGTGAGGTAGCCAGCAGCAAGAGAGCAGGCCCCCCAGACAGGCAGAGAGAAGAGAGTGAGCAAGACCCAGGGCTCCCATGGGGTCAGGGTGGAGGACACCAACCACAGGCAGAAGGAGATTTCACTGGGGCAGCTGAGGGCTACCAGTCCTCAGTCACAGGAGGGAAGAAGAGGAAATAGGGGCAGGTGCTCTCCTTATCATCCTGGGGAAGCTGGTCACCTGGGAGGGATGCCCCAGTTTTCCAACACAGTTCACCTGTGGCAATTACTGAACACTGCTGTGCCAGGCGTGGTGCTGAGTTCTATTGGCATACACTAGCACACAATTCTTCCACTAAATAGGTGACAATGCGACATGGAATAGGATTTAAGTGCAAATCTATAATGACCACAAAAAAATAAGCAGGGAGCATGTAGGACTGAGCACAGGTCTCCAGCAAAATCACATAAATGAAGGGTGAAGCAAGTAAGACCTCCTTGTTTTATTACTCTTTACTCTTAGGCTGAATTGTGTTCTATCCAAATATTGATATGCTGATATTATAACACCCAGCAATTCAGAATGTGAGAGCATTGGGAGACAGGGTCTTTAAAGGGTGCCGGCACTGTGGCATAGCAGGTGAAGCCGCCACCTGCAGTGCCAGCATCCAATTGGATGCTGGTTTGAGTCCTGACTGCTCCACTTCTGATCCAGCTCTCTGCTATGGCCTGGGAAAGCAGTGGAAGATGGCCCAAGTCCTTGGGCCCCTACACTCAACTTGGACACTTGGAAGAAGCTCCTGGCTCTTGGTTTCAGAATAGCACAGCTCCAGGCACTGCAGCCAATGATGGACTGAACCAGCAGATGGAGGACCTCTCTTTCTCTCTCTGCCTCTCCTTCTCTCTCTGTGTAACTGTGACTTCCAAGTAAAGTAAATAAATCTTAAAGAAGGGTGGGGTTATCATGTTAAAATGAGGTAATCAGGGTTGTTTGGGATCTAATAGAACTGGTGTCCTTCTAGGAAGAGTAAATGGGACACGGGTATAACTGAGGGAGGACAATGTGAAAACATAAATCCGTCAGCGCAGGAGTGAGCCTCAGGATGTGAAACTGCTGACCCCTTCACTTTGGAATTCCAGGCCCAGAATGCTGGGTAAATTAGTACCTCTGACCAAAGTCATCCAGTGTGTGTGGTATTTCCTGACGGCTCTCATAAACCCTCTTGGTGAGGTGTGATGAGAGCCCAGCCCCCATGTGTGCGTAGGTGCTGAACCCTAGGCCAAAATATATCCTGGGACCCAGGAGAATCTGCCTGAAGATCTGTTCTGGGTCAGATGGCATAAACAGGCTCCTGCTGTACCCATGTTGTGGCTGTGTCTCCCCTTGGTTCCTGGCTTTCCTTTAGAATCTACCTCTCTCTTCTCCTGAGCATTTTCCACATTAAATCTCACCACACAAAGCTACCATAGGGTTGATGGGAATTCACTCTGATGGTTGGGGTCTTGGTATACAACAGGAGAACACTGAGAAGAACTCTCTGAGTGTATCGCGGCACTTTTTCTGCACCTCACCTGTTGGGCATCAGTCGATGAAACACTATTTGGTTGATTCCAATTATTCACTATTGTTTTTTTTAAAATAGTCTTGCAATAAACTGTTGAAATCTCTACTTAATACATTTGGTTGAATACTGTAATCAATACACAGTTATTCTTAAGTGTTGAAACTTAATTGAAAAGTGATCGCTGTTAAATATAAGAGTGGGAATAAGAGAGGGAAGAGATATGCAATTCGGGAGATGCTCAAGCTGACTTGCCCCAAACGGCAGAGTTAGAAACCTACCAGGGCATTCCAATTCAATCCCATCAAGGTGGCATGTACCAATGCCATCTCATTAGTCCAAGTGATCAATTTCTGTTCACAACTGATCATAATAATAGGACTAAGAGCCAAAGGGATCACATAAACAAGACTAGTGTCTGGAAATACTAATTGATAGAATCAAAAAGGGAGAGAAGGATCCAACATGGGAAGCAAGATACACAGCAGACTCCTAGAATGGCAGATGTCCTAAAGAGCACTCTGACCTCAGAATCAGCCCTTAAGGCATGCGGATCTGGCTGAAAAGCCCATGAGAGTATTTCAGGCATGGAAAGCCAAGACACTCTGGCAAAAAAAAAAAAAAAAAAAAAAAAAAAAACAACTTAAATGAAAGATCTCTGCTTTTGAGATCCCAGTGGAAAGAACAGGTCATCAAAGAAGGAGGTACCAGTCTCTGAAGGGAGGAGAGAACCTTCAATGATGTTGGAATGGGATTATGGCACCTGGCCTGGGCAATGACATTTGAGCGAGCAGAGTTACAGTTAGAGAGGGATAGAAAGAGAGTAAAGTCTTTTCTCTGCTGGTTCACTCCCCATATTGCCGCTAGGCTAAAGCTGGGCTTATCTGAAGCCAGGAGCCAGGAACTTCTTCTGGGTATCTCACGTAAGTGCAGGCACCCAAGCAAGTGGGCCATCTTCCACTGCTTTCCCAGACTATAGCAGAGAGCCAGATTGGAAGAGGAGGAGCCTGGACAGGAACCGGCACCCATAAAAGGGATCCTGGTTTCACAGGCAGAGGCTTAGCCTACTACACTATGGCGCCTGGCTGCGCAGGGATTTCTCTATCAGTTACCATTTTCACACCACCAGGACCCAGTGTTACTTTCTTTTTAGCTCTTTGAGTTAAGGACTGTGTCTTAAACTTCACAGTAGCCATGCCTCATGGATCCCCGGAGGAGTGCTTTGTTTCTCCCCAAGCTCTCACTCATGTGTCTGCTTTGTGGGCACTGTGGCAAGAAGGAAGCAGATGACAAACACCACTCACAACCTCACATGTCCCTGGCACCCAGGACATCTCTCTAAATCTTTGAGACTCTCCTAGCTTACGCAAGATGGAGTATTAGGAAACAGAAACAGCTGCAAGTGGTGAAGATAAAGGCATCTGAAGAGAAAGCAAATTAGACATCGTGAGAGTCACGACTGCACAACAGTAAGAGAGCAACCAGGAAGGAAGGGGTCATGAGGCTTCCTCCGCTGTCCCGAGAGCTGGTATATAAGGGCCTCCCCCGGAGCAGGGACATCAGACCTGCCTGACCTCTCCCGAGTCCTCTCTCCTCACTGCACTGAGTCCTCTCTGCTGACACCATGGGGTGCTGTGGCTGTGGAGGCTGTGGTGGCTGCAGCAGTGGCTCTGGTGGCTGTGGTGGCTGTGGTGGCTGTGGCGGCTGTGGTAGTTGTGGCGGCTGTGGTAGTTGTGGTAGCTGTGGTGGCTGTGGTGGCTGTGGTGGCAACTGCTGTGGCAACTGCTGTGGCAACTGCTGTGGCAACTGCTGTGGATGCTGCTCCCCCGTGGTGTGCTGCTACCGCCGCACCTGTTGCCGTCGCTCCTGTGGCTGTGGCGGTGGGAAGGGCTGCTGCCAGCAGAAGTGTGGCTGCCAGAAGCAGTGCTGCCACTAGGCAGATGAGCAGCCTCTTACCAGGAACTGCAGTGACAAGTGTGACAAGATTGCCACTCTCCCATCCTGTCTCCTCTGCCCTCACCGTAAGGTTCCTGGGCCCTACAACACTTTCCTTAGTGTTCCTCATTTCCCATCTGGAAGAAGTCCATATTGATTTGAACGTTGTATGGAAAAAAGTGGAGTGCAGCCTAGCATCTGAGCACCTGTGCACATCACTGATTTCTGCTGAGGTAAACCTTGACTCCTAATCTTTGGTGTGATGGATGCTCGCTCCATCCAGCTCCTCCTGTTTTCCCATCACCCCTCTGCATGCCCTGTTTCCTTACTTGTTCCTTTGTGCTCTTAGTTGTCATACAATGTTATCGAGGTCTGCTAATAAAATAAACTAGATACCCATTCGATAGGTGCCTTGTTGTCTCTGTTCTATTTGACTTCACTAAATATGGGTTTGTCTGTTCTGACAAAGCCCTGGCTTTGAAATACATGCAACACGAGCATTGTAAGCCAAGGTCACGTCAGAAACTGCACTTGGTGAAGCAGCAGATGGCCTCCAAAGTCCCAGCTCCCCCAAGCCTCCGGTGTGTGCGCCTGCTCCTCCCTGAGATTTATGGTTCTGTGATTTGATGTGTCTGACACAGCCCTTCCTCAGAAACCCCACACGCCCCAAATGACCATTTCTGTCAAGACCCAAATATAGGTGTCCCATCTGTATAGCCATTCAAGTCCTTCCTGCTCCACTCCCCATTCAGCTCCCTGCTAGTGCACCTGGGTAAGCAGCAGAGTAAGGTCCATGCTTGGGCCACTGAACCCTTGTGGGAGAACAAGAAGTTCCAGTTTCCTGGCTTTCACATGGCACGTTGGATTCATCTGGACAGTGAACAGCAGATGGAAGTTCTGTTCTCTCTCTCTCTCTCATCCTCTCTCTCTCTTTCTCTCTCTCTCACACACACACACACAGTTTACCTCTCCATCTCTTCCTCTGTCTGTCTCTTCATCTCTCTCTGTAACTCTTCTTTTCAAATAAGTAATAAATATATCTTCAAAATAAAAAGGAATCCAGTTTTCCCAACAATGTTTATTGCTGTTATCTACAAATCAAACACAACATCATATCAAAACTATCATTAACTCTCACCAAGTGGAATTTATAGCAAGAATGTATTGGTGGTTCAACACATCAAATCAATAAATGTAGGGGCCAGCACCATGGCTCACTATGTTAATCCTCTGCCTGCAGTACCGGCATGCTATATGGGTGCTGGGTTCTAGTCCCGGTTGCTCCTCTTCCAGGCCAGCTCTCTGCTGTGGCCCGGGAGGGCAGTGGAGGATGGCCCAAGTGCTTGGGCCCCAGCACACTTGTCAGAGACCTGGAAGAAGGTCCTGGCTCCGGGCTTTGGATTGGCGCAGAACCAGCAGTAGCTGCCATTTGGGCAGTGAACCAAAGGAAGGAAGACCTTTCTCTCTGTACTCTCTCACTGTCTAACTCTTTCTGTCATATAAATAAATAAATAAATAATTGAAGTAAGTAAATAAATATAAAACATCTCACCTGTAGAATGAAGAATAGAAACCATATAATCATCTTGATAGACATAGAAAAGCATTTGGAAAATACACCATCCTTTCATAATAAACACCTTGAGCAAATATTGAAGTATATACTTCAACACAATGAAAGTTAGATATGACAACCTACAGTGAATACCATAATGAATGGGGGAAAGGTGGAAGAATTTCCTCCAAGATATGACCATTGTTGACACTCTTGTTCATTATATAGCTAGAAGATTTAGCCAGAGATAAAAGGCAAGAGAAAAAAATAAAGGCGATATAAGTAGGAAAGAAGGAAGTCAAATTATTCCTGTTTTCAGGGTACCCAAAGATTCACCAAGACGTTACTACAAATAACAAGAGAAATCAGCAAAGCTGTAGAATACAAAATCAACACACACACAAAATTAGGGGCCGACAATTGGACATAATGGGATAAGTGGCCATCTATGACACTGGCATCCCATACGGGCAGTGGTTCAAGTCCCAGCTGCTCCGTTCTGATCCAGCTCTCTGCTAATGTGCCTGGGGAAGCAGCAGAAGATGGCCCAAGTAAGGCTTTTGTATTCTTTGTACAAAGTGGGACCTTTGTACCCAAATGGGAGTCCCTTTAGAAGAGCCTGACTCTTGGTTCTTGGGTTTGGCCTGCCCGAGTCCTAGCCATTGCAGCTTTTTGGGGGAGTGAACTAGTGGATGGAAGACATGTCTCTCTCTCTCTCTCTCTCCCTCTCTCCTTCTCTCTCTCTGTTTCTCCCACTATCTTGCCACCATACCGCTGACTTTCAAATACATAAAAAATAATCTTAAAAAGAACAAAAACAGCAGCATTTTAATCTATCAAGAGTGATCTTGCTGAGAAAGAACTTGTAAGAGTAATTCCATTCAAAACAGCTCAAAAAATTAAATAACTTGGTATATTTTCACCAATATGTAAGAGAAGAACTCTCTGAGTGTATGGGGCACTTTTTCTGCAGCTCACCTGTTGGGCATCAGTCGAAGAAACACTATTCGGTTGATACCAATTCTTGACTATTGTAAATAGTCTTGCAATAACTGTTGAAATCTCTTCTTAATACTTTTGGTTGAATACTATAATCAATCGATGAATCACTATTCGATTGATTCCAATTCTTTCTATTGTAAATAGTATTGCAATAAACTGTTGAAATCTCTGTTTTATACTTTTGTTTGAATACTATAATCAATACACAGTTATTCTTTTTTTAACTTTTATTTAATGAATATAAATTTCCAAAGCATAGCTTATGGATTACAATGGCTTTCCCCCCATAACGTCCCTCTCTCCCGCAACCCTCCCCTTTCCCACTCCCTCTCGCCTTCCATTCACATCAAGATTCATTTTCAATTCTCTTTATATACACAAGATCAGTTTAGCATACATTAAGTAAAGATTTCAACAGTTTGCTCCCACACAGAAACATAAAGTGAAAAATAATAGATGATTTTTTAAATGATGATGAAACCAGATCAGACCTATTGTCATGTTTAATCCCAGTGAGAGTCGAGTTGGGAATTGATAATTTCTTTTTTTTTTTCAGAAGATCAGTTTAGTGTACATTAAGTAAATATTTCAACAGTTTGTACCCACATAGACACGCAAAGTGAAATATAGTGTTTAAGTACTCTTTATAGCATTAAATCTCAATGTACAGCACATTAAGGACAGAGATCCTACATGAGGCGTAAGTGCACAGTGACTCCTTTTGTTGACTTTACAAACTGACACTCCTGTTTATGGCATCAGTAATCTCCCTATGCTCCAGTCATGAGTTTCCAAGGCTATGGAAGCCTTTTGAGTTCTCCGACTCTTATCTTGTTTAGACAAGGTCATAGTCAAAGTGGAGGTTCTCTCCTCCCTTCAGAGAAAGGTACCTCCTTCTTTGAAGACCTGTTCTTTCCACTGGGATCTCACTCACAGAGATGTTTTTTTTTTTTTTTTTTTTGCCAGAGTGTCTTGGCTTTCCATGCCTGAAATACTCTCATGGGCTTTTAGCCAGATCCATAAACCTTAAGGGCTGATTCTGAGGCCAGAGTGCTGTTTAGGACATCTGCCATTCTAGGAGTCTGCTGTGTATCTCGCTTCCCATGTTGGATCACTCTCCCCTTTATTTATTCTATCGGTTAGTATTAGCAGGTACTAGACTTGTTTATGTGCTCCCTTTGACTCTTAGTCCTTTCATTATGATCAATTGTGAACTGAAATTGATCACTTGGACTAGTGAGATGGCATTGGTACATGCCACCTTGATGGGATTGAATTGGAATCCCCTGGTATGTTTCTAACTCTACCATTGGGGGCAACAGATGCTGGCGAGGATGTGGGGAAAAAGGGACACTCACCCACTGTTGGTGGGAATGCAAACTGGTCAAGCCACTATGGAAGTCAGTCTGGAGATTCCTCAGAAACCTGAATATAACCCTACCATTCGACCCAGCCATCTCACTCCTTGGAATTTATCCAAAGGAATTTAAATTGGCAAATAAAAAAGCGGTCTGCACAATTCACAATAGCCAAGACCTGGAACCAACCTAAATGCCCATCAATGATAGACTAGATAAAGAAATTATGGGATATGTGCTCTTTAGAATATTATACCGCAGTAAGAAATAATGAAATCCAGTCATTTGCAACAAAATGGAGGAATCTGGAACACATCATGCTGAGTGAAATAAGCCAGTCCCAAAGGGACAAATATCATATGTTCTCCCTGATCGGTGACAACTGACAAAACACCAAAAAGGAAACCTGTTGAAGTGAAATGGACACTATGAGAAACAGTGACTTGATCAGCATAGCCCTGACTGTTAATGAACAACTTAATACATTATCCCTCTTAGTAGTTTTTTTTGTCTGTTCTACTTAATATGACTGGGTTAATTCTGTGATTAATACACAGTTATTCTTAAGTGTTGAAAATTAACTGAAATGTGATCCCTGTTAAACATAAGAGTGGGAATAAGAGAGGGAAGAGATGTACAATTTAGGACATGCTCAAGCTGACTTGCCCCAAATACACAGTTATTCTTAAGTGTTGAAGCTTAACTGAAAAGTGATCACTGTTAAATATAAGAGTGGGAATAAGAAAGGGAAGAGATGTGCAATTCGGGAGATGCTCAAGCTGACTTGCCCCAAACGATAGAGTTAGAAACATACCAGGGCATTCCAATTCAATCCCATCAAGGTGGCATGCACCAATGAAATCTCACTAGTCCACATGGTCAATTTCTGTTCACAATTGATCATAATGATAGGACTAAGAGCCAAAGGGATCACATAAACAAGACTAGTGTCTGGAAATACTAATTGATAGAATCAAAAAGGGAGAGAACGATCCAACATGGGAAGCAAGATACACAGCAGACTCCTAGAATGGCAGATGTCCTAAACAGCACTCTGGCCTCAGAATCAGCCCTTGAGGTTTGTGGATCTGGCTGAAAAGCCCATGAGAGTATTTCAGGCATGGAAAGCCAAGACACTCTGGCAAAAAAAAAAAAAAAAAAAAAAAACAACAAACAAACCTAAACGAAAGATCTCCACAAATGAGATCCCAGTGGAAAAAACAGGTCATCAAAGAAGGAGGTACCTTTCTCTGAATGGAGGAGAGAACTTACACTTTGACTACGACCTTGTCTAAATATGATCAGAGTCGGTGAACTCAAAAGGCTTCCATAGCCTTGGCAAGTCATGACAAGAGCCTAGGGTGATTACTGATGCCATAAACAAGACTGGGAAATTGTTAAGTCAACAACAGGAGTCACTGTGCACTTACTCCTCATGTAGGATCTCTGTCCTTAATGTGCTGTACATTGTGATTTATTGGTATAACTAGTACTCAAACAGTATCTTTCACTTTGTGTTTCTATGTGGGTGCAAACTGTTGAAATCTTTACTTAATATATGCTAAACTGATCTTCTGTATATAAAGAGAATTGAAAATGAATCTTGATGTGAATGGAAGGTGAGAGGGAGCGGAAAAGGGGAGGGTTGCAGGTGGGAGGGAATTTATGGGAGCGGGAAGCCATTGTAATCCATAAGCTGTACTTTGGAAATTTATATTCATTAAATAAAAGTTAAAAAAAATAAACTGTTGAAATCTCTATGTAGTATATACTAAGTTGATCTTCTGTATATAAAGATAATTGACAATGAAACTTGATGGAGAATGGGTTGGGTGAGGAAGTAGGAAATGGGATGGTTGCAGGTGGGAAAGATGGGGGGAAAAGCCGCAATAATCCAAAGGTTACAGTTGTACTCTTGAAATTTAGATTTATTAAATAAACGTTTAAAAAATAGTCTTGGAATAAAAATGGGAGTGCACATTTTGCTTTGATATAGTGATTTCATGATCTTTGGATATGTGTTGAGTAATACATCTTTCTAAATTATAATTCTTTCTACCTTTTGGGGTAACCTCCACGCTATTCCCCACAATGGCTCTGCTACTTTACCTTCCCCAAACAGTGTATGAGAGTTCCACTGTCTCCACACGTTTGCCAGCATTCTTTCATTAGCTGGGTCAGTGGAAATGGAACTGCCCTCGGGGTTGTAGGACTCCTGGATCACAGCCACAGACCCTGCTGGCTCTAAGCTGAAAAAAACCCTCCACTCACCCCAGCTTAGAGAGGAACCACCACTGTTGAGGGGACGGCCAAGCAGGGTCAGTGACATTCAGACAGGACTACACATTTCCTTCTAGAGTTGCCACCTACCTTCTATTCAGTCCACCTCTCCTCCCAGGCCAGCTAGATAGTGGGAGTCAACAGAGTGCCTTCCCTAAGGAGGTTCACACCTCCTTGATGATATCTCCTCGGGACCCCATTGTGCAGAGATATATTGGTCTGGTCTCATACCTGGCCAGACCATCAAGCCCACCGGGTTATTAGGAAGCCCCTCCTGGCAGTGTCAGTTTGCTTCTCAATAGGGAAACTTGCTCATGGTGTAGAAAGCACCTTCCTTAGGTCCTCTAATAATGACTCTGCCCTTTGTGTTAGAGCCTGTGCGTTTGATTGCTTGTGAGTTCATTTTCTCCAGACTTGAAAGAGGGAAATACTAGATGGCCATGCACATGGAACCTTGGATGCAGGCAGTCTCTGCAAGCTGGCACTGTGTCCCAGCACCAGACAAGCAAACAATCACCCCAGAAACTACAGTGAGTCCGTAGGCTGTAGAGGAAACCAGAGGGACTCAGGTGAAGGCCATGTCCATCAGTGATGAATTTTGTAGTCAGAGAGATGAAGAAGCTTGGCCATAGCACCTAAGTTCTTATGCACAGCAGGCTGAGTTTGTAGGAGGAAAAGGGGACAGTGCACATGGCAGGGGTGAGACTGCCCTCTAGGCAAAGAGTGAAGGCCTCAGGAAGCAGAGACCTAGCTCAAAGGAATCATCCATGTTGTGAAAACCAATGTGCGTCTCGGGATTTCTCTGAATCGTTTCACTGTGAATGAAACAGGATTTCCAATGCATGGGGGAAAGTTGTCCTTAGGGAAATAATGCTCCCTCCCCAGAATCAGGTTAGAATGGTAGCCATGAGCTGGACTTGCAAGTACTCTGTCTGCCTTGGTGACTGGAGAGGCTGGACTGCAGTGCCAGGGACGCTGTTCTCAGTGTCCCTGGGCTGTTCAGCCGCCTCTGGCATCTGGCAAAGGCCATTTGAGAAATTCAAATTAGGTTAGCTGGTGAATATGGGCATACAAAATAAAGACAAAGAGAAACATTTAATGATAAAATTGTATTTTATTTACTTACTCAATTGTAAAGTAACTGTTGATGAAAAGCAATAAGGGTGGAAAAGTTGCAGAGACCAGAGCACAGAAACGGGAGGGAAATGGTCATGTGCATCTACAGTCTCTGGGGACCATGGTGTGCTGAGGCTGCGCTCCGAGTCGTGGACACGCCTCCAGGAGCTTGACTGTGAAGTTTTGAGTGAAGCTTTTGGATAGTTAGCCTTTCAGACAGGGAGACTGGAACACCCACAGCAGGAGACAGGACCCAGCAAGCAGAAGCAATGTCACAGCCCAAGAGGATAAACCCTGGCCTCCCCAAGGACAGGAGGGTCTGCTGAGTGGGGGAGGAAGGTCCTCAGCTTCTCCAGCCGAACAGAGGCCGGGCCATCCCACCTAGTGGCAGCACTGCTTCTGGCAGCCACACTTCTGCTGGCAGCAGCCCTTCCCACCGCCACAGCCACAGGAGCGATGGCAACAGGTGCGGCGGTAGCAGCACACCACGGGGGAGCAGCATCCACAGCAGTTGCCACAGCAGTTCCCACAGCAGTTGCCACAGCAGTTGCCACAGCAGCCACCAGAGCCACCACGGCCACCACAACCACCACAACTACCACAGCCACCACAGCCACCACAGCCACTGCTGCAGCCACCACAGCCACTGCTGGAGCCACCACAGCCTCCACAGCCACAGCACCCCATGGTGTCAGCAGAGAGGACTCAGTGCAGTGAGGAGAGAGGACTCGGGAGAGGTCAGGAAGGTCTGATGTCCCTGCTCTGGGGGAGGCCCTTATATACCAGCTCTGGGGACAGCGGAGGAAGCCTCATGACCCCTTCCTTCCTGGTTGCTCTCTTATTGTTGTGCATTTGTGACTCTCAGGATGTCTAATTTGCTTTCTCTTCAGATGCCTTTATCTTCACCGCTTGCAGCTGTTTCTGTTTCCTAATACTCCATCTTGCGTAAGCTAGGAGAGTCTCAAAGATTTAGAGAGGTATCCTGGGTGCAGGGACATGTGAGGTTGTCAGTGGTGTTTGTCAGCTGCTTCCTTCTTCCCACAGTGCCCACAAAGCAGACACATGAGTGAGAGCTTGGGGAGAAACAAAGCACTCCTCCGGGGATCCATGAGGCATGGCTACTGTGAAGTTTAAGGCACAGTCCTTGACTCAAAGAGCTAAAAAGAAAGTAACACTGGGTCCTGGTGGTGTGAAAATGGTACCTGATAGAGAAATCCCTGCGCAGCCAGGCGCCATAGTGTAGTAGGCTAAGCCTCTGCCTGTGAAACCAGGATCCCTTTTATGGGTGCCGGTTCCTGTCCAGGCTCCTCCTCTTCCAATCTGGCTCTCTGCTATAGTCTGGGAAAGCAGTGGAAGATGGCCCACTTGCTTGGGTGCCTGCACTTACGTGAGATACCCAGAAGAAGTTCCTGGCTCCTGGCTTCAGATAAGCCCAGCTTTAGCCTAGCGGCAATATGGGGAGTCAACCAGCAGAGAGAAGACTTTACTCTCTTTCTATCCTCTCTAACTGTAACTCTACTTGCTCAAATGTCATTGCCCAGGCCAGGTGCCATAATCCCATTCCAACATCTTTGGAAGTTGTCTCCTCCCTTCAGAGAAAGGTACCTCCTTCTTTGATGACCTGTCTTTCCACTGGGATCTCACTCACGGAGATCTTCCATTTAGGTCATTTTTTTTTTTTTTTTTGCAAGACTGTCTTGGCTTTCCATGCCTGAAATACTCTCATGGGCTTTTCAGCCAGATCCGCATGCCTTAAGGGCTAATTCTGAGGCCAGAGTGCTGTTTAGGACATCTGCCATTCTAGGAGTCTGCTGTGTATCTCGTTTCCCATGTTGGATCCTTCTCTCCCTTTTTGATTCTATCAGTTAGCATTTCCAGACATTAGTCTTGTTTATGTGATCCCTTTGGCTCTTAGTCCTATCATTATGATCAGTTGTGAACAGAAATTGATCACTTGGACTAATGAGATGGCATTGGTACATGCCTCCTTGATGGGGTTGAATTGGAATCCCCTGGTATGCTTCTAACTACTGTTTGGGGCAAGTCAGCTTGAGCATGTCCCGAATTGCACATCTCTTCCCTCTCTTATTCCCACTCTTATATTTAACAGTGATCACTTTTCAGTTAAGTTTCTACACTTAAGAATAACTGTGTATTGATTACAGTATTCAACCAAAAGCATTAAGTCGATTTCAACAGTTTATTGCAAGACTATTTACAAAAAAAGAAAAACAAGAAAACAATCGTCAATAATTGGAATCAACCAAAGAGTGTTTCATCGACTGATGCCCAACAGGCGAGGTGCAGAAAAAGTGCCGCGATACAGTCAGAGAGTTCTTCTCAGTGTTCTCCTATTGTATCCCAAGAGCCCAACCATCAGAGTGAATTCCCATCAACCCTATGGTAGCTTTGTGTGGTGAGATTTAATGTGGAAAATGCTCAGGAGAAGAGAGAGGTAGATTCTAAAGGAAAGCCAGGAACCAAGGGGAGACACAGCCACAACATGGGTACAGCAGGAGCCTGTTTATGCCATCTGACCCAGAACAGATCTTCAGGCAGATTCTCCTGGGTCCCAGGATATATTTTGGCCTAGGGTTCAGCACCTACGCACACATGGGGGCTGGACTCTAATCACACCTGAGCAAGAGGGTTTATGAGAGCCGCCAGGAAATACCACACACACTGAACGACTTTGGTCAGAGGTACTAATTTACCCAGCATTCTGGGCCTGGATTTCCAAAGTGAAGGGGTGAGCAGGTTCACATCCTGAGGCTCACTCCTGGGCTGACGGACTTTGCGACCATTTGGGAGTAGGCCAGCAGGTGGAGGATCTCTTTCTATCTCTTTCAAATAAGTAAATCTTAAACAAACAAAAAGGAGTCAAAACCAACAGGAGAGTGCAGATGTAATGGAGTGTGCTGTCTTTGTGAGGCTCTCCGCAATGAGACTATAGCCATCAAGATCAATAAGTTGTAGGAGAATGTCCTAGGAGGAGACAAAATGATAAGCCTCAAAGTTACTATGCCGGAAGAATAAAATGTAGACTGCCTAACAGCAGGTCAGAATCCAAAGCGGGGCCAGCGCTGTGGCTCACTTTTAATCCTCTACCTGCGGTGCTGGCATCCCATATTGGCACCGGTTCTAGTCCCAGCTGCTCTTCTTCTGTCCTGCTCTCTGCTGTGGCCTGGGAAAGCAGTAAAAGATGGCCCAAGTGCTTGTGCTCCTGCACCCACAGGGAGACCAGGAAGATGCACCTGACTCCAGGTTTCGGATGAGTGCAGCGTTGCCATAGCAGACATTTGGGAAGTGAATCAATGGAAGGAAGACCTTTCTCTCTGTCTGTCTCTGTCTCTCTCTCTCTCTCAGCGTCTATAATTCTACCTGTCCAAAAAAAAAAAAAAAAAAAAAAAAAAAAAAAAAAAAAAGCAATCCAAAGGATTCCTTTCCTTTGCTTTGAGAACACAGTCATTATTCAGTGTGTGGTGAAAAAATACATGGCATTAATATCTTGTGCTAGATTATGTTACCATGCAAGACTGGACCATCGTGAACATCAGCAAAATCAGCTATTGGTTAGTGAACTGGTATAACCAAATAATTTAAATGATCACATTGAAACAAGCTCTCTTCCTGACCTCACTGAACAACTCAAATCCTGAATACCATTTCAGCACTTTCAAATCTACCCCAAAGCAATATGGAAATGAAAAAGTGGGCCTTTTATGTCATCCTAGGGTGACTGATATACTTAGTCTTCTAGGACCTATCACATAAGTGTCACCTGCTTTAATTTGAAGAATAGATAAGGAAGTGTATAGGGCAGATCTGATGCAGGGCTTCAAACTCTCATCTCCAGCCCTGCCTTAATGACCCGACAGCCTAGACATGACCTGAGCAAAATTCTCATTTTTCAGTAGCCACAGAGCTGAGATTCTGAAAACCAAACCCAGAGTCTCATCTCGGAATGGCTAAGTTATAATGCAAACTGAATTGCAAACTTCGCAGGCTGTCTTCTGATAAACTGAGGCATTCACTGGGAGTATGTGGAATGCCAAAAGTGAGAAAGAGACACATGGCAGATCCCATTACAGGGAAAAGCTAACCCAAATGTGCCAAATCTTAGCCAGTGGAAGCTGCTCATCCACCGGTAATAAGGAAGTCTTTCCTTTGGTGTTTGTGCTTTCTTTGGTTTCTTTCATTACTATTTGGTGATTGTCATTGTAGAAGTGTTTTACATATTGGTGAAAATATACCAAGTTATTTAATTTTTTGAGCTATTTTGAATGGAATTACTCTTACAAGTTCTTTCTCAGCAAGATCACTCTTGATAGATTAAAATGCTGCTGATTTTTGTTCTTTTTAAGATTTATTTTTTATGTATTTGAAAGTCAGCGGTATGGAGGCAAGATAGTGGGAGAAATAGAGAGAGAGAGAGAGAGAGAGAGAGAGAGAGAGAGAGAGATGTCTTCCATCTACTAGTTCACTCCCCAAAAAGCTGCAATGGCTAGGACTGGGGCAGGCCAAACCCAAGAACCAAGAGTCAGGCTCTTCTAAAGGGACTCCCATTTTGGGTACAAAGGTCCCACTTTGTACAAAGAATACAAAAGCCTTACTTGGGCCATTTTCTGCTGCTTCCCCAGGCACATTAGCAGAGAGCTGGATCAGAACGGAGCAGCTGGGACTTGAACCACTGCCCATATGGGATGCCAGTGTCATAGATGGCCACTTATCCCATTATGTCCAATTGCCGGCCCCTAATTTTGTGTGTGTGTTGATTTTGTATTCTACAACTTTGCTGATTTCTCTTGTTATTTGTAGTAATGTCTTGGTGAATCTTTGGGTACCCTGAAAACAGGAATAATTTGACTTCCTTCTTTCCTACTTATATCTCCTTTATTTTTTTCTCCTACCTAATATCTCAGGCTAAATCTTCTAGCTATATAATGAACAAGAGTGTAGACAATGGTCATATCTTAGAGGAAATTCTTCCACCTTTCCCCCATTCATTATGGCATTCATTATGGCATTATGGCATTCGCTGTAGGTTGTCATATCTAACTTTTATTGTGTTGAAGTACATTCCTTCAATATTTGCTCAAGGTGTTTATTATGAAAGGATGGTGTATTTTTCAAATGCTTTTCTATGTCTATCAAGATGATTATATGGTTTCTATTCTTCATTCTTCAGGTGAGATGTTTTATATTTATTTATTTCTTTATATGACAGATAGAGTTAGACAGTGAGAGAGTACAGAGAGAAAGGTCTTCCTTCCTTTGGTTCACTGCGCAAATGGCCACTACTGCTGGTGCTGCGCCGATCTGAAGCCAGGACCAGGACCTTCTTCCAGGTCTCTGACAAGTGTGCTGGGGCCCAAGCACTTGGGCCATCCTTCACTGCCGTCCTGGGCCACAGCAGGGAGCTGGACTGAAAGAGGAGCAACCGGGACTAGAACCGGCATCCATATAGGATGCCGGTACTGCAGGTAGAGGATTAACCTAGTGAGCCACGGCACCGGCCCCTACTTTTATTGATTTGATGTGTTGAACCACCAATACATCCCTGCTATAAATTCCACTTGGTGAGAGTTAATGACAGTTTTGATATGTGGTTGTATTTGATTTGTAGATAACTCCAATAAACATTGTTGGGAAAACTTGATACCTCTTTTTTTGAAGATATATTTATTACTTATTTGAAAACAAGAGTTACACAGAGAGATGTAGAGACAGAGGGAGAGGGAGAGATGGATAGGTAAAGTGTGTGTGTGTGTGTGTGTGTGTGTGTGAGAGAGAGAGAGAGAGAGAGAGAGAGAGAAGAGAGATCTTCCATCTGCTGTTCACTCTCCAGATGAATCCCACAGGCCATGTGAAAGCCAGGAAACTGGAACTTCTTGTTCTCCCACGTGGGTGAGGGGCCCAAGCACTTGGACCATCCTCTGATGCTTTCCCAGGTGCATTAGCAGGGAGATGGATGGGGAGTGGAGCAGGAAGGACTTGAGCGGGTATACAGATGGGACACCTATATTTGGGTCTTGACAGAAATGGTCATTTGGGGCGTGTGGGGTTTCTGAGGAAGGCCTGTGTCAGACACATCAAATCACAGAACCATAAATCTCAGGGAGGAGCATGCGCACACACCGGAGGCTTTGGGGAGCGGGGACTTTGGAGGCCACCTGCTGCTTCCCCAAGTGCAGTTTCTGACGTGACCTTGGCTTACAATGCTCGTGTTGCACGTGTTTCAAAGTCAGGGCTTTGCCAGAACAGACAAACCCATATTTAGTGAAGCCAAATAGAACAGAGACAAGAAGACACCTATCGAATGGGTATCTAGTTTATTTTATTAGCAGACCTGGATAACATTGTATGACAACTAAGAGCACAAAGGAACAAGTAAGGAAACAGGGCATGCAGAGGGGTGATGGGAAAACAGGAGGAGCTGGATGGAGCGAGCATCCATCACACCAAAGATTAGGAGTCAAGGTTTACCTCAGCAGAAATCAGTGATGTGCACAGGTGCTCAGATGCTAGGCTGCACTCCACTTTTTTCCATACAACGTTCCAATCAACGTGGACGTCTTCCAGATGGGAAACGTGGAACCTAAGGAAAGTTTTGTAGGGCCCAGGAACCTTACGGTGAGGGCAGAGGAGACAGGATGGGAGAGTGGCAATCTTGTCACACTTGTCACTGCAGTTCCTGGTAAGAGGCTGCTCATCTGCCTAGTGGCAGCACTGCTTCTGGCAGCCACACTTCTGCTGGCAGCAGCCCTTCCCACCGCCACAGCCACAGGAGCGACGGCAACAGGTGCGGCGGTAGCAGCACACCACGGGGGAGCAGCATCCACAGCAGTTGCCACAGCAGTTGCCACAGCAGTTCCCACAGCAGCCACCAGAGCCACCACGGCCACCACAACCACCACAACTACCACAGCCACCACAGCCACCACAGCCACTGCTGCAGCTACCACAGCCACTGTTGGAGCCACCACAGCCACCACAGCCACCACAGCCTCCACAGCCACAGCACCCCATGGTGTCAGCAGAGAGGACTCAGTGCAGTGAGGCGAGAGGACTCGGGAGAGGTCAGGGAGGTCTGATGTCCCTGCTTGGGGGAGGCCCTTATATACCAGCTCTGGGGACAGCGGAGGAAGCCTCATGACCCCTTCCTTCCTGGTTGCTCTCTTATTGTTGTGCATTTGTGACTCTCAGGATGTCTAATTTGCTTTCTCTTCAGATGCCTTTATCTTCACCACTTGCAGCTGTTTCTGTTTCCTAATACTCCATCTTGCGTAAGCTAGGAGAGTCTCAAAGATTTAGAGAGGTATCCTGGGTGCAGGGACATGTGAGGTTGTCAGTGGTGTTTGTCAGCTGCTTCCTTCTTGCCACAGTGCCCACAAAGCAGACACATGAGTGAGAGCTTGGGGAGAAACAAAGCACTCCTCCGGGGATCCATGAGGCATGGCTACTGTGAAGTTTAAGGCACAGTCCTTGACTCAAAGAGCTAAAAAGAAAGTAACACTGGGTCCTGGTGGTGTGAAAATGGTAACTGATAGAGAAATCCCTGTGCAGCCAGGCGCCGTAGTGTAGTAGGCTAAGCCTCTGCCTGTGAAACCAGGATCCCTTTTATGGGTGCCGGTTCCTGCCCAGGCTCCTCCTCTTCCAATCTGGCTCTCTGCTGTAGTCTGGGAAAGCAGTGGAAGATGGCCCACTTGCCTTGGTGCCTGCACTTATGTGAGATACCCAGAAGAAGTTCCTGGCTCCTGGCTTCAGATAAGCCCAGCTTTATCCTAGCAGCAATATGGTGAGTCAACCAGCAGAGAGAAGACTTTACTCTCTTTCTATCCTCTCTAACTGTAACTCTACTTGCTCAAATGTCATTGCCCAGGCCAGGTGTCATAATCCCATTCCAACATCATTGGATTTGTCTCTTCCCTTCAGAGAAAGGTACCTCCTACTTAGATGACCTGTTCTTTCCACTGGGATCTCACTCACGGAGATCTTTCATTTAGGTCATTTTTTGTTTTTGCCAGAGTGTCTTGGCTTTCCATGCCTGAAATACTCTCATGGGCTTTTCAGCCAGATCCGCATGCCTTAAGGGCTGATTCTGAGGCCAGAGTGCTCTTTAGGACATCAGCCATTCTAGGAGTCTGCTGTGTATCTCGCTTCCCATGTTGGATCCTTCTCTCCCTTTTTGAATCTATTAGTTAGTATTTGCAGACACTAGTCTTGTTTATGTGATCCCTTTGGCTCTTAGTCCTATCATTATGATCAATTGTGAACAGAAATTGACCACGTGGACTAGTGAGATGGCATGTACATGCAACCTTGATGGGATTGAATTGGAATCCCCTGGTATGTTTCTAATTCTACCGTTTGGGGCAAGTCAGCTTGAGCATGTCCCGAATTGCACATCTCTTCCCTCTCTTATTCCCACTCTTATATTTAACAGCGATCACTTTTCAGTTATGTTTCTACACTTAAGAATAACTGTGTATTGATTACAGTATTCAACCAAAAGCATTAAGTTGAGATTTCAACAGTTTATTGCAAGACTATTTACAATAGTCAAGAATTGGAATCAACCGAATAGTGTTTCATCGATGATGCCCACAGGCGAGGTGTAGAAAAAGTGCCGCGATACACTCAGAGAGTTCTTCTCAGTGTTCTCCTGTTATATCCCAAGACCCCAATCATCAGAGTGAATTCCCATCAACCCTAGGGTAGCTTTGTGTGGTGAGATTTAATGCGGAAAATGCTCAGGAGAAGAGAGAGGTAGATTCTAAAGGAAAGCCAGGAACCAAGGAGAGACACAGCCACAACATGGGTACAGCAGTAGCCTGTTTATGCCATCTGACCCAGAACAAATCATCAGGCAGATTCTCCTGGGTCCCAGGATATATTTTGGCCTAGGGTTCAGCACCTACGCACACATGGGGGCTGGACTCTCATCACACCTGACCAAGAGGGTTTGTGAGGGCCGCCAGGAAATACCACACACACTGGACGACTTTGGTCAGAGGTACTAATTTACCCAGCATTCTGGGCCTGGAATTCCATGGTGAAGGGGTCAGCAGGTTCACATCCTGAGGCTCACTCCTGTGCTGACGGACTTTGTGTTTTCACATTGTCCTCCCTCAGTTATACCCGTGTCCCATTTACTCTTCCTAGAAGGACACCAGTTCTATTAGATCCCAAACAACCCTGATTACCTCATT